>NW_016814053.1:1930708-1943427 GCF_001698545.2 Rhinopithecus bieti | reverse complement strand
CAGAAGTTGGAGACCAGCCTAACCAACATGGCAAAACCCCGTCTCTGCTAAAAATATTTAAAAAATTAGCCTGGCGTGGTGGTGGGCGCCTGTAATCCCAATTACTTGGGAGCCTTAGGCAGGAGAATCGCTTGAACCTGGGAGGCGGAGATTGCAGTGAGCCGAGATCGCGCCATTGCACTCCAGCCTGGGCAACAGAGCGAGACTCTGTCTCGCAAAAAAAAAAAAAAAAAAAAAAAAAAAAAAAAAAAAAAAAAAAAAGAAAGAAAGAAAGAAGAGACTAGCGATTAAATGTTGATGTTGTAAAAGTTGACTCTGGCTGCTGCGTGTTGGTGGATGGGGGGAGTAGAGTGGGAGACCAGTAATAGTGATTGTGATTTTTTGTGGGGCATGTAGACAGTTCTTTTGGGAAGCTTTTCTTAAGGAAAGAAAAGTAGGGCTAGTGAAAGTTTTGTTTATACTTAAAATGTTTTTTAAAAAAATTTTTGGCGTTAGGATCTCACTCTGTTACCAAGGCTGGTTTGCAGTGGCACAATCATAACTCACTGCAGCCTCCACCCTCTTGGGCTCAAGTGATCCTCCCGCCTCAGCCCCCCTCCCCAACTCTTTCTGCCCTCCAGAAGCTGGGACCACAGGCAGCTAATTATTTTCCTATTTTTTGTAGAGACATCGCCCAGGCTGGTCCCGAACCCCTGACCTCAAGTGAACCTCCCTCTTCAGCCCCCCAAAGAGCTGACAGTACAGGTGTAAGCCACTGTGCCTGATCTATACTTCTATTTTGAAATAATTATAGATTCATTGGAAGTTGCAAAAGTAGTACAGGCCAAGCATGGTGACTCAGGCCTGTAATCCCAGTGCTTTGGGAGGCTGAGGCAGGAGGATCACTTGAGCCCAGGAGTTTGAGACCAGCCTGGGCAAAATATGAGATCCCATCTCTACAAAATAAAAAATAAAAATAAACAGTACAAAGAGATCCCATGTACCCTTCACCCCATTTACCCCAATGAAAACGTCTTACATAACTGTAGTACAATATCAAAACCAGGAAATTGATACTGGCAAAATCCATGGACGTTGTTCAGCTTTCATCAGTTTTACATGTATTCGTGTGTGTGTGTGTATGTGTGTGTGTAGTTCTATGCAGTTTAATCATATGTATGAATTTGTGTAACTACCACCTCAATTAAGATATGAAAATGTGTCCAGGCATGGTGGCTCAGGCCTATAATCCCAGCACTTTGGGAGGCCGAGTTGGGAGGATCAGTTGAGCCTGAGTTGGAGACTAGCCTAGGCAACAAAGGGAGACAGCAAAACCCCTGGTCTACACAAAAATTAAAAAATAATTAGCCAGGTGTGGTGGCTGGCTCCTGCAGTCCTGGCCACTTGTGGAGCTGAGGCAGGAGGATCACCTGAGCCCAGGAGGTTGAAGGTGTGGTGACCTGTGGTTACACCACTGCACTGAAGCATGGACAACAGAGCAAGACTCTCTTAAAAAAAAAAAAAAAAAAAAAGGTGGTATAAAAATATTCTGTTGCCACAAGGTTATCTGTTGTGTTACCTATCTCTTTATACTCACACCTTCCTCTCCATTCTTCCTTTGGCAACTGTGAATCTAAATTTTTTTTTTTTTTTTTTACGCAGTCTCGCTCTGTCACCCAGGCTGGAGTGCAATGGCATGATCTCGCCTCTTTGCAACCTCTGTCTCCTGGGTTGAAGTGATTCTCCTGCCTCAGCCTCCTGAGTAGCTGGGATTACAGGCATGTGCCACCATGCCCAGCTAATTTTGTATTTTGAGTAGAGATGGGGTTTCACCGTGTTGGCCAGGCTGGTCTCAAAACTCACCTCAGGTGATCCATCTGCCTCAGCCTCCCAAAGTGTTGGGGTTATAGGCATGAGCCACTGTACCCGGCCTGAAATTTTTTTTATCACCAAATATTTACATAAAACTTTTAGAAAAAGGACAAAATCTTTGGACCTCGAGATGACATCAAAAGCGTGATCTCTAAAAGAAAAAAATGGACAAAATGGACTTCATCAAAATGAAAAACTTTTGCTCTGCGGAAGACTCTGTTAAGAGGATGAAAAAACTACCAAGAGATTGGGAAAAAATACCAGCAACTGCATATCTCCCAAAGGACTATTACTTAAAATACCTAAAGAACTCTCAAAACAAGCCTTTGGAGACTGGCTTTTTTCGCACAGCATAATGTCCTTAAGATCCATCCAAGGTGTCGCCTGTATTGATAGCGGGTTTTTCAAAATTGTTGAATAGAATTCCATGGTATGGATACATCACAATTTGTTTAACCATTTAGCATTGGTTGAAAAACATCTGAGCTGCTTCCAGTTTTTGGCTACTATGAATAAAGCTACTATGAACATTCATGTTCAGGTTTTTGTATGAACATAAGTTTTCATTTCTCTGGAATAAATGCCCAAGAATGCAGTTGCTGAGTCATGTAGTAAGTCCATGTTTAGTTTTTTTTTTTTAAGAAACAGCCATACTCTTTCAGAGTGGCTGTACTATTTTACATTCCCACCAGCTGTGTGTGAGTAATCCAGTTTCCCTTCATTCTCACCAGCATTTGGGGTTATCACTTTTTAAATTTTAGCCATTCTGATAGAGATACAGTGATATCTCATTGTGGTTTTTATTTACATTTCTCTGATGCAGTGGTGTTTGAACAATGCAGTGACTAATGGTATTGAACATCTTTTCATGTGCTTCTTTGCCATCTGTATATCTGTCCTCTTTGATGAAATGTTTGTTCATATCTTTTGCCCACGTTTTTTTTTTTTGGAGAAGGAGTTTCGGTCTTGTTGCCCAGGCTGGAGTCAGTGGCGTGATCTCGGCTCACTGCAACCTCTGCCTGCTGGATTCAAGCGATTCTCCTGCCTCAGCCTCCTGAGCAGCTGGGATTACAGTCATGCACCACCATTCCTGGCTAGTTTTGTATTTTTGGTAGAAATGGGGTTTCTCCATGTTGGCATGGCTGGTCTCAAACTCCCGACCTCAGGTGATCTGCCCGCTGTGGCCTCCCAAAGTACTGGGATTAAAGGCGTGAGCCATCGCGCCTGGCATGCCTATGTTCTAAATAGCTTGTTTCGAGAGTTCTTTCATGTATGAGTCCTTTGGGAGATATGCAGTTGCTAGTATTTTTTTCCCAATCTCTTAGTTTTTTTTTATCCTCTTAACAGAGTCTTTTGCAGAGCAAAAGTTTTACGTTTTAATAAAGTCCATTTTATCTATTTTTTTCTTTTATGGATCATGTTTTTGATGTCAACTCTAAGTCCCAAGATTTTGCCCTATTTTTTCCTGAAAATTTTAAAGTGAATATTTGGTGATATAAAAAATTTCGTGTTAATGTTTTTAACTATAATGGTAGTGTGTGTTTTTAGAGATGCCTTTTAGAAATAACATTGAAATATTTACAGATGAAATAATGTGGTGTTTAAGATTTGCACCAAAATAATATACTACAGGAGGGGATGAAATAGAGTATAGAAGAAGCAAGATTTGCTGTGAGTTGATAATTAGTGAAGCTGGGTGATGTATATATGGGGCTTCATTGAACTATTTTGTCTGACTTTGTGTAAGTATGAACTTTTCCATAAAAAGATTAAGAAAATTATCTGTTAAACCATTCATTGGGGTTAACCTGAGATTAAGTGAGTTGTAGAGAAAGATGTCCGTTTCAGCCTCCATGGTTAGCTTGGCCTGCAACTGCCCTCCAGTATTCATCTATGACTGTTGTTCTGTTCATCTTTCTCCGTAGTGGATGCTTGGAGATTTGTGCTTTAGTTTGTGAAACATATTTCAATGATTTTGTGTCACTGGATAAAACAGTGATTCTTCAGATTTGAGGAGGGGGAGTGAAGGGTGGCACATGTAATTGAAAAAAGCATATTCAGTATGATAGTTTTATGTTTGAAGATAAGAAGAGTTTATTGATGGTTGTAATATAATCTGCAAAACCAATATATTGGCTGGGAATCTGTACCAAGGTAATAATTCTAAGTGGAAGGTCTACCTCCCCAAAAGCTTTTGTGTTATAATTATCAAAAGGCAGCAAGGGGCTAGGTGCAGTGGCTCATGCCTGTATTCCCAGCATTTGGGGAGGCCGAGGCGATTGGATCACCTGAGATCAGGAGTTTGAGACCAGCCTGACCAACATGGTGAAACCTTGTCTCTACTAAAAATACAAAAACTAGCCCAGCATGGTGGTGTTCACCTATAATCTCAGCTACTAGGGAGGCTGAGGCAGGAGAACCGCTTGAACCTGGGAGTGGGAAGTTGCAGTGAGCCGAGATCATGCCACTCCACTCCAGTGTGGGCAACAGAGTGAGACCCTGACTCCAAAATTTTGTTAAACATTTTCAGTATAAACAAAACTTACACTAGCCCCGCTTTTTCTTACCTTAAGAAAAGCTTCCGAAAAGAACTGTCTACATGACTCACAAGAAATCACAATCACTATTACTGGTCTCCCACTCTACTGCCCCCATCCACCAACACACAGCAGCCAAAGTCAACTTTTAGAACATCAACATTCAATCACTAGCCTCCATCTAAAAAAAAAAAAAAAAAAACAAAACCAAAAAACAAAAACAAAAAAACCCAAAAAAACAAAAGGCAACAAGCATGAGAAACATTATGATGGAAGTCAAGACCACCCGTGTAAGTGCCAAGGTTATGCTACCTTTTACAGAAAAGTGAGGCTTGAAGGCAAAGCAAAGTATCATAGTTGAACTTGAAAGTAAGAAACAAAAACAGTATGAAAGTTGTCTCTCTTATATACACACTGCCATGTAATTGATGTAGATATCAACTTGATAAATTAAAAAAATACAGCCAGGTACAGTGGCTTATGCCTGTAATCCCAGCATTTTGGGAGGCCGAGGTGGGCGAATCACGAGGTCAAGAGATCAAGACCATCCTGGCCAACATGGTGAAACCCCGTCTCTACTAAAAATATAAAAATTAGCTGGGCCTGGTGGCACACACCTGTAGTCCCAGCTACTCAGGAGGCTGAGGCAGGAGAATCACTTGAACCCAGGAGCTGGAGGTTGCAATAAGCCGAGATTATGCAACTGCACTCCAACCTGGTGACAGAGCCAGACTCCGTCTCACCAAAAAACAAAACAAAAAAAAACAGTCGGTCAAAACAGTCGGTCCTCGTTTTTGTGGGTTCTGCATCTGCAGATTCAACCAACTATGGATCAGAATATTTGGAAAAAACAATAAAAAATAACACAATTTAAAATACAGTATAACAACTATTCACATAGCATTTACATGGTACTATGTAGTATAAGTAATCCAGAGATGACTTAAAGTATATTGGAGAATGGGTGTAGATTATATGCAAATACTGTGCCATTTCATATAATAGACTTGAACATATGCAGATTTCCCATGGTATCCATGGGAGTCCTGAAACCAATCCCCTGTGGGTATTGAGGGATGACTATATATAAAATACGATTAAGTAATACACATACAAATATCTTAAGTATTTGTAAATGTTTTGAATACCTACCTTAGTGGAAGATTATAGAGGTTTTGAAAAATAAAAAGCCTATCTTAACAATAGTTATTCTTCTGGAATTCTTAAAAGCCAGGATATTTTAGAATCCATAAAACATCTGTTTATTGTGACAGTTGTGTAAAGGGTCAATGGCTGTAAATCAGTGAAGTAACTCTAGTGGAATGTGAATGCTTTATCTACTGAACTTATGTTTTTAAAAACCTGTTTAAAGGCTTGGACTTCCAAATACACTCTGATCATTTAGTAATTTTTTAGTTGACCACTGTAAGCATTTGCCAATAACTAGTATTAATGTAGTGGACCCAGAATCCCATTTTGCTTATGCTGCTCTTTTTATACCCTCTCTTCTTAAATGTGGGTGTCATTCACCATCCTTGACAACCATTTTATCCTATCTAAAGCTGCTGCAGGAGAACCACCTGCTGAGCATCACCTGGAGGTTCTCCCTGTTTAAGTTATGAGGCTTATGCTCTGACCGAGGGAACTTTATCCACTTATGACCCCCAAATTAATTTAAGATGTAGGATTTGATTTATCAAGCTTACATGTTAGTTCCTAGTTGTCTAGGTATCTGTTTCTGGTTCCAGATGTAGCCATAGATGTGGTAACAATTCTAATCAAATTGATGTGCTTTGCTAAGGATTTTGAAATTGAAACTTGGGTCACTTTTCAAAGAAAGGCCCTAATCTCTGAAATTTCCCTCTATCTGCTGTTCCTAGAAGATCCATATTTGTTGACCATCAGGTCAGTGTTAAAGGTAATCTTTTAAGCTTCTAATTGCAGAGTTATATAAATTATACATGCCTGTTCTAAATTTTGTAAATGGTTGTATAATCAGGGTTTGCCATGGCAAAGATTGTGGTTCCTAAGCTCATTTCTGGACCAATTATTGCCCCAAGGTTTATTTTCTCAGAGTTGTTTCCTTCTCAAAGAAAAACATGTAAAAATTCTTGCACACTAAAGTGTTAAAGCTTTAATGTGTTAATGCATTGTCAAGAATACTACATTGGAATTTTAAAAGGATAAGTAGTAGAATCATGAGTATGCTTAACACAAAATATACTCATGCACTGCATAACAACGTTTTGGTCAACCGCAGACTGCATGTACCGTGGTGATACCAAAGATTATAATACCAGTTTTTTTCTGTACCTTTTTTATATTTACACATTTTTAGATGCACAGATACTTACCATTGTGTTACAGTTGCCTTCAATATTCAATATAGTAACCTGCTGTACAGGCTTGCAGTCTAGGAGCAATAGGCTATACCATATAGCCTAGGTGTACAGTAAGCTATATCATCTAGGTTTGTGTAAGTACATTCTGTGATGTTGCACAATGAAATCACCTAGCAATGCATTTCTTAGAACCTATCTCTATGGTTAAGCAATGCATGACTGCAGTCACTTATGTAACCAGCCCGGCTGCTGTGCTATGGAAGTATAGAGCAGATTGGGCAACCAGCTATCCTGCCTGCCAGTAAGCCGTAGTTGATTACCCTGCTGACCAGCGATGTGTATAACTTTTGAGGGTTTTTTTTTAATGCGTATAACTTTTTTTTTTTTTTTTTTTTTTTTTTTTTGAGACAGGGTCTGGCTCTGTCTCTCAGGCTGGAGTGCAGTGGCATGATCTCGGTTCACTGCAACCTCTGCCTCCCAGGTTCAAGCAATTCCCCAGCCTTAGCCTCCCAAGTAGTTGGGATTGCAGGTGCCTGCCACCACACCCAGCTAATTTTTGTATTTTTAGTAAAGATGGGGTTCTACCATGTTGGCCAAGCTGGTCTTGAACTCCTAACCTCAAGTGATCCACCTGCCTTGGCCTCCCAAAGTGCTGGGATTACAGGCATGAGCCGTCACACCCAGCTTTGATTCGTATAACTTTTAAGGGTTTTATTTTATTTTATTTTATTTTATGTTTTAAATACATGTGAAACCAAATAGCACAGGGCCCAATACTTTTTTTTTTTCTTTTTTTTTTTTTGAGATGGTGACTTGCTCTGTCGCCAGGCTGGAGTGCAGTGGTGCGATCTCGGCTCACTGCAGCCTCCGCTTCCCAGGTTCAAGTGATTCTCCTGCCTCAGCCTCCCAAGTAACTGGGACTACAGGC
This sequence comes from Rhinopithecus bieti, assembly GCF_001698545.2. Lineage (NCBI taxonomy): Eukaryota > Metazoa > Chordata > Mammalia > Primates > Cercopithecidae > Rhinopithecus > Rhinopithecus bieti. The sequence goes on along the minus strand of NW_016814053.1, from coordinate 1,935,769 downwards.
GTGCGCCACCACACCCAGCTAATTTTTGTATTTTTAGTAATGTTGGGGTTTCACCATGTTGGCCAGAATGGTCTCGATCTCTTGACCTCGTGATCCACCAGCCTTGGCCTCCCAAAATGCTGGAATTACAGGCATGAGCCACCACGCCTGGCTGCCCAGTACATTTTAATGATTACAAATTAATAGTTTAATTGTCCATTGATGATGAAAATTATGCATGTGAAGTTTGGCAAGGTCTACTGTAAATATACATTACTTTAAAGATGACTTTCTTTTGAAGCTCGTTTGATATAGTCATTGTTGGTGGCGGAATTGTGGGGCTTGCCTCTGCCAGAGCACTCATCCTGCGACATCCATCACTTTCTATTGGTGTTCTGGAAAAGGAGAAAGATTTAGGTATGTATATAATCTAAGTTGTTCTTTGGGCTTACTTTGGCATCTGCTCATTTTGTCTATTCTGAATCTTTCATGCTGAATGTCAGTGTTAGTATCTTAGTTTGTGTTCTAAAAGCAGAGTGTAGGACAAGGACATGGCTATAGGTTGTTTATTTGAGAGGTTAAAGCACAGTGTGGGACAAAGAGGACATGTTTATAGGTTATTTATTTGAGGTATTATCTGAGGAAACAGGAGTGAGGGGGTGAGAAAAGTAAGACAGGGAAGGAGGAAAAGACATGAGAACACATCAAGATTGCTGTGGTGAGCTTGATTCTACCGGAACCTCTGAGGAGCAGTATAATGTCTCCCAGGATTGTGCTCACGTATCCATCAGCTCCTGTCCCTATTGGTTGAGGATTGCTGCTGGTGATGTTGAGCACCCTGTGCCCTTCTCTAAAAAAGTTAGCAGAGGCCCCAAGGCAGAGTGCAAAGAGACATAATGGGCCCCTGAAGTGTGGTGTGCTGGTAATGAGAGGTAAGTTTGTGCACCAAAGGTGTAGTTGAAATCAAGAGACGGACTGGAGGGATGTGACATGGATACCAGGGATGGCTGTGAGAAGAAGCTACCAGTGATCTGAACAAATTCAGGCAGAATTTTACATGATGTGGTCTCTAACAGCTTCAACTATTAGTTCGTTCTCTTACCTCTTATGTTTTGTATGAATCATGTACTTACTCTTATACCCTGTTTGTCTTGTTCTGTAGCTGTTCACCAGACTGGACATAACAGTGGTGTCATACATAGTGGAATTTATTATAAACCTGAGTCTCTGAAAGCCAAATTATGTGTACAAGGTGCAGCCCTTCTCTATGAATACTGTCAGCAAAAGGGAATTTCCTACAAGCAGTGTGGCAAGGTATGGCATTTTACCAGAGCCTTGACTAATTTCCAACTAGCATTTTCTTAGTGATGTTTAATATTACATTTTTTTTAAATGTGGTATTTTGTTTCTTTGTATCTATGTAATTTTTGAAATCTAATCTTAGGGAATAACTAAAAAAAGATGATGTGACTTTATGTAATTTTCTAAATAAAAGTTTTATTGACATATAATTTATGTACCGTACATTTTGCCCTTTTAAAGTGCACAGATCAGTTTTTAGTATACTCACAGAGCTGAGCAATCATCACCACTATTTAATTTTAGGCTTTTTCATCACCCCAAAAAGAAACCCCATATCCATTAACAGTCACTCCCCATTTCCACCTCCCCTGATGCCCTAGCAACCACTTTCTGTCTTTGTGGATTTGCCTATTCTACACTTTTCATATAAATACTTTCATGTACTATGTGGTCTTTTGTGCTGACTTCTTTCACTTAGCATAATGTTGTCAAAGTTCATCCATGTTATAGCATGAATCAGTACTTCATTCCTTTTGTGGCTGAACAATATTCCATTGTATGGATATACCACATTTTGTTTATTTGTTCATCAGTTGATAGACATGTGGATTGTTTCCACCTTTTGGCTACTATGGATACTGCTGCTATGAACATTCATGTACAAGTTTTTGTGTGAACATATGTTTTCATTTATGTTGGATATATACCTGGGGGTAGAATTGCTGGTTGTCAGGGTAACTCCATGTTTAACATTTTGAGGAACTGCCAAATGGTTTTCCAAAGCTCTGTACTATTTTACATTCCCACCAGTAATTAATAAGGATTCCAATTTTCCATGTTCTTGCCAACATCTATTTTGATTTGTCTTTTTTATTTTAGCCATCCTAGTGGAAGTTTTGATTTGCAGTTCCCTAGTGATAATGATGTTGAGTGTCTTTTATTTCTTCCTTTTTAGAAAACAGTTCTATTTTCTAAATATTAGCCAGATACTGTGGCTAATGCCTGTAATCCTGGCACTTTGGAAGGCCAAGGCTGGAGGATCACTTGAGCCCAAGGGATTGAGACCAGCTCAGGCAACATAGTGAGACCCCATCTCTACAAAACATTTAAAAAGTTAGCCAGGTGCGATGGTGCACACCTGTAGTCCCAGCTACTTGGGAGGCTGAGGTGGGAGGACTGCTTGAACCTGGGAGATCGAGGCTGCAACGATCCGTGATCGTGCCACTGTACTTCAGCCTGGGCGACAGAGCGAGGCCTTGTCTTAAAAAACAAAATTAAAATTATTACTTTATAACTTTATTTCTTATTTAAAAGTTGAGACAGGATCTTTCTTTGTTCCCCAGGCTGGTCTCAAACTCCTGGCTTCAAGCACTCCTCCTGCCTTGGCCTCCTAAAGTGCTGGGATTACAGATGTGAGCCACTGTGCCTGGCCTAAAATTATTTTTTAATTGACAAAAACTGTATATATTTATCATGTACAACATGTTGTTTTGAAGTATGTATACATTGTGGGCCGGGCACAGTGGCTCACGCCTGCCTGCAATCCCAGCACTTTGGGAGGCTGAGGCAGGTGGATCACGTGAGGTCAGGAGTTTGCGACCAGCCTGGCTAACATGGTGAAACCCCATCTGTACTAAAAATATAAAAATTAGCCAGCTGTGGTAGCACACACCTACGATGCCAGCTACTCGGGAGGCTGAAGCACGAGAATTGCTTGACCCTGGGAGACAGAGGTTGCAGTGAGCTGAGATCGCACCACAGAATTCCAGCCTGGGCAACAGAGTGAGACTCTGTCTCAATAAGTATGTGTACATTGTGGAATGGCTAAATCAAGCTCACCAACATATGCATTACCTTCCATACTTATTTTTTTTTTTATGATGCAAAGTCTTAAATCTACTCTCTGAGCAGTCTTCAGAAGTATAGTCAACATTTTGTGTAACAGATATCCTGAACTTATTCCTCTTACTTAACTGAAATTTTGTGTCCTTTAACAAGTGTCTTTCCATACCACCCCTGCCTCCCTGCCGCCCCCAGCCCCTGGTAACCACCATTCCACTCTACCTCTGTGAGTTCAACTTTTTGAGATTCTACATATAAATGAGATCATGCAGCATTTATCTTTCTGTGCTTGGTTTATTTCACCTAAGATAATGTCCTCCAGGTTCATCTCTGTTGTCATTTGTGGCATGGACCATTTGTGACAGTAGAGATGAACATGGAGGATATTATCTTACGTATTTCTCATTATCTTAAAGATTTTCTCCTTTTTTAAGGATGACTGGTATTTTGTTGTTTATCCGCCTAACCCGGCCTCCCACAGTGTTGGGATTACAGGTGTGAGCAACCACGCCTGGCCTGATCATGTGGTTTTTGTCCTTCATCTTGTTGATACGATGTGTCACATTGATTCATTTACATATGTTGAACCATCCTTTGCATCCCTGGGTTAAATCCCACTTGGTCATGATGAATGATCTTTTAAATGTGTTGTTGAATTTAGCTTGCTAATATTTTGTTAAGGATTTTTGTATAGTGTTCATTAGGGATATTGGCCTATAGTTTTCATTTTTTTGATGTGTCTTTGTCTGGTTTTGGTATTGGTAATACCAGCCTCATGGAATGTGTTTGGAAATATTTCCCCCTCTATTTTATGGAATAGTTTGAGTAGGGTTTGGTATTAGTTCTTCTTTAAATGTTTGGTAAAATTTAGCAGTGAAGCCATCAGGTTCTGGGCTTTTCTTTACTGGGAGACTTTTTATTATGGCTTCGATCCTATTGCTTGTTATTGGTTTGTTCAGGTTTTGGATTTCTTCATGGTTCAATCTTGGTAGGTTGTATGTGTCCAGGAATTTATTCATTTCTTCTAAGTTTTCTAATTTATTGGCATATATAGTTGGTCATAGTAGCCTTTAATAATTTTTTGAATTACTGTGGTATTGATTGTAATGTCTTCTTTTTCATCTCTGATTTTATTTATCTGAGTCTTCTCTTTTTCTTAGTCTGACTAAAAGTTTGTCAATTCTGTTTATCTTTTCAAAAAACCAACCTTTCATTAATCTTTTGTATTGTTTTCTTTGTTTCGATTTCATTTAGTTCTGCTCTGATCTTCATTATTTCTTTTCTTCTACTAATTTTGAATTTGGTATGCTCTTGCTTTTCTAGTTTTTTAAGATGCATTGTTAGATTATATGAAGTTCTCCTTTTTTGATGTAGGTGCTTATAGCTATGAACTTTCCTGTTAGTACGGCTTTTGCTGTTTCCCAAAGGTTTTGGTATGTTGTGTTTCTATTTTCATTTGTTTCAACAGATTTTTAAATTTCCGTCTTAATTTCTTCATTGACTCACCGGTCATTTAGGAGCATATTGGTTTTGTTTGCTTGTTTGTTTATTTTTTGAGATAGAGTCTCGCTCTGTCACCCAGGCTGGAATATAGTGGCACTATCACAGATCACTGGAGCCTTGACCTCCCAGGCTCAAACAGTCATCCCACCAGCCGGGTGTGGTGGCTCATGCCCATAATCCCAGCACTTTGGGAGGCTGAGGCAGGGAGGATCACCTGAGTTTGGGAGTTTGAGACCAGCCTGACCAACATGGAGAAACCCCGTCTCTACTAAAAATACAAAATTAGTTGGGTGTGGTGGCACATTCCTGTAATCCCAGCTACTTGGAAGGCTGAGGCAGGATAATTAATTGCTGGAACCTGGGAGGCAGAGGTTACAGTGAGCTGAGATCGTGTCATTGCACTCCAGCCTGGGCAATAAGAGCAAAATCCTGTCT
>NW_016814053.1:1923745-1930459 GCF_001698545.2 Rhinopithecus bieti | reverse complement strand
TGAAATTTTGTCTCAAAAAAAAAAAAAAAAGTCCTCCCACCTCAACCTCTGGAGTAATGGGGATCACAGGTGCACCGCTATGCCTGGTTAATTTTTTTTTTTTTTTTTGAGACTGAGTCTTGCTGCCACCCAGCCTAGAGTGCAATGATGCCATCTCAGCTCACTGCAACCTCCACCTCTTGGATTCAAGCAATTCTCCAGCCTCAGCCTCCCAAGTAGCTGGGACTACAGGTGCACACCACCACAGCTGGCTAATTTTTGTATTTTTAGTAGAGATGTGGTTTCACCTTGTTAACTAGGCTGGTCTCAAACTGCTGACCTCAAGTGATCTACCCGCCTCAGCCTCCCAAAGTGCTGGGATTACAGGCGTGAGCTACCATGCCCAATCATTTTGTTGTTGTTGTTGTTGTTTTTAAGTTAGGATCTCTCTCCATTGCTCAAGTTGGTCTCAAACTCCTGGGCTCAGGTGTTCAAGTGATTTCTCACCTTGGCCACCTAAAGTATTGGGATTACAGGTGTGAACCACCGTGCCTGGCCAGCAGCATATTGTTTAATTTACATGTGTTTGTATAGTTTCCAAAATTCCTCTTGTTATTGATTTCTAGTTTTATTCCATTGTGGTCAGAGAATATACTTGATATAATTTCATTAAAAAAATTTTTAAAGACCTGTTTTGTGGCCCAACATATTGGTCTATCCTTGAGAATGTGCCACGTGCTGGAGAGAAGGATATATGTTCTGTGGCTTTTGGATGAAACTCTGTAAATATCTATTAGATCCATTTGGTCTGTAGTGCTCAGTAGTTTATTCTTTGTGATGCTTTTGTGAGAATTGTTCTCCTAATTTCATTTTTTATAATTCATTGCTAATGCATGGAATATGATTGATTTCTGTATGTTGATTTTTTTTAATCCAGTGACCTTTCTGAACTCATATTGTTCTAATTGTGTGTGTATGTGTCTGTCTGTCTGTCTATGAATTCCTTAGGCTTTACTATATGCAGGATTATGTCATTGCAAATAAGTTTCTTTTCCAATTTAGATGTCTTTTACCTACTTATTCTGCTTACCTGATTTCCACGGGTGGAAGCTCCAATACTGTGTTGAACAGAAGTAGTAAAAGTGAACCTTCTTGAATTGTTCTTGATCTAATGGAGGAGGCATTCAATCTTTTACCCTTAAGTTTGATGTTAGCTGTGGATTCGCTTTATCAGATTAAGGAAGTTCCTTTCTGTTCCTAGTTTGTTGAGTGTTTTCTATCATGAAAAGGTGTTGAATTTTCTCAAATGCCTTTTCTGCTTCTATTGAGGTGATCATGTGGTTTTTATCCTTTATCCTGTTAATGTAGTGTATTAATACATTTTTGGATGTTAAATTGGTTTTACATTCCTGTGATAAATCCCTCTTGGTCATGATGTAAAATCCTCTCTATATGTTGCTGCATTCAGTTTATTAGTATTTTGTTCAGGGTTTTGCATCAGTATTTTTAAGGCATATTGGTTTGCAATTTCTTACGATATTTGGTTTTGGTAAAAGGCAAAATATTTTTTCTTTCTGAAGAGAAACCAGAGCACTGGTTGTAGTATCAAACTAATATTGGCCTCACAGAATTAGTTGGGAAGTGATTCTTACTCTTCTGTTTTTTGGAAGAGTTTATGAAGAATTAGTATTTTTTTTTTTAACATCTGGTAGCATTCGTGAATAAAGCCTGTCAGCCTGGGCTTTTTTTTTTTAATGTGGGAAGTTTTCAGTCGCTTCTTGTGTTATAGGTTTATTAAGTTTTTTCTTGTCGAATCAGTTTCAGAACTTTGTGTTTTTCTAATAATTTGTTCATTCCATCTAGATTTTCTAATTTGTTGCCATACAATTGTTCATAGTGTTCTTTTATAAGTCCTTTTATTTCTGCAATGTTGGTAGTCATGTCCCTTCTTCATGTAAGTTTTTTTTTTTTTTTTGGAGACAGGATCCCACTTTGTCACCCAGGATGGAGTGCAGTGGCACAATCTTGGCTCTTCTGTAGCCTTGACCTCCTGAGCTCAAGTGATCCTCCCACCTCAGCCTGCTAGTAGCTGGGACTACAGGTGCACACCACCACACTCACCTAATTTTTTTGTATTTTTTTTTGTGTGTGACAGGTTTTGCTGTGTTGCCCAGGCTGTTCTTGAACTCCTGAGCTCAAGCGATCCACCAGCCTCAGCTTCCCAGAGTGCTAGGATTACAGGCGTGAGCCACCTTGCCTGGCCCTTATAATTTTTAAGAATAAAAACTAATTGTCACCATTAAAGATGCTGGGTGTGGTAGCTCACGCCTGTAATCCCAGCACTTTGGGAGGCTGAAGTGAGTGGACCACCTGAGGTCAGGAGTTCGAGACCAGCCTGGCCAACATGGTGAAACCCCATTTCTACTGAAAATACAAAAATAGCTGGGCATGGTGGCGGGCACCTGTAATCCCAGCTACTTGGGAGGCTGAGGCAGGAGAATCATTTGAACCTGGGACACAGAGGTTGCAGTGAGCCGAGATCCTGCCATTGCACTCCAGCCTGGGTGACCAGAGTGAAACTAAAAAAAAGATGCTTTGAGAAAAAAAAAATTGTAGGGCTGGACTCAGTGGCTTATGCCTGTAATCCTAGCACTTTGAGAGGCCGAGGTTGGCAGATTACTTGAGCCCAGGAGTTCGAGACCAGTCTGAGCAATGTGGTAAAACGCTGTCTCTACTAAAAATACAAAAAATTAGCTGAGTGTGGTGACACATGCCTGTAGTCCCAGCTTCTAGGGAGGCTGAGGTGGGAGAATCACTTGAGCTTGGGAAGTCGAGGCTACAGGGAGTCATGAATGGGCCACTTCACTACAGCCTGGGCAATGGGAGTGAGACCCTGTCTCAAATAAATAAATAAGTAAATAAATAAATAAATAAATAGAAATTTAAAAAATAGAAACAAATTTTTTTAAGAGACAGAGTCTTGCCCTGTTGCCCAGGGTGGAGTGTAGTGGCACAATCACAGCTCACTGCAGCCTTGAACTCCTGGGCTCAAGTGGTCTTCTTGTCTCAGCCTTTGAAGTAGCTTGGATTATAGACATGAGCCCCTGTGCGTGGCCACATTTTAAAAAATAATTCAGTAAAATGGGCCTGACATAAGTGAAAAAGACAAGATATAAAAGTCTAGTTTCAGTTTTTCTTATTGAGTTGTAAAATTCTTTACATATTCTAAATACGAGATCTTTATCCGCTACGTGATTTGCAAATATTTTTTCTCATTGTGTGGGTTATCTTTTCAATTACTTGATAGAGTCCTTTGATTCCACTTCTGTTTTTAAGGTTAATTATTTATTGATTTAAGCCTTTACACCTTGATTAAAAGTGTCACCTCATGAAATTCTGTTCCCTCTTTGGTATGAAATAATGATTTGTGAATTCTAATAAACCTTCAAATATGCACCTGTGTTTTCCTTTGCCCCTTTCCTTAAGTAAAAAAGAAACTGTACCTCAAACAGATATTTTCCCATAAATAAATAGAAAATAAGTTGATGAATTTACTGTTTTCCCCTTGCAACAGAATGTATTAGTAAATACTTTATAATGTATTCCAAAAATAAAAGGGATTGTCTGGTCAGTTATATTCCATTACATTCAATACCAGTTGTCTTTCTGATGTGCTGATATTTTACATTTTCCTGAAGAAATAAGGAGGCCATTCTGTTTTGTGGGGGTGGAGAAGTAAAGTCCAAGCAACTTATGCTTCTCTCCCTTCTGGGATTGAGAATGTGGTAGTGATGAGTTGCTTATGGCCAAGATGCACATAGAGACTGTGGTAACAGAAGTGGAAATTGAGGCTACATTTCACTTTTAGGGAAAATTTGTTTTTATGCCATTTTCTTAAGACAACTTTTCTTGGTGGAGGAAGAAAATACTCATGAAGAAAGAAAGAATTAGATATGTGAAGAAAAAATAATTTAAAACTATTAACCTCGTTTGGGTCATACAATAGTTGATGATTTTCCATTGACTTTATCTTTCATCACTGATGATACATTGACCTCTATCAATGCTCCTTACCTTTTTTTTTTTTGAAGCTTATAGTAGCTGTTGAACAAGAAGAAATTCCCAGACTTCAAGCCTTGTATGAGAGAGGCCTCCAGAATGGTGTCCAGGGCCTGAGGCTGATCCAGCAGGAGGATATAAAAAAGAAGGAGCCATATTGTAGGGTAAGTGATTAACCAGCTTCAAAGGGATGTTTTTATTTAGGGCTTAGTCCTGTGACATGGAGGCTGAGGGTGAGTTTATAGGAGGCAGGAATAATGTAAAATCAGTCAGATAATCCTGTCACAGAAGTAGTGAAATGACAGACACAAGAGGGCATTGCCACAAACTCTGGACACCTGATTTCTTTCTTTGTGAGAAAATACCAGGTCTGACCAACATGAACAAAGACAGGAGGAGGCCTGAGACCACATGGCATATTTGGAAAACACTGAGCAGTGAGGTGTGATTGGGAGCATTGGGTATATAGGGAAAGATAAGAGATGAGACCGAAAAGGCAGGGTTAGGCCCACATAAAGGGCTTGGCATTCATGCTAATAACATTGAAGTTTATCTAATAGGCATGGGGAGCCATTGAACATTTTTGGAGGAGGGCAGCTGTAGTGTCTGATCTATATCACAGGCGGATAAGGCTGGCATGAGTTTGAAGAGTAGCTTGTAGACTATCTTCCTTAAACTTGCCATAGGGAAAAAAACAGATCTTTATTCATGAAAGAGACAGGAATAGTAATATAATAGTTATTCTGCATGTTAACTTTCACTGATAGCCTTTCAGAGACTATTAGTCCAACTTTGCAGTTTCACTGACTGTTCCAATGAATGGCTAATTTTCTCCTGTGGGTAGAAATTTAACTGTTCCAATAGCTGGACTCCTGGAACGTGTCTCAGAGAATGTGACCTTGAACTCGCTATCAGGCAATGCTTTTTAACTTGGTTTAGAGAAACACTATGGGAAATAGGCTGGAAAATGTGTAGACTATTAGACTATTTATTTGTTCATCTACATCTCTCAGAGTGGCATGCCTGCACTGCAGTGTTTTGTCTTCCCCATTCTACTCCTTGACCCCAATTACTGTCTTTGAATTGTGCTTTGGTTTTATGGCATCAACCTGTGGAGAAGGTCATTGTGTCAATCACTGTGACCTCCATTGTGAGGATGTGATTGAGGACATAAGTTATTCACTCTGTTACACAACATCTTGCTCTGAGAACCTGCAGGAGACATTTCTCTCAGATCTTAGTTCTGAGAATAATTTTATTCTTCCTGACCACAGTTGGCTTGTTTCTATCTTATGGACATTGAGTGATTTAACTGATTGCATTGCCCTGTGTACTTTGGCTGCAAGGAAGCTCAGAGACACATTTGTGCCCTACTCCCGCCAGATATCTAGGGCCTTAAACATACATTTTTATTTTTGTATACTAACTTCCCTCTTCATTTCATCTTAGCTTTCCACCCTCCTTTTCTGTCTACCCTAATTTCTTGGAACCATAACGTACAATGGAAATTATAAATGGATAGCTTAGTGAATTTTCACAAAGTGTGACCAGCACCCAGGACAACAAACAAATGTTACCAACCTCCCAGTACTCCCCTCATGTCCTTCCACTAGGACATTTCCCCTAAGAGTAACCACTGTCCTGACTTCTTACATCATAGGTGATTGAATTTTAGGTAAGTAGAATGATATAATATGTGTTCTTTTGTATCTGAGCTTTTTTTTTTTTTTAGACAGGGTTTTGCTCTGTTGCCCAGACTGGAATGCAGTGGCACAGCATTATTATAGCTCACTGTAACTTTGAACTCCTGAGCTCAAATAATCCTCCCACTTCAGCCTTCCAAGTAACTGGGACAACAGGTGTGTGCTACCACATCCAGCTAATTGTTTTTAAAAAAAAATTTTTTTAATTAAATTTTTTGTTAACCCAGGCTGGTCTTGAATTCCTGGGCTCAAGTGATCTACCCATCTTGGCCTCCCAGAGTGCTAGGATTACAGTTGTCAGCCATCATGCCCAGCTGTATCTGGGCTTCTTAACTTCAATATTGTTTATTAAATTCATCCATATTGTTACATATATTTGTAGTTTATTTGTTGTCCTTGCTGTATACCGTATCATTCATTCTATGAATGTAGCATGATTCATTCTACTGTTGATGGGCATTTGGATAGTTTCCAATTTGGAACTCTTCCAAATATTGCTGCTATGAAAATTCTAGTACATATGTTTTAGTGAGCACATGTACACATTTTTATTGGGTATATACCTATGAAGGAACTTGCTAGTTTGCAATTTGTGGATATGTTTAGCTTTGGCAGGTATTGCCAGGGTTTTCCAAAGTGTTTGTCCCAATTTTTACTCTCATGAGCGTTCCAGTGCTCCGTATCCTCAACCAACACTTGGTATTGCTTATTGTTTTTATTTTAGCCATTCTGATGGGTATGTAGTAGTATCATATTATGATTTTAATTTATATTTCCCTGTGGACTCACACATTTATGCACCTTTGTATGTATTTATTGACCATTTGGTTATTTTATTTTGTGAAGTACCTGTTTGAGTCCTTTACCCACTTTTCTATTGGGTTGACCGTCTTTCTTATAATTATTAATTATTATTCATTTTAGGACATATGTAGTCTGGATATGAGTCTTTTTTTTTTTTTTTTTTTTTTTT
>NW_016814053.1:1915486-1923537 GCF_001698545.2 Rhinopithecus bieti | reverse complement strand
TCAGCCTCCCGAGTAGCTGGGACTATAGGCACCCACCACCTCGCCCGGCTAGTTTTTTTTTTTTTTTTTTTTTTTAGGAAAGCGGGGGTTTCACCGTGTTAGCCAGGATGGTCTCGATCTCCTGACCTCGTGATCCGCCCGTCTCAGCCTCCCAAAGTGCTGGGATTACAGGCTTGAGCCACCGTGCCCGGCGCATGTCATTTTATTTATTTATTTTTTTGGAGAAATAGGGGGTCACTCTGTCACCCAGGCTGGAGTGCAGTGGTGTGATCACAGCTCACTGCAATCTTGAACTCCTGGGCTCAAGCAATCTTCCTGCGTCAGCCTCCTGAGCAGTTAGGACTACAGGTGTGTGCCACCACACCCAGCTAATTTTGTATTTTTGTATTTTTGCAGAGATGGGGTGTTGCTATGTTGTCTAGGCTGGTCTCAAGCTCTAGGGCTCAGGTGATCCTCCTGCCTCGACCTCCCACAGTACTGGGATTGCAGCATTTCACTTTCCTAATATTGTCTTCAGATTAATAGAAATTCTTAATCTTAATGTTACCAATTTATGCCTATGTTTGTTTTTTATGGTTAGTGTTTTTTGCACTTTAGTTAAATTTTCTGGATGCATTCAAAGACTTTGTAAGAGAAATAAAATAAAATAGAAAAAAAAAGAAATCTTTGCCTAGCCCAAGATCTAGAAGATATTCTATGTGTTTCTCTAAAAGTTTTATTATTTTACGTTTCACATTTAGATCTGCAGTCCATTTGGAATTGACTTTTATATATGGTATAAGTTAGGGGTCAAGGTATATTTTTTCCCCAAACGGATATCCAGTTGAATCAGCATCACTTATCAAAAAACCATTATTTTCCCACTGTGCTGCAGTATTGCCTTTATGATACCAGGTATGTGGCGGGTCTTTGTCTGGACTCCATTCTGTTCCATTGCCTCTTCTGTGCTACTACCATAATGTTTAATTATAATAGCCATTTTATTTAAATGGGGTTTCACTCTGTCACCCAGGCTAGAGTGCAGTGACATGATCACAGCTCACGATGGCCAGCTAATTTTAAAATGTTTTGTAGAGACAGAGTCTCATCATATTGCCTAGGCTGGTCTCGAACTCCTGGGCTCAAGTGATCCACCTGCCTCGGCCTCCCAAACTGCTAGGAATACAAGCATGAGCTATAGTAGCTTGGCCTATAGTAGTTTTTTTTTTTTTTTTTGAGACGGAGTCTCTCTTTGTCACCCAGGCTGGAGTGCAGTGTCACCATCTCGGCTTACTGCAACCTCCATCTCCTGGGTTCAAGCAATTCTCCTGTCTCATCCTCTCCAGTAGCTGGGATTACAGGCACCCACCAACATGCCTGGCTAATTTTTGTATTTTTATTTATTTATTTATTTTGAGACGGAGTTTCACTCTTGTTGCCCAGGATGGAGTGCAATGGTGCAATCTCAGCTCACCGCAACCTCTGCCTCCCGGGTTCAAGTGATTCTCCTGCTTCAGCCTCCCAAGTAGCTGGGATTACAGACATGCACCACCAGGCCCAGCTAATTTTGTATTTTTAGTATAGACGGAGTTTCTCCATGTTGGTCAGGCTGGTCTCGAACTCCCGACCTCAGATGATCCTCCAGCCTTGGCCTCCCAAAGTTCTGGGATTACAGGCATGAGCACCTGGCCCTATAGTAGCTTTTTAATAGGCCTGGATATCTGGTAGAGTAAGGACTTCAGTTTTTTTCTTCAACATTATCTTGGCTTTTCTTGGATCTTTACATTTCTACATGAATTTTGGAGTTAATTTGCTATACTCCACAAGATAACCTGTTATGATTTTGATTAAGGTTGCACTGAATCTGTATGTCTATGTGGAGACAATTTACATCTTTGTAGTATGGAGTCTTCCAATCCTTGAACTTCATATATCCCTCCCTTTGCCTGGATCTGTTTTATTATATAATGTATTATAATTTTCAGGATAGAAGTCTTACATGGCATGTCTCTTACATTTATGTCTACAAATAATTTGTATTTGATGTTTTCTGATACTCATTAATAGTATTGTTATTTAAAGTTCATTTTTTATTTGTTTATTGCAGGTGTATGTGGATATATAATTGATTTCTGACCTTGTATTCAACTTTCTAGTTAAGTTCACTTATTGGTTCTAAATAATTTGTCTAGAAATTCTTTTGGATTTTTTATACCCAAACATTTTATCTGCAAATAATAACTATTTTATTTCTTCTTTTCTAATTCATATACTTGGTTGATCCAATGGTTAATCCTAGTTTGTATAGTTTTATATGTGTTTTTTTATTTTTACAAACTGCTTCATCCTTTCTGCAAAAAGACAAGATAGAAATGTATTTTTTCAAGTTCAGGACAAATAAAAGCTTAAAGAAAAAAAATGTATTTTTTCCCTTTATCTCTGGTTGTAAAGTTAAAGTTGGGTCAAAATATGCAAGATTTTCTGACTTCATGTAAAACTCCTAAGATGCTGATAGTACCCAGGAGTCTAAATAATGTTGAATGAGTTCTTCCTGCAGAGAGAAGGTGATAGCATCTTGGTCTCCAGTAAGCCACCTATTCCTTTCCTGGCACCCAGTCAGGATAATCAAACTGTTTTGTTATGGGATACACTAGGTCTTGTTACTTCCCTTTTCTCTCCTCAAATATTTCTTATTTCTCTGAGATAGTGAATTAGTGACTGGTTTTTTTAAGTAGAATATTTTCATTGACCGTCTTATTTTGGCCACCTGCTTATTTCACACTCTGAGCAAATCCTAAATGGTCAAAGTCAAGGTTGGCAAATTCTGTCCTGTGGGCCAAATTCATCCTGTCACCTGTTTTTGTATGGCCTGAAAGCTAAAAATGTTTTTTTTTTTTTTTTTTTTTTTGAGACGGAGTCTCACTCTGTCACCCAGGCTGGAGTGCAGTGGCGTGATTTCTGCTCATTGCAACCTCCGCCTCCCTGGGTTCAGGAATTCTCCTGCCTCAGCCTCCCATGTGGCTGGGATTACAGGCACATGTCACCACGCCTGGCTAATTTTTGTATTTTTAGTAGAAACAGGGTTTCACCATATTGGCCAGGCTATTCTCGAACTCCTGACCTTGTGATCGCCTGCCTTGGCCTCCCAAAGTGCTGGGATTATAGGCGTGAGCCACTGTGCCCGGCCATGCTAAAAATGTTTTTTACATTTTAAGTGTGTTAAAAAAAATTAAAAGAAGAACATTATTTTGTGATGAATTAAAATTATATGAAATTCATCCAGGCATGGTGGCATGTGCCTGTAATCCCAGCCACTTGGGAGGCTGAGGCAGGAGAATCACTTGAACCCAGGAGGCGGACATTGCAGTGAGTGGAGATTGGGCCACTGCACTCAAGCCTGGGCAACACAGCGAGATTCCATCTCAAAAAAAAAAAAAAAAAAATTACATGAAATTCAAATTTCAGTGTCCATAAAGTTTTATTGAAATACAACCGCAAATATTCATTTATGTATTGTCTGTAGCTGTTTTTGTGCTGAACAGCCTCATTGAGTAGTTGCAACAGAGATCATAAGCCTAGATAGTCAAAAATATTTACTATCTGTCTCTTATAAAAAAGGTTGCCTACCCTTGATCTAAATAGCAGGTAGCTACTGAAGGACTTGAATAGAACACTGACAGTCAAAATGTACTAATTTAGCAAAGTTTATCGAATTTGAATATGTAAGATGGAACTGAACATGCAGAGAGGAGAACCAAAGCCACTTATTGTTATTTTTGAATTATCTGGTTCCAGTAATTCTCAGACTTAAGGGAGTTTTGACATGTTATCCTTTAGTTTATCTTGTTGCATCCTTCCATGTTTTAAAATTAACTTGGATCTAGCATAAGGTGAGCAGTATAATGTGGCTGTTGATAAGTCAAACAGACATAAGCTCTACTCTCACATCTGCCTCTTTAATGGCTGTTAACATTGAGTGGGTTATAATCTTTCTAATCCTCAGACTCCTCATTTGTAAAATGGAGATTATTTTGAGAATTAAATGAAATACTATGTATAAGGCATTCGGCTTATGTTAATCCCTTAAGAAATGGTAGATATTATTATATGCTTATTTAAACAATCCTAGTAAATTCAGATTGGTTTTGTTTGAAATATTTGGGGATGTTTTCATTTCTGCTTTCTTCAGCTTTTTTCTGCCAGCCTCCTCTAAAGCCATAAAGCCAGCCTCCTCTGGTCAGCTCATTAGAGTGCGCTTTCTAGATCTTTGAATGAGATGCTCCCTGAATCATGAATTGTTAGTAAAGCTAATTAGATCTTTAAACTAAATTTGTTGTAATTTTGTCTTTCAACACACTCAATGGTTTTGTAATGCACTGTATAGATAAGAAACAGGATAATAGATTATCCTGTTAAGATAATTAAGAATATTTAATTATATGTATTCTTCCCCCAGTTTATATTTCCCCTTTTCCTGATGTGTTACATTTATTGTTTTATTCTTTTTATTTTCTTTAAGGCATATCAGTCTTTTTTAGAGTGAGATAGCCTATTTTAAAACAATGGAGAGAGATCCTGGCATATTATAAAACTAGGGTTGTGAATAATTGATATAAGGGCTGGTTGTTTAGACTGATGTTATGCTTCAAAGGAAAAAAATGCTAGTATTAAAATTAAGAAATTAGGAGGCTGTTACATATGTGGGAGCAAAGAGTATATGGGAAATCTCTGTACTTTTGCTCAATTTTTCTATGAACTTAAAACTGCTCTTAAAAAAGAGTCTACTTAAAAAATTTAGATTAAACCCACTTCCTGTTTCTTAGCTATGCAGTGCATTACAAAACTGTTGAGTGTGTTTAAAGACAAAATTACAACAGATTTAAAGACCAAATTAGCTAAAAAGCTTGTGATTCATGAATCAAGGAGCATCTCATTCAAAGATTTAGAAAACGCACTCTGATGAGCTGACCAGAGGAGGTTGGCTTTATAGGCAGAAAAGAGCTGAAGAAAGCAGAAACAGAGAACCACTGCACTCCAAATAATTTAATTGTAGAGTCTGAAAAACAGGATTACTGGTATCCTAGTGGTACTGACATTTGGAGAATTGGTCTATCTGGTTGTTATCTGTTGTGTATACTTGTTAAGGCTTTAGAGATAGAACAAATTGGAACAGGAACCCATGATATTTTATATTATGCGTTACTGAAATAAAAACTTTTCAGATGTTGTAAAGGTTATGGATGAGTCTGGATATTGTTTTCTGTACCTGATGATGTGATCATCACAGGTCCTTGGAATGAGGTCAGTGAGATATGTGTGCATAGGTAATGAAATTATATGTATTACACATACTTTTGTGTCTTATAAATGAAGAAACTGTTATTTTCCCAGGGTCAAACAGCTCCCAAAGAGTTCTCACCCCAAGATCTGACTCAGAACTGGTATTTTTTTCTGTTTGGTTCAACCAAAGGTTCTTTGATTACTCTGCCAAATACTGTGTTAGGCACTGTAGATAGATAAGAAGATGAATAAGGCATGGCTGTCAACCTGAAGGAGGTTATAGTGTCAAAGAAGATATAACTTAATATAGTGATAAGTATTCTGATAGAGCTGGTACTCTCTTGTACCAATATTAAGGGAATGCTTTTAGCTTAGTACAATTGTTTAAGAAAGCCTCAGAGACAAACCCCCACTTGAAAGTTGAATGAGTAAAATAACTTATAAAAGAGGCATATTCTGCTTCTCTCTGAGGCCTCCACGATATACTTTATATGATTCTAAGTTGTAATCATTAGTGTTTACATGTGTTTAGGGGTGGCAATATGTAGTAGAGCATGTAGTTTGATTATTTTCTAAAGATGTTTTGAATATAGTCCTTCCTTCCTCACCAACCTCACCACTGCTATATGATAAAATGTCACCACTGCTATATGATAAAATAGTGGATAAAGTGTCCATGGTACAGGGTCACTTCTTTTTTTTCCAGGTCCCCTAGAAAGAAGTTTACCAGGGCAGCTCTAAAGGGTTTCTTAGACGAGGTCCCTTTAAGAAAACCAAGTATCATCAGGGAGAGGCCCTTGGAAAATTTTAAACTGCCACTGTAAACTTTGACTTGGGAGGATAACTCTTTTTATTTTTTTTTAAGTGCTTCTTGCAGAGCATGGCTACCCCATAAGCAGTACGTCCAGAGTAGCTGAAGATAACTCTTGACTGCTCCCTTTCTGGGCAAATCCTCACTGCTACTATGACCTCTGGTCTGCTTTTGCCATTTTATTAACACTGTTGGTCAATCACATGTTCATCTCTTCCTCTGTATCCTGACTGAGATCTGCTCTCAACTTTTCCTGTCCTGCTTGCCTGGTTCTTGCCTGATTCTGATCTGCCAAGGCCTCAGATTTCAATCTCTGACCTGCTGACCTGGACAGTTCATGCCCAACCTCCTGGGTGACAGACACAGCCAGCCTGTCCACCAATACCACCCCAACTTGGCAGCCTCTACCTTGCAGCTAGTCCCAGGCCACAGCATTGGATCGCTTGGTGATGATGACTTTTTTCACCTTTCTACAACACACATGTATAGGTGGGGCACACCAACATCTTATGAGGAGGGAGAAAGCCAAGACTAGAAAGAGAAAGAAAAGAAGGGACACCTTCTAGGGAAGGTCTGGAATGGAGTAAGGGGGATCTTGTGTGTTTAAACACAGCCCTCAAATTCAATCCTTCAGTAAATGTTTGAGTGTCTTCAGTGTGTCAGATGTTGTGCTGGGTAATGGGAGCATAAGATGAATAAGGAAGCTATTTGAAATTGTAAAAAACTATTGATTGAGAGTGAAGCACTTTTACAGAGTGTTTTTATCCCTCTGTTATACTTGTCACATAATTTTATGCTAGGTAAGGAAGTTTTCGTGGACTAATCTCTTGGTATTATCCTAAGTGAGCGTCTAAGGTTATTGTACCCAAAATATTGTTTATAGGTTGAAGTTGAGTTATAGTTACTGACATGTGAATTTAGTCAATGACTAAGTCTTATGTTTATTGACTGTATCAAAACAGAAGGAATGATTTCCTATGCTTGGCAAATACTCTCGTATTCTAGAATTGAGACTGTCAGGAAAATGATGAAGTTTGCCAAACATTGCTTTTAGTTTGTTAAAAAGAGACTGTTGATGTTTTGGGAGTCTTTACTCTCAGTGTGACCTGGTCATTAGGAAACATTGGTCACAGTTGGATAGCAAAAAGAAAATCTTTTTTTAAAGACAGAGTCTCTCTCTGTTGTTCAGGCTGGAGCGCAGTGGCGTGATCTCGGCTCACTGCAACCTTCGCCTCTGGGGTTCAAGCGATTCTCCTGCCTCAGCCTCCCGAGTAGCTGGGTCTACAGGTGCCGGCCACCACTTTGGCTAATTTTTGTATTTTTAGTAGAGATGGGGTTTCACCATAGTTGGCCAGTCTGGTCTCGAACTCCTGAACTTGTGATCCACCTGCCTTGACCTCCCAAAGTGCTAGGATTATAGGCGTGAGCCACCGCACCCAGCCGCAAAGTGAAAATCTTCTAAGGGCCAAGCAGGTGAATGTGTTGGGGGTAATGGTCAGGTGGTGAATACAAGAGTGAGATCTTTACAATAGTATTATATCTGATATTATTTTAAAACCACAACAACGATAGTGCTGTGCTGGCCAAATGAGAGGATGGCAGAATTTATCAGTAGCATTCACCTTCTGGATGTTATCCTGGATACTAGACTACCCTCTTGGGGAAATTGATTGGGAGAACTGATATACTGATATGCAAAAAAAGGCAACAGAAAATGGTGCTATTAACAATGATCACCAAAGGCCGGGCGCGGTGGCTCAAGCCTGTAATCCCAGCACTTTGGGAGGCCGAGACGGGTGGATCACAAGGTCAGGAGATCGAGACCATCCTGGCTAACACGGTGACACCCCGTCTCTACTAAAAATACAAAAAAAAACTAGCCGGGTGAGGTGGCGGCGCCTGTAGTCCCAGCTACTCGGGAGGCTGAGGCAGGAGAATGGCGTGAACCCGGGAGGCGGAGCTTGCAGTGAGCTGAGATCCG
>NW_016814053.1:1897760-1915270 GCF_001698545.2 Rhinopithecus bieti | reverse complement strand
AAAAAAAAAAAAAAAAAAAAAAAAAAAGATCACCGAAATGTAGTCAATACTTAGTGTGTGAAATTCTCCTCTTATCCTTTTCTTTAGAATTAGAAAAGGTCAATGACATGTTCAACATTTATTCTAAAAAAATAAAATAAGCATGTGTTATATAGGTCATTCACCTGCAGATTGATGAACTTTGATTTGGACATGTCTTTAGGGACAAAACAGAAACAAACAAACAAACAAAAACCAGTCTATTAATTTCTTGTATTACCTGAAGAAAAAATTTGAGTTAACCATACAAAATCTCCATTCCATATTTGTAGTCTCAAAGATAGGGTGTGGGCAGCAAGTCAAAGCAATGCTCTGGAAACATTGTGAGTTGCTAGAACAACTCTTGAGTTCTTACTAAGTATGCACAACGTAGTATGTACTACTGGGAAAAATCTCACTTGAGCTTATTTAAAACATAATTGTTTGATGATACAGAATTCAACTCAGAATCAGATATGAATCAAATCAGAATCAGGTATGGTGAGGGATAAATAAATGGAAAAACTCATTGTAGCAGCAAGAAAAGCTTGGCAAAATCAACTCCTCTAAAGGACAAAATTGTTTCTTGATTATAGAGATTTTGTTATTTAGCAAGTATTATTTCTCTTATCTGTTATCTTTTCATAATTCTGTTTCAGGGTCTAATGGCCATTGATTGTCCCCATACTGGCATTGTGGACTATCGGCAGGTGGCTTTGTCATTTGCCCAGGATTTCCAAGAAGCAGGTGGCTCTGTCTTGACCAATTTTGAAGTAAAAGATATTGAAATGGCTAAAGAAAGTCCTTCAAGAAGTATAGATGGTAAGCTGTCCTTGTCCTTTCTATTGAATAAATCAGCCCTCCATATCCATGGGTTCTGCATCTGTGGTTTTAACCAACCGAGGATTAAAAATATTTGGGAAAAAAAAAAAAATAACAGTAGAACAATACATAATACAAATAAAAAATGTAGTATAACAAAAAATAGCATTTACATTGCATTAGGTATTGTAAGTAATCTAGAAATTATCTAAAATATCCAGAGTCTGTGCACAGGTTATATGCAAATGTTATATGCATTTTATATAAGGGACTTAAGTATCCTTGAATTTGGGTATTTGTGGGGTTCCTGCAACCAATCTTCCTTGGATACTAAGGAACAGCTGTACTTACAGTGATTTTTTTTTTAATTGGGATTTTTTGGGGGTAGTACTGGTGGGAGGGCCACAAGGAGCTAGGCTAGAGTACGGTGCAGAACCAGAGGTAGGGGCAGAAGGGACAAGGATGAGACTGAATGTGAGAGAACTGGGACTCCTGGAGGGTCTTGTGCTGGTAGAACCAGACCCTGGTCCGACACTTCTGACTGGTGCTAAAATCTGAACTGCCAAGGCTGTTTATGGGAAATTCGTCTCCAAACACTTCCCTACCCTGTAGGTTAGAGTCAGCATCTCTTGACAGTGCTTGTTAAAAATGCATATTTTCCCCCTTGGGGCAGAGTCTTGCTCTGTCGCCTAGGCTGGAGTGCAGTGGCACGATCCCAGCTCACTGTAACCTTCGCCTCCCAGGCTCAAGTGATCCTCCCACCTGAGCCGCCCAAATAGCTGAAACTACAGGTGCTTGCCACCACCACACCAGGCTAATTTTTGTATTTTTCCTTTTTTTTAAGTTTAATTTTTATAGAGATGAGGTCTCACTGTGTTGCCCAGGCTGGTATCGAACTCCCGAGCTCAAGTGATTTTCCCTCCTCGGCCTCCCAAAGTGCTAGGATTACAAGTGTGAGCCATCGTGCCCTTCCCAATTTTTGTATTTTTTATAGAGACAGGGTTCCACCATGTTCCCTATGCTGCTCTTGAACTCCTGGACTCAAGTGATCCATCCACTTGACCTCCCAAAGTGCTAGGATTACAGGTATGAGCCACTGTGCCTGGCCAATAGCTAACATTTATTAAGCACTTAGTGCTTTCCAAGTATTAACTCATTTGACTCTTAAAATTCTCTGTGGCAGGGTACCATTATTACTCACATTTTTTTAGGGTGAGAAAACTGAGGCACAGAGAGAGTAGGAAACTTGGCCATGGTTGTACAAGTAGTAAGTGGTGGAGTCTGGATTTCAACTCAGACAGTCTGTACCTAAAGCCCACATAGTTAATTACTGAACTATACTGGACCCACACCATGTTCCCCACAAGCTGAATAATGAGCAAGAATTTCAGTTTAACAAAGATGTCAGGTGGAAAGCTTCATTGGTTTAATGAAGACAGAAGAGTTTGAGAAATTGGTGGTTAGAATGAAGGAAAAAGACTGGCTGTGAAGCACAACAGGAAGGTGGAAGCTAAGAGGCTGGGCTAGGAAAGTAGGATACCAAGGTAATTGCAGAGGGGAGGTCTAGGAAAGGGTTTCTTAATTCTGACGCTATTGATATTGGGGCCAGATCATTCTTTGTTGTAGGGGGCTATCGGTGCACTGTAGGATGTTTTGCAATATCCCTGGCTTCTGTCCACTAGATGCCGGTACCATCACGCCCCCAAGTGATTACAATTAAAAATGTCTCTAGGCCGGCCACAGTGGCTCACGCCTGTAATCCCAGCACTTTGGGAGGCCGAGGTGGGTGGATCATGAGGTCAAGAGATCGAGGCCATCCTAGCCAACATGGTGAAACCCCATCTCTACTAAAAATACAAAAAATTAGCTGGGCGTGGTGGCTTACACCTGTAGTCCCAGCTACTCAGGAGGCTGAGGCAGGAGAATCACTTAAACCCGGGAGGCGGAGGTTACGGTGAGCCGAGATCACACCACTGCACTCCAGCCTGGGCGACAGAGGGAGACTCTGTCACAAAAAAAAAAAAAAAAAAAAGGTGTCTCCAAACGTTGGCAAATGTTCCCTTAGAGTTGGGGGTGAAGGAATCACTCCTGGTTGAGAACCATTGCTCTAGACTTACAGTTAGACTAGTTTGAACAACCAGGAATAGAAATAAACCAGTAGACTAAGAAAAGGACAAAGAACCATGAACTGAAGAATTTTGAAAGTTCCTGTAAAACCAGAATTTTATAACTATGAATGATAATTTATTTTTACTTTATTTATTTTATTGATTTTTTTTTGAGGCAGAATTTCACTCTTGTCACCCAGGCTGGAGTGCAATGGGATAATCTTGGCTCACTGCAAACTCTGCCTCCTGGGTTCAGGCGATTCTCCTGCCTCAGCCTCCTAAGTAACTGGGATTACAAACACGTGCCACCCCATCTGGCTAATTTTGTATTTTTAGTAGAGACATGGTTTCACCATGTTGGCCAGGTTGGTCTTAAACTCTTGACCTCAGGTGATCTTCCTGCCTCAGCCTCCCAAAGTGCTGGGATTACAGGCATGAGCCACCACACCCAGCTTGAATGATAATTTATTATACTCCTGGAAAGGAGAGAAAAAATGTTCATATGACATGACATTTCCTTTTTGGCTTGTCTATATATATCAACATGTAAATTAGTCTTCCAGTGTGCTAGACTTTACCACTCCTAAGGAACATATACCATTCTGGAGAATTTTTTTTTCCTTTTTTTCTCCCTTAGAAGTCTGGACAGCAAATCTAATTGTGAAGTTAAAATTTTCAGAAGTACTTTGAGAGGCCAAGGAAGGAGGATCACTTGAGGCCAGGAGTTTAAGACCAGCCTGGGCAACATAGCGAGACCTGCCTCTACAAAAAATTTTTAAAAATTCCCTGGGCATAGTAGCACACACCTGTACTTCCAGCTACTTAGGAGGCTGAGGCAGGAGGATTGCTTGAGCACAGGAGTTTGAGGCTGCAGTAAGCTATAATCGCATCACTGCACTGCAGCCAGGGCAACACAGTGAGACCTTGTCTCAAAAAAAAATTTTTTTTTTTTTAGGACTGGGGGCAGTGGCTCATGCCTGTAATCCGAGCACTTTGGGAGGCCAAGGTGGGTGGATCGCTTGAGCTCAGGAGTTCAAGACCAACCTGGGCAACATGGTGAGACCCCATCTTTACTAAACATAAAAAAATTTGTTTTAATTAAATAAAATAATTTTTTTTTAATTTGCAAAATCCTGTGGGACTCAGATGTCCAGCTTACCGATATAACTATTCAGGTTCTGTATCTCTAAATGGCAAACGTAGTCAGTAGGAAAATTGGCAAACCTTGTGTCTATGTGAAGAGTACAGGACTGAATTGATCCTTTTATTGACAGCTGTAAATATGTCTGTATAAAGCAGTGACCTGGGAGGCACAGTGGCTCATGCCTATAATCCCACAGTTTGGGAGGCCGAGGTAGGTGGATCACCTGAGGTCAGGAGTTCCAGACCAGCTTGGTCAACATGGTAAAAGCCCGTCTCTACTAAAAATACAAAAATTAACTGGGTGTAGTGATGCGTGCCTGTAACCCAGCTACTCCGGAGGCTGAGGCAGGAGAATCGCTGGAATCTGGTAGGCAGAGGCTGCAGTGAGCTGAGATTGCACCAGTGCACTGCACTCCAGCCTGTGCAACAGAGTGAGACTCCGTCTCAAAAAAAAAAAAAAAAAAAGCAGTGACCGATGTGGCTCAGTCTTAGAGAGGTGTCAGTACCACCAAGGAGTAATTTCAAAAGAACTCCTTTGCTTGTATATTTCTTTTTCTTCTTCTTCTTCTTTCAAGATGGAGTCTCACGCTATTGCCCAGGCTGGAGTGCAATGGCGCGATCTTGGCTCACTCCAACCTCCACCTCTCAGGTTCAAGCGATTCTCCTGCCTCAGCCTCCTGAGTAGCTGGGAATACAGGCATGCATCACCATGCCCAGCTAATTTTGTGTTTTTACTAGAGATGGGGTTTCATCATGTTGGTCAGGCTGGTCTCAAACTCCTGACCTCAGGTCATCCACCCACCTCGGCCTCCCAAAGTTCCGGGGTTACAGGAGTGAGCCACTGTGCTCAGCCTGCTTGTGTATTTCAAGAACCACGAAAGGGATCCAAGCTATCTTTTAAATACCCTTTTCTTCTTTTCTTCCTTCCTTCTTCTTCTTTCTTTTCTTCCTTCCTTCTTCTTCTTCTTTTTTTTTTTTTTTTTAATTATAAAAAGAGACGAGGTCTCACTATGTTGTCCATGCTTATCTTGAACCCCTAAGCTCAAACGACCTGCCCACCTTGGCCTCCCAAAATACTGGGATTCCAGGCATGAGCCACTATGCCTGGCCCAAAATGCAAATGTTAGCATCACCCAGACTTACTGAATCAGACTGTCTGGAAATAGCACCTAGTAATAAGCCTTTAGTGATTCTTAGACACACCCAAGTTTCAGAATGTCAGAATGACAGCCTAAGGTCACAAAATGACCTGGCCATTTGGAACTCCCCCCCACCTCATGCCCAAGCCGGCGCCCCACAGTTTAGAGTGCACTTCGCGCTCTCGCTCCTGTTCTTGCTTTGAGGGATTTGATATTTTTTGGTACATTTTTTTTTGTCCAAATGATAGATTTTGAGGCTTCTATTTGCTGTTGAGAAATTTGAAGGAGAAAAAAAGTAGTGTTCTGTTCTTTCTTCCTTGACAGGTTTTTAAGAAGATCTAAGCCATCTGAATCATTCTGTCTTTCTGAATTCTAAAATGATGAGCAAAATTGTTAAATAATTAAGGTTTTTTTAGGTAGGTAGCATAATAAACCAAATTTATGGTACAAGTAGATTATATTTATCTGCTCTATGTATGCTTTATAAAACTTTGAGATCCCATGTATCTGAGTGGGAACTAATTTTAAAAATGGTCAGTTTTTTATTGGAAGTTTTTGTCTTTTGAGAACTCTTGCTTCTCTAAACAATATAGAACCTGCAAAGAATCCAGTAACCAACACTTGGATGACAAGGTTTCTCATATCATAGCTTTAGTTCTGTGGGAAAATACATACTGGTTTATGATGATCCATTTTACAGTGTGGTTTCCAGGATTATAATAGCTATGTCTATGTTGGAGGTCAGGTGGGGTATGGTTTATAAGCATAGATTAGATGAGTTAAAACCAAGCTAAAAACATGCTGGAGTTTTATATGTTGTTAAGTATGAACTAGTTTTATTGTTATTTGGTAAAAAGTTTCAGAATGAACTGTAGGGTACAATCATAGTAATGACAGAAAAAAGTTATTTAAGTTTGTTGCTAGTGTAATATTTCAAATAATATTGGCCTTTTGCTAAAAATAAATTTTTTACTTTTTTTTTCAGGAATGCAATATCCAATTGTTATAAAGAATACAAAGGTAAAGATTCTTAAGCAAAATCGCTGGCTACTTTATTTCCCTCCCCTTTATTAAAAATTAAATTAACCCACAAGGCTGTATTTTAAGTTATTGAATGACATTTATCTAATGTAAAAGTAATTCTGAGATAATTTCTTTTAGGGAAGTTTAACAGCTTTTATTCTAAGGAGAGTTTCAACTTGGGAATGTCCTAATTAAGTGTCTCTGCTGGCAAAGAACAGGATTATAAGCATATAGAGTGTTTAATTTTAAGGCAAAACTGATAGATATTTTATCACTCTGCCTACTGATCTCCACTAACTTATTAACTCTCTATAAATTAGAAGACTTCGGTAGAGGGAGTATGCAGGTTTTCCAGAGGGAGAAGGACTGCTTTTTTTCATCTTCACATAGACCTAGAGCAAGAACCACTGAATGGCATAGAAGCAGTGGATTCCCTGTAGGTTCACTGCATCAGGTTGTACTCAAGGGAGCAGAGTCATTAATGAGTGCTATAGGATTTATTATAGAATAAGACCTTACACAATTGTGGAAGTTTCTGGGAAAGTGTAGATTCAGAAGAGAGTTGATGGATCAGTAATTGGGAAACAGAGCTGAATATGGAGCTGGAATTCACTGGACAGTGGGTATCTGTCTGTCACCTCGTTGGACTAGGATGACCTTCAGAGAATAATACCTGCTGATTTACTTCTGCTGCCAGATTATTATTAATTTTTTTTTTTTTTTGAGATGGAGTCTCACTCTGTCGCCCTGGCTGGAGTCCAGTGGTGCGATCTCGACTCACTGCTAGCTCCACCTCCCAGGTTCACACCATTCTCCTGCCTCAGCCTCCCAAGTAGCTGGGACTACAGGCGCCCGCCTCCACGCCCGGCTAATTTTTGTGTTTTTAGTAGAGACAGGTGTTTACCATGTTAACCAGGATGGTCTCGATCTCCTGACCTTGTGATCTGCCCACCTCAGCCTCCCAAAGTGCTGGGATTACGGGTGTGAGCCACCGCGCCCGACCCTCTGCCACCAGATTATATGCAGCTCCTGTTTTGACCAACTTTAAGTTGGAACCATGAAGAGAAGGGGATTCTGTCAAGCATAGTTCCTAGCTTAACCAAATGGACACAGTACAAACCCCTACAGTCTACCCTTTGTCAACCTGACATCTGTCCACAACCCTTATAACCTTATAATGATATTTAGCTTCCAAATAAAGACAGAAGTAAAAGTATGTTTCCACCTAACAAGGTGTAACTATCTTTCATAGGACTGAAGACATGCTAACTAACTCTCAAAAAAACAAACAAACAAAAACAAAAAAAACAAAGTCTACTTTATCCATCCTGGGTTATGTTTAATTTTTACTAGCTGAGTTACACTCCCCCTTTGAGATCCTGTAACTTAAATACCAAGATATAAGGTTAACCACTATTTAAGCATTTTGTATTAGATGAGTATTTCTCAATTAGAGGCAGTTTTACTCCTCAGGGAACATTTGGCAATGTTTGGAGACATTTTTGATTGTCACAACTGGGAGAGAGGAGGGGCACAGCAACTGGGATTTGGTAGGTAGATACCAGGAATGTTGCTAAACATCCTTCAGTGTGGGGAATAGGCCCCCAAAACAAAGAAATGTCTATCCCCCAAAGTCAGTAGTACTGAGGTTGAGAAACCCTATGTTAGATAATGTGAGAATGGTAGAGATGAGTATATTAGTCTTCTCAGACTTCCATAACAAAATAGCACAAACTGGGTGGCCTAAAAAGCCCACAGTTCTGGAGGCTAAAAGTTCAAGATTAAGGTGCTGGTTGGGTTGATTTTTGGCTTGTTAATGGCTGCCTTCTTACTATGTCTTCACATGGCCTCTTCTCTGTGTGCGCCCGGAAAGAGAGAACATGATCTTGGGTATCTCTTCCTCTTGTAAGGACACCAGTCCTATTGGATTAGCCCCTACCCTTATGACCTAATTTAACTTAGTTACCTCCCTAAAGGCCCTGTCTCCACATAAAATTCACATTAAGGGTTGGGGCTTCAACATATGAATTGGGGTGTGGGGGGGCACAATTCAGTCTATAGCAATGGGAATAAATGAAGAATTAGGTAATGTATGGAGAAATGTATTTATTATTTTAAAGTAAGATATACTCAGATTATAACATCCCTCATTTCTGTAACTAGTCATGTGGCCATAGCCAATATTTATGATTTCCTTCCCCTACTATGCATTTCATATTCTCTTTGCCTTTGGCAAGCATCTTAGTTGGTCATGGTTTCTAGTTTGGTGGTGTAGCTCACACTTTCCTTCCTGAAGTCTATGCCATTAGCAGCCCTGGCTGTTTTGGGTCAAGGTAGTTTCCAATAACTTTTATAACAGTATATGGGAATACTAAGAGAAGCTTCAGGAGATACGTATTCCAGACATATTCCTTTTTATCATCCCCAAGACTAGTTGTGGTAGCAACTCATTTTCTTGAGAGTCAAGATTAGTTATCCAATTCAATATAGCAATCCCCTCTTTGATTTACTGGCAAGGGAACCCAAAGTGGCCAGGTGTTGCAGTATCAACCTCCAGTTTAATGGAACCACTGTCATTCTCTAGTAGAAGTACTTCTCCCTTGGGAACTAAGACCTCTAGATCATAAGACCAAAGTTGTGAGGACATAATGCAAAAATTTCATGTAGTGGATGACTGGGGTAATAGTAAGGAACCACCATCATTTCTACCTCAATTTCCAGACCTGTGAATTCTGGCTGTGGGACAAACAATACCATATATTAGTCACTGGTTTAGAGCACATAGAGCATCCTGGAGGAAATTGCCCCAGCCCTTCAAGGAGTTGCCAGCCAGCTAGTGCTATTACTTCTAAAGCCCATTCCAGTTTCTGTCACCCAGTGGCTTCAGGGTGATGGAGAAAATGGTAAAATCAGTGAATTCCGTGATCCTGAGCCTATAGCTCCATTTCATTTGCTGCAGAGTAAGTTCACTGACCAGAAGTAATGATTCTCTGTAAAATACCATGATGGTGAATAAGACATCTCATAAGTTCACACATGGTGGCTTTGGCAGAAGCATTATAGGCAGAGAAGACAAATTTATATTCCGAGCAAGTGTCTATGCAAGTGAGAAGTAAGTGTCGCCTTTTCTATGATGGAAGTGGTCCAGGGACCATATCAGTGGCTCTTTTGGTCTCTACTATGGCTGATTGAGCACTCAGCATTAGCTGTAGACAGATCAGCCTTGGTGAATAAGTCCATGTTGCCGATCACCTCCATCCTTGCTACCATAACTATGTTTTGCAGCTTTATTTTTACATTGTGAAATGATTATCACAATCAAGTTATTTGATATCACATCTGCCACCTCACAGTTACCATTTATGTGTATGTGATGAGAACACTTAGATTTGCCATCTTAGCAAATTTCAAGTATACCATACAGTATTATTACCTATAGTCACCATGCTGTATATTAGATTTCTAGAACTTATTCATCCTGTAATTGAAAGTTTGTACCCTTTGACTAATATCATCCCATTCCTGCCCACCTCCTCCCAGTCTGTAGCAACCATCATTGTACTCTCTTTTCTATGAATACAACTATTTTAGATCCCATATGTAAGTGAGATCGTACAGTGTTTGTCTTTCACTGTCTGCCTTATTTCACTTAGCACAGTATCTTCCAGGCCCACCCATGTTGTCACAAATGGCAGAATTTCCTCCTTTTTTATGGCTGAATAGTATTGCATTGTATGTATATTATATATATACACACACGCATATCTATATACACACACCCTATTATATTTCCCCCCCCTAATATTTTCCCCTTTTTTTTTTTTTTTTTTTTTTTTTGNCTTATTCATCCTGTAATTGAAAGTTTGTACCCTTTGACTAATATCATCCCATTCCTGCCCACCTCCTCCCAGTCTGTAGCAACCATCATTGTACTCTCTTTTTCTATGAATACAACTATTTTAGATCCCATATGTAAGTGAGATCGTACAGTGTTTGTCTTTCACTGTCTGCCTTATTTCACTTAGCACAGTATCTTCCAGGCCCACCCATGTTGTCACAAATGGCAGAATTTCCTCCTTTTTTATGGCTGAATAGTATTGCATTGTATGTATATTATATATATACACACACGCATATCTATATACACACACGCATATATATATACACACACATATATATATCACATTTTCTTTTTTTTTTTTTTTTTTTTTGAGACGGAGTCTCACTCTGTCGCCAGGGTTGGAGTGCAGTGGCTGGATCTCAGCTCACTGCAAGCTCCGCCTCCCGGGTTCACGCCATTCTCCTGCCTCAGCCTCCCGAGTAGCTGGGACTACAGGCACCCGCCACCTCACCCGGCTAGTTTTTTGTATTTTTTAGTAGAGACGGGGTTTCACCGTGTTACCCAGGATGGTCTCGATCTCCTGACCTCGTGATCCACCCGTCTTGGCCTCCCAAAGTGCTGGGATTACAGGCTTGAGCCACCGCGCCCAGCCTATCACATTTTCTTTATCCATTCACCTGTCAATGGACACTTAACGTTGTTCTCATGTCTTGGCTGTTGTGAATAATGCTGCAATGAACATGAGAATGCAGATATCTCCTTGAGGTACTGATTTTGTTTTATTTGGGTATATACCCAGAGGAAATCATATGGTAGTTCTATTTTTAATTTGGATCATATGGTAGTTCTATTTTTAATTTTTTGAGGAATGTGCATACCGTTTCTTGTGATGGCTGTCCAATTTACATTCCCATCGATAGGGCACCCTACATCCTCACCAATGTTTGTTTTCTTTTGTCTTTTTGGTAATAGCCATCCTAACAGATGTGAGATTATATCTTATTGTGGTTTTGATTTTCCTGATGATTAGTGATTTGAATGCCTTTACATATATCTGTTGGCTATCTGTATATCTTTGAAAAAAATGCATAAAAATACATATTCAGATCCTTTGCCCTCCCCACCTCTGGCCTTTTTTTTTTTCTTTTTCTTTTTTTTTTGAGACAGGGTCTCTGTCACCCATTGGCATGACCATGGCTCACTGCAGCCTCAAACTCCTGGGCTCAAGCTGTACCGCCTCAGCCTCCAAAGTAGCTGGTATTATAGGCACGTGCTGCCATGCCCAGCTGCTTTGCCCATTTTTATTTATTTTATTGTATTTATTATTATTATTTTTTTTGAGATGGAATTTCGCTCTTGTTGCCCAGGCTGGAGTGCAGTGGCGCATTCTCGGCTCACCTTAACCTCTGCCTCCCATGTTCAAGTGATTCTCTTGTCTCAGCCTCCTGAGTAGCTGGGATTACAGGCATGTGCCCCCACGCCTGGCTAATTTTGTATTTTTAGTGGAAATGGGGTTTCTCCATGTTGGTCAGGCTGGTCTCAAACTCCTGACCTCAGGTGATCCACCCGCCTTGGCCTCCCAAAGTGCTGGGATTACAGGCGTGAGCCCCCGGGCCTGGCCTTTCTTTGCTAATTTTTTAATCAGCTCATTTGTTATTTTGCTATTGAATTATATGAGTTTCTTACTTTTTTTGGATATTAACCTGTTATCAGATATATTTTCTCCAATTCTGTAGGTTGTCTCTTCATTTCTGTTGCTGTGCAGAAGCTTTTTAGTTCGATATAGTCACATTTGTTTATTTTTGCTTTTGTGTCTGTGCTTTTGGTGCCTTATTAAAAAAAAAAATTCATTCCTAAGACCAATGTCTTCCCTATGTTTTCTTCCAGGAGTCTTAGTTTTTAATCTAAAATCTTTAATCTTTTAATCTAAATATTTAATCCAGTTCAAGTTAATTTTTGTGAATGGTGTAAAATAGGAGTCCAATTTCATTCTTTTGCATGGGGCTATCCAGTTTTCCCAGCACCATTTATGGAGACTGTCTTTACACCTAATCATGTAGTTCGTGAGATGGGTGCCTGGAGAAAGAGGCTAACTAACATCCACAGAGCAGGTCAATTTTTTCTACTGATTATTAAAATTGTCCTTGTCCAAGATTCTCTTCAGTGAGCATTCATATGGAACTTGAATATCTTTACTCTCTGAAACTGTTTTGAAGTGGTCCATTCATATACCTTTCTCCACAGGTCCTTTCCCTGTCCATCTAGCCAAACCATTAGTTGTTGCACATGAAAGAGTGTAGATCCACACCTTTAGCCATCTGTCCCTCTAAAATAAGATGAACAACTAGGTGTGGTGTTCAGAGATCTGCCCACTGAGAATATTTTCTTCACCACAGTCCTTAGGGCCACTCATGAGTGGGGCTCTGGTGCTATGGCTGTTCAGTTGTGTGCGGTACCAGCATATTGTGCAGAACTATTTCTAAACCTGGCCTATATTTTTTCTTCTTTGGTCAGCTGGTCATAGAGAACTCCCCGTGGGGCTATAGAGGCAGGTTGATAGGAAGGAGGCAATTTAGCAGGCATAGGGGCCATGGTAATTTGAACCACTTGCCTCTGCAACTTATGTGTGCCAGCAGGACCTGTACAACCCTATCTTACAATTTTTCTTGATGATGGAATGCTGCTATATACACCCAATTTTGTGACTTGATGAGTCAGACAACAATACCCAGTTAATAATGGGTAGTTCATATGGTAACTTAGTGACCTGTGGTCAAGTGTTCAGTCAAAGCCAGAAGCACTTTCTCAAAAGGAGGTTAGTTATGTGCAGAGGATGGTATAACTTTCCTCCAAAAGCCGTGAAGTTCTGTGCTGTGATTTGCCTACAGGTGCCTTCCAAAGGCCCTATAAAGTGTGACTATCTGCTGCAGACAGTTCGATTACCATCAGAGTTGCTGGGTCATGTGACCCAAGTGGCAGGCTTTCCATTCAAAGAAGAATTGAAAATCTATTTTTGTGCCTGCCCTCATCTAAGGGACATTTTCACTAGAGTATAGCATCATATGATAGAATATATACAGGGGCCTATGGCATACCAGTGGATATAGATTTTACCCAGAGTTGCTGCTCTTTATTTTGGCATTTTCAGTAAGTATAATTTTGGGGTTCAAATTCAAATTGAGGGGTCCACTTACCAGGTTGAAATAGGTTTATGAAAAGTTAAAAGAAATTTTGTCTTTTTGAGACAATCTCGCTCTGTTGCCTAGGCTGGAGTGCAGAGGCATGATCTTGGCTCACTGTAACCTCCGCCTCCCAGATTCAAGTGATTGTTGTGCCTCAGCCACATGAGTAGCTGGGATTACAGGTGTGTCTCACCATGTCTGGTTCATTTTTGTTTTTTTAGTAGAGACAGGGTTTCACCATGTTGACCAGGCTGGTCTTGAACTCCTGGCCCCAAGTGATTCACCCACCTCAGTCTCCCAGAGTGCTGGGATTACAGGTGTGAGCCACTGCACCTGGCCAGGGATTTTTAAAATAAATTTTTGCAGGTAGGATTTGCTAATTAAAGATTTATACATTGGATATTGGGGAGTGGAGAGAAATCTGCTTCACTTATGAAAGAGCAATAGACATGCATGGTTTATTTCTTCTTTTTAATTTCTTTTTTTTTTAATTAGAGACCAGGCTGGTCTTGAACTCCTGGGCTCAAGTGATCCTCCCACTTTGGCCTCCCAAAGTGTTGGGACTACAGGCGTGAGCCACTGTGCCCAGCCTAAAAGAAATTTATGTTGAACAGATGTATCATTTGATGGTTACCTAAATTTTAATGTGGAAGTAAAATTAATATGTTACTGAATTTAATTAGTGTTTAACATATAGCATAAAATGATTTCAGAAATCTGTGATAGTTTTTGATAATTTTCTTGGGAACTGTTGCTTGAGTTTTTAAAGAGAATTATTAGGTTATTGCGTGCTGGTACCATTTTATAAATTCTGTTACTATCTTTACATCTATCATAAGACTTATCTGCATTTTTTTTGTTCCAAGAACAAAAGAACTGCCAATCTTTTATGTAGGAGCTGATGATTTATGTCGCAAAAATACCTCTCATATTTCTAGAATATAACTCTAGATGAACAGGAAAAGTATTAACCTATTTAGAAAAAGGTATTTTTGGCTGGGTGCGGTGGCTCACGCCTGTAGTCCCAGCTGTTTGCTTAGGCAAGAGAATCACTTGAACCCAGGAGGTTGAGGCTGTAGTGAGCCAGGACTGCACCATCGCACTCCAGCCTGGGTGACAGAGCAAGACCTTGACAGCCCTTTTGACTTCAAAGGTCTCAAAACAATCATGGCTTAGTCTAGCTAATTTGAATTCATTATGGAGAAGTTTCATCTAAGTTTTCTAAAAACGATGACGTGTATAACTCCTGAAAAGAGGCTTAACTTTCTAGCAAGGGCAAAAATAGGATATATACAGAGGTGAAAATTTAGCTCAATAGAGTAAGGCTAAACAGTAAGGCCTGGAAAGAAAGAAAATGTTGAGACAGGTGAGAATTCTGAGGCTTCAAAAATAGGTCATCTGGGAAGAAGATCTAAGAATAAGAACAGAATTGCTAGGTGTTTACTCTGTCAGAAGTAAAGAGATGGGAATTTGAGTGTGGTGGTGAATGCGGGATAAATGAAGTCATTTAGGAAATAGGGTGGCAAATTGGCTAAACTTGGTGAGTAAAGTTAAAAATGAGCAGATGATAATCACAAAATAAAATTTATAGGAAATCATAACAGCCTAACATTAGCAGTCTCCTAGGCACTAAAGCAAACCTTGAATGTAGTGTGTGCTCTCAGTAAATGTGCATTGAATGAATGAGATTTCTAAAGTGTCCTCAGTTTGCAAAGTAGATATTGATTAGGAAGGAGAAATTGCTTGGTGGGTAGGTTACAGTTGCAACTGGGCAGGATTATTGAGTGTGAGGCAACCGAAGAGTAACACAGTAATTGCTCAGATACAGGAGAACCTGGTTGCTATACAGAGGTTGCCTTTAAATGAGAGGGTTACAGGCCCTTTGACTTCAGTGCCAGAGATGTTATGGATATAATTATCAATAGGTAACAACTTTATTTTTTAAAATGATTTTATATGCTTACATTTTTAATGTAGGAAGTTTTGTCTTTCTTGATATTCTACTAATTGGGTAAATCCTCGTATTTGTGATTGGTATATTGAATTTTTAATTAATCCAAATTAAAAGCTGTGGGGTGGGTGGGGTAGCAAAAAAAAAAAATTGGTGGAGGCTAGCTAAATGACATTTGCTTCTTCATGCAACAAATAGTTAAGAAGCTCCCCGCTAGGTCCTAATAAACAGATTTGTATGTATTTGTGTGCATGTATGTATACCTTACTACGTATCCTTGCTGGGTTGACCATTATTATCTTTAAAGTACAAAATTTAAGGTGACATCCTCTTGCATGCCACTGTCCTCAGTTTCTAGCTGCCACCTCAATGCTAAAGAACATATTTTGCTGATACCTGTATTGAATATCCTCTTTTAGAAAAAATTCTATTTCTCTACCTTGTTTTCTATCACCTGTTTTTCCCCTCTTGACCTATTCTCCTCCACTCTATACAAATAACTATTCTTTTATTTTGCACTAGGGAGAGGAAATTCGATGTCAGTATGTTGTGACATGTGCAGGACTTTACTCAGACCGTATTTCAGAGTTGAGTGGCTGCACTCCTGATCCTCGAATTGTACCATTCCGGGGAGATTACCTGCTCTTGAAGCCAGAAAAATGTTATCTTGTTAAAGGAAATATTTATCCGGTAGGTAATGATGCTTCCTACTTCTAATTTTTTTCAAGCAGGTGGTGGTCATAAAGGAGATGAAAACAACTTTCACTTGGGTCAGAAATAAGAGCGATTTTGAAGGACCGTTTATGTAAGCATTTCATCAGTTTCTCTTGCGGTTAAATCCCTAAATCTTTATCCTGGTATCATGGTTATTAAATTGTGATTAATTGCCTGCAGGTACATGTCTCCAGAAAGCATGAGTGCACTATGGGAAGTGCTATCAGGAAGGAACTGAATTCTTCCTTCTCTCTGGTGGAGGGAAAGGGAAAACTTTCCCTTATGGAAGTCCCTGATACCCAACCCTTTTCCACAGTTCACTATCTATAGGAAAAGGGATGTGGCCACTCTGTAGTTTCAGGGAATAGAAGACAGAGGTATTTAAATGAAGAGTTCATTTTTCTGTCTGGAACTACCCTGGAAATGAATGAATCTCTTAAAATATATTAGGTTGAACCAGATGAAATAGTCAGTATTTGGCTATTTGCTGTTTTTGACCTTGCCGAAACATGAATTTCATCTGCTTCAATCTCATGTATTTGTACTTTGCAGAAGCCTGTGCTATGAATGTGTATTTTTTTTCTGGCAGCTCTGATTTTACTTTCTAGTCATAGACATCCCTTGTGAAAGACAGAGAATAACCTGAAGTAGGACAGTTCATCTTTTTTTTCCCCTTTACCCAGAAAGATGCATAGATGGAACAATGTATTAGTGTTAATAACATCAGAGTTTCTTTTCTTTTCTTTTTTTTTTTTTTTGAGACAGAGTCTCACTGTGTCGCCCAGGCTGGAGTGCAGTGGTGTGATCTTGGCTCATTGCAACCTCCACCTCCTGGATTTAAGCAATTCTCATGCCTCAGCCTCCCAAGTAGCTGGGATCACAGGTGCACACCACCATGCCAGGCTAGTTTTTGTATTTTTAGTAGAGACAGGGTTTTACAATGTTGGCCAGGTTGGTTTTGAACTCCAGATCTCAAGTGATTCTCCTGCCTCGGCCTCCCAAAGTGTTGGGATTACAGGCGTGAGCCACCACGCCTTTCCAGCATCAGGATTTCTTGTGTGCATTTCTAAGCAGAAGCATGTTAATGGAAAAGTATATCTGAGTACAGCTCACAATACAAATTAAATCCATGGGAAGAAAGTGTTTTATGTTACCAATTGAATGTTTGCATCTCTGATAACATGGAATGTGAAATGAGGCTGTTATTTACTATGTTAAATTTATAGGTCCCAGATAGCCGGTTTCCTTTCCTAGGAGTTCACTTCACACCGAGGATGGATGGCAGTATTTGGCTAGGTCCTAATGCAGTTCTTGCCTTTAAACGAGAGGGTTACAG
This sequence comes from Rhinopithecus bieti, assembly GCF_001698545.2. Taxonomy (NCBI): domain Eukaryota; kingdom Metazoa; phylum Chordata; class Mammalia; order Primates; family Cercopithecidae; genus Rhinopithecus; species Rhinopithecus bieti. Next base: position 1,897,993 of record NW_016814053.1, on the reverse strand, counting down.
ACCCTTTGACTTCAGTGCCACAGATGTTATGGATATAATTATTAATAGGTAACATTATTTATTTTTTAAAATGATTTTATGTGCTTATATTTTCAATGTGGGAAGTTTTGTCTTTCTTGATATTCTACTTATTGGATAAATCCCCATACTTGTGATTGGTATATTGAATTTTGTATTAATTCAAATTAAAAGCTTTAGAGTGGATAGAGTCACCAAAAAAAAAAAAAAAAAAA
>NW_016814053.1:1873495-1897568 GCF_001698545.2 Rhinopithecus bieti | reverse complement strand
GGAATAAGCATAATATTTTAACTACTTCAAGAAAATTCTGATGAGCCAGGGTAATGTCTTGGTTAAAAAGAAGATAAGACTGGCTAGTCATGGTGGCTCACACCTGTAATCCCAGCACTTTGGGAGGCCAAGGCAGGCGGATCACAAGGTCAGGAGACCGAGACCATTCTGGCTAACACGGTGAAACCCCGTCTCTACTAAAAATACAAAAAATTAGCCAGGCATGGTGGCGGGCGCCTGTAGTCCCAGCTTCTTGGGAGGCTGAGACAGGAGAATGGCGTGAACCAGGGGGGCAGAGCTTGCAGTAAGCTGAGATCGCTGCCACTGCACTCCAGCCTGGGCGACAGAGCAAGACTCTGTCTCAATAAATAAATAAATAAATAATAAAAAAATTAAAAAAATGAAAAGAAGATAAGGCCAAGAGTCATTCATATATCTGGCAATCTAAATCTTGCATTGCCAGCTTTCCAGTTTTATTGGGGGGTGGAAAATAGATTCTCTCAAAATCAGTAGACGGCTATTTTAATAAAATCATTTAGAGCCAGTCTCCATCATTTTGTAAGCCACTGGAGAAATTACTAATGACCAAAGTAATTTCCTTGTGTAGGAAACTAACAATACAATTGTGTTGACCTAAGATACAGATTCTTTACTATTATAAGAAATAACTGAATTAGGTGTTTTGTTTGAATTAGGTATTTTGTTTGGTCCTTTTAGCAATGTTTCTCTCTAAAGGGTTTCACATGAAAATTACTAGATTTTCATGTTTAAATCACTAGATTTAAAGCTATACTTGAGTTTCACCCTCCATGGATTCTGAAACAGAAAGTTTAGGATGGAGCTTCCTGGCACGTGTACTTGTAAAAATATATACATATATGCGTCTAGGCTTTGCAGAGTGTCACTTGAAAATCACAACTAAAGGTTTTTTTGTTTGTTTTGTAATTTTGAGACAGGGTCTTACTTTGTCACTCGCTGCAGCCTCAACCTCCTGGGATTGATCAGTTCTCCCACTTCACCATCCAAGTAGCTGGAACTACAGGCAGATGCTACCATGCCCAGACAATTTTGTGTTTTCTGTAGAGACAGGGTTCGCCATGTTACACAGGCTGGTCTTGAACTCCTGGGTTCAAGCAATCCACCTGCCGTGGCCTCCCAAAGTGCTGGGATTATAGACATGAGCCACCACACCCTGCCTCAACAACTAAAGTATTTTATCTCTGGCTGACTAAGGAAAACTAGGGTAGATGTCCCATTTCTTTCATACACTACCTTTTAGGTGTGTTGAAGGCATGTAATATTTGCATTAGAGAGCTTTGATGAGTTCTAGTTTGAAACCAGCACTCCTTGGGAATTTGAGTTCAGAAGGTGTTTACCTCTGTTTTTTTTTTTTTGAGTCAAAGTCTCACTGTTGCCCAGGCTGAAGTGTAGTGGCACAATCATTGGTTACTGCAGCCTCAAACTCCTGGGCTTTAACAAGCCTCCCACTTCAGCCTCCCTAGTAGCTGGAACTACAGGCGCACACCACCATGCCCAGCTCTGTTCACCTCCTGAGTTGATGAGGTTTGCTTCTTATATTAGCCAAAAGTTGATTTTCATTGATTGATTGATTGAGAGAGGGTCTCTGTGTTTCCCAGGCTGGAGTGCAGTGGCATGACCTCAGCTCACTGCAACCTCTTCCTCCCGGATTCAAACAATTCTCCTGCCTCAGCCTCTTGATTAGCTGGGATTACAGGCGTGCACCACCATGCCTGGCTAATTTTTGTATTTTTGGTAGAGACAGGGTTTTGCCGTGTTGGCCAGGCTGGTTTCAAACTCGTGACCTCAAGTGATCCGCCTGCCTTGACCTCCCAAAGTGTCGGGATTACAGGCGTGAGCCACCACTCCTGGCCTTGATTTTCTTTTAATCTGTAGTTTTTCTGACTTTGCCTAGATTTTTGTGATGACATAAAAAAAAGAATCTAATAATTGTAAAGGTATTTTACAGTAATAAAGAATTCCTTTCTCTCATAAAGATTTGTTTTCTCTGTTTTCAGTGGCTTGATTAAACTGGCATCCCAGAATTTTCCTATGGAGTTACTGAAATGTATAAAGCGTGTTTTCTTGGTGCAACAGTGAAGTATCTTCAAAAATTCATCCCTGAAATTACTGTCAGTGATATACTTAGGTAAGGAAAAGTGGTAAGGAGTGTAAATACAGTCCTGACCTGTGTGAATTTGGGGATGGGTCTGACTTGGTGATTAGTAAGCATCATTTCAGAGCCAGTCTGCATTGCACTGAATTTTCATTTGCTCTCTTTCCCAACATGTTGTTGAATTCCCTTTGCAGTGCATTTATTGGTCATTGCTACATCATGGCCCTTAGTGCCGGTCCATTTATAATTATCTAGACTCCCTTACAACTCTAATCTGAAATCTCCACGACAGCTTTATTGTGATGCTACCTTAGCCTTCTTGTCTAGCTATCACTCATGACAAAAACAACTTGCCTGAATTTTTAAAAATCTCTCTGGCCAGTTACTCTTGTGATTCCAAAGACTTTTGGCTTTAATTTTATATAGATTTTATATAGGATTATTGATCAGTGTGTTAACTAATTAGGTGATAAGCACATTAAAACATTATATTTTGATTGATTCTTAAAACTTAAAAAAAAACTTTTAGGTTTGGGGGTACATGTGAAGGTTTCTACATAGATAAACACATGTCATGGGGCTTATTGTACATGTTATTTTATCACCCAAATATTAAGCCCATACCCAATAGTTATCTTTTCTGCTTCTCTCCCTCCTCCCTCCCTCCCCACTTAAGTAGACTGCAGTGTCTGTTGTTTCCTTCTTTGTGTTCATGTGTTCTCATCATTTAGCTCCCACTTATGAGTGAGAACACGTGGTATTTGGTTTTCTGTTCCTGTGTTAATTTGCTAAGGATAGTAGCCTCCAGCACCATTAAAACCTGTTAGAAACACACTCCTAGACCTGGCATCTCACTTTGCTTCTTCTCTACTTCTTTTGTTCTTTCTTGGGCCTTATTGTACTCAGGGACTCTACTTTGAGGATAGAAGTGGAAAGCAGCATGGTAACAATCAGAGTCCTTGCTACAAGGGTATGGGGCAAAGTAAGAACAACTTACATCTTTTTTTTTTTTTGAAATGGAGTTTCGCTCTTGTTGTCCAGGCTGGAGTGCAATGGCACCATCTCAGCTCACTGCAACCTCTGCTTCCTGGGTTAAAGCGATTCCCCTACCTCAGCCTCCTGAGTAGCTGGGATTACAGGCATGTGCCACCATGCCCGGCTAATTTTGTATTTTTAGTAGAGACGGGGTTTCTCCTGTTAGCCAGGCTGGTCTTGAACTCCTGACCTCAGGTGATCCACACGCCTCAGTCTCCCAAAATGCTGGGATTTCAGGCGTGAGCCGCCACACCCAGCCACATCTTTTATTCTTAAAGATAAAAGACTTTTTGCATGGCGGCTGACGCCTGTGAGGTGGGTGGATCATCTGAGGTCAGGAGTTCGAGACCAGCCTGACCAAAATGGAGAAACCTCGTCTCTACTAAAAATACAAAATTAGCTAGGCATGGTGGCACGTGCCTGTAATCACAGCTATTTGGGAGGCTGAGGCCGGAGAATCGCTTGAACCTGGGAGGCGGAGGTTGGAGTGAGCTGAGATCACGCCATTGCACTCCAACCTGGACAACAAGAGCAAAACTCCGTCACACACACACACAAAAAAAAAAGATAAAAAATTTTCTAGACTTGATCTGTAGATTAATCTTAATACTACACAAACCTATTTTTTTTCCGTCTTTGGTAATGTGTTTAGTGTTCACCTTTTTTCCTGAGCAAGCCATTCGTTAGGCCTAATCAGCAGTGTACTTTGAGGTACTCTCACCCTGCATTTACAATCCATCCCTCCATGAATCTTCTGAGCACTAGATACCTGCTTTCTCTGTAACAGCTGCTGAACTAGCCTGGTAAAAAATGTCAGCAGGCTTGACTGTGTATCTGTGAAGAGATCAATAATCATGTCAGCTGTCTCCCTTAGGGGAGCATCCTGGTTTAAATCTGACTCTAATGTACCATTCTGAGACCAGCATGTTTGAATCCTTAGAAGAACTATTAAAACTCAGCTGATGTTTTTACTCTTATCTCTTTCACTCCTCTACTTACCTTCTGAAATAGAAGGGATAAAAATATGTAGTCATTATTTTCTTTCACTCACTTATAAATAAGGGCTTTTATGTTTTCGGTGATCTGCTTTAGCAAACTTGTGATGTTTTATATCTGAAAATAGACTGGTCAAATCTGGTTTCTATTACTGCTATTAATATTCCTTGGAAAGCAAACGAGGTGAGCATAGTGAATTCTGTGTAAAAATAGTTGCAGTGAATTCACTGCCTGTATTCAGTTACCACCCTTTCATAGAAGCCTGAGGAAAATTTTTTAGACCACTGGATTTCATATGGTAGAACTGGACTTTGGGCTTGTGGGTATTAGTGAAGTCTCCTGTCTTTGGCTGTACGAGTGTGAATTTCAGTTACCAGTTTCTTTGGCATGTAGTAGAAACGGGCACAGCACTGTAGGCAGGTGCATTTGGGGACAAATTCAACCCAATCACAGATGAGTTCCTCTTTAAAGAGAGAAAAACTGACTAATTCAGCAATTACTTTCGCTTTGTCTCTTGATTCCTGTAGTTATTAAGTGCAGGAAATTATTAATAACAAATAGGAAGTTGTAGAAGATACGTTTTTGGGTTTCTCAGGGGGAAGATAGGTTTGATACCATTTGTATAAGTTTTAAAACAAGTATAGCAAAACCATATATTGCTTACAGTGTAGTATGAAAATAAAAACGAGCAGGGGAGTGATAAACACCTAATTCAGGAGAGTGTTTACCTCTGGGGAGGGAAGAGAATGGGATCTTGAGAGTTCTACAGAGGCTTCTATCATATTGGTAATGCTTTATTTCTTAAGCTGTTTGAGAAGAAACTGGGTGTTCATTGTGTTATTCTCTGTTCCTTATTATAACCTGAAATATTAAATAATAAAAATAAGATCAATAGACTTTTTTTTTTTGACACAGTCTCACTTTGTTGCTAGGCTAGAGTGCAGAGGTGCGATCTCGGCTTAGAGCAACCTCCCACTCCCTGGCTCAAGCGATTCTCCTGCTTCAGCCTCCCGAGTAGCTGGGATTACAGGCACGCGGCACGACGCCCAGCTAGTTTTTGTGTGTTTTTTTTTTTCCAGACGGAGTCTTGCTTGTCACCCAGGCTGGAGTGCAGTGGCGCAGTCTCGGCTCACTGCAAGCTCGGCCTCCCGGGTTCACGCCATTCTCCTGCCTCAGCCTCCCGAGTAGCTGGGACTACAGGCGCCCACCACTATGCCCGGATAATTTTTTGTATTTTTAGTAGAGACAGGGTTTCATCATGTTAGCCAGGATGGTCTCGATTTCCTGACCTCGTGATATGCCCGCCTCGGCCTCCCAAAGTGCTGGAATAATTTTTGTATTTTTAATAGAGACGGTTTCATCGAGAGCCAGGATGGTCTCGATCTCCTGACCTCATGATCCTTCTGCCTCGGCCTCCCCAAGTGCTGGGATAATTTTTGTATTTCTAATAGAGACGGTTTCATCGAGAGCCAGGATGGTCTCGATCTACTGACCTCGTGATCCTCCTGCCTCGGCCTCCCAAAGTGCTGGGATTACAGGGGTGAGCCAATGCGCCTGGCCAAGATCAATAGACTTTTCCACAGCTTGAAGCCTAAGTCTTGCCTTGTCTCATTTGTCTTGCAACCAGTATACTAAACCATAAATGCCCTTAGTACTGCAGTGAAAGCACATCAGGCAGCAGTAGATAGTAAAAGATAGTTGAAGCAACACTTTCAGTGGGGTTTGTTTCTCAGGATGGCGTCCTTAAATTTCAGTAACTACTAAAGGGCACCCAGGTTGACTTCTCATTGCTTAGCCAGAGCATTTTGGGCAATAATTTACTGGTGAACATTAGATTGGAATATAAAGTTATAATCTGTTAAATATTTGCATTAGATAAACTTCTCATTTTTAAGAGTCTCTGAGACTCTTTTTTTTTTTTTGAGACGGAGTCTCGCTATGCCACCCAGGCTGGAGTGCAGTGGCCGGATCTCAGCTCTTAATGTTAGCTCTAGGCCAGGCACAGTGGCTCACGCCTGTAATCCTAGTGCTTTGGGAGGCTGAGGTGGGAGGATCACTTGAGCCTAGGAGTTTGAGACCAGCCTGGGCAACATAGTGAGATGCCATCTCTACCATTTTTTTTTAATTAGCTGGGCGGGTGGTACACGCCTTTAGTTGTAGCTGCTAGAGAAGCTTAAGTGGGAAGATCCCTTGAGCCCAGGAGGCTGAAGCTACAGTTAGCCATATTGCACCACTGTCCTCCAGCCTGGGAACAAGACCCTGTCTCGAAAAAAAAATGTGTGTGTGTATATATATATAGCTCTAAACTTTAAAAATTTGTTCTGTGATTAATTTTGACATGTTAATCTAACAGCAGTTTGTATCTGTTAGCACTGTACAGATGTAAAAGACGAAGATATATATGTTACAATTTCCCCTTTTTCAATTTGGAAAACGTCTCCTATGGGGAATTCTAGAGTAAACTTTCAGGCAAGATGTTTTCATAGCAAGTGATAACTAGACTGTGTGAAACACAAAGGTGCAAAACTCAAACATTTCTACAATAAAGTTGTAATGGCTTATGGTGGTCTAGATTAGGGTTTCTCAGTCTTGATGCTATTGACATATTGAGCCAAATAATATTTATTGTGGAGGACTGTCCAGTTCATTGTATAATTTTTTGTATTTTTTTTTTAGACGGAGTCTCACATTGTTACCTGGGCTGTAGTGCGGTGGCGCCATCTCGACTCACTGCAACCCCCGCCTCCCGGGTTCAAACGATTCTCCTGACTTAGCCACCTGAGTAGCTGGGATTACAGGCACCTGCCACCACGCCTGGCTAATTTTTTGTATTTTTAGTAGAGATGGGGTTTCACCATGTTGGCCTGGCTGGTCTCAAACTCCTGACCTGAGGTAATCCACCTGCCTTGGCCTCCCAAAGTGCTAGGATTACAGGCGTGAGCCACCATGCCTGGCTGTTGTAGAATGTTTAACAGTATCCCTAGCCTCTACTCATTCTCCTAATTGTGACAACCAAAAATGTGTCGACATTGCCGTATGCCCTCTGGGGGCGAAATCTCCCTTGGTTGAGAACCACTAGTGTAGAGAATTTGGTAACCTTCACACTACAAAATACTAATAAGAGTCTGGAGGAAATATGATAAACATCCTTGAAGTACATATAGCTGAGAGTAAGGGAAAGTAAGGGGCATCCCAGCGCAAAAAACAAAAACAAAATTAAAATTCATACTAAAAGGAGTTGGTGCTGATGCTGACTTGGAGAGGTGGGGATGGTTTGCTAATTTTAATAACTGAGAGGCTTGAGTTATATTTTTAATTTATGTGTGACTCACATATAAAATATATAGATCTTAATTGATTAGTAAATTTTGGGAATTGTACAAACCATATCCATCACACAAAACAAGATACAGGACATTAGGGACTTGTATTTTAATTGCCACTCAAGTGCTGAAAAAGAAATCTTGGGTGTATACAAGGTAGAAAGTTGGAACTGAGACTCTAAGTAAGGCCCCCAGGAGACTCTTGAAAGGCTATACCCTCAGAAGAAAGGAAGTCTGGAAAAAAAAATATTCCCCTTGGCACTGGGAAGTATTAAGGAACTTTGTCTGTCTTGGTGGTGGGGAGTAGGAGGAATCTTCTCAAAAATCTGGAATCCCTCGAAGTGCTTAGATTTTGAATGTATACCACTAGCTTTGTTTAGGAGCTGTAAGCTAACGAATTAACTGAAAAAGTGGAGCCAGACATTTCTGGATCCTGCTTCAATCTCCTCTCTCTCTCTCTCTCTCTCTCTCTCTCGTCTTCTCTCTCTCTCGTCTTCTCTCTCTGTCTTCTCTCTCCCTTCCTCCCCTCCCCACCCCCTCTAATTCAAATAAATTAGCGAGACTAAAAATCAGGTAATTTGACCACAAAGTGACTACTGACACTAAACAATTATTGGTTTATAATTATTTTTTTAAAAATTTTGTTTTTTAAGAGTCTCGCTCTGTCTCCCAGGCTGGAGTGCAGTGGTGCAATCTCAGCTCACTGCAACTTCCGCCTCCTGGGTTTAGGTGACTCTTCTTCCTCAGCCTCCCAAGTAGCTGGGATTACAGGCATGTGCCACCATGGCTGGCTGATTTTCTTTTTTCCTATTTTTAGTAGAGATGGGATTTTACCATGTTGACCACGCTGGTCTTGGACTCCTGACCTCAAGTGATCTACCCGCCTTGCCCTCCCAAAGTGCTAGGATTACAGGTGTGAGCTACCGCGCCTGGATAATTTTTAAGAATCTTTTAAAAATAAATACACATTGAGGCTGGGCAGGGTGGCTCATGCCTGTAATCTTAGCACTTTGCGAGGCCAAGGTGGGTGGATTGCTGGGCCCTGGGCAACATAGTGAGCAACATGTTGGTCACTATGTTGCTTGGGCAGCCTGGGCAACATAGTGAGATCAGACTGGCAGAAGAATCGCTTGAACCTGGGAGGCAGAGGTTGCAGTGAGCCGAGATCACACAATTGTACCCCAGCCTGAGTGACAGAGTGAGACTCCATCTCAAAAATAAAATAAGACATGGAAAAGAAAACTGAGAAGATTCCAGCCTATCTCTCATAGCTGTTACAAAGAAATTGAGAAGAGGCAATCCTTTGAGGAGAGAGTACTTAAAAATTTTCGAGAATTGACAAAAAGGCATCAAATTCAAGATGTACAGTGCATCCCATCTGAGTAAATAAAACTAAATACAAGATGGAAATAGACTTCCAATTCAGTAGAGAAGGCAAAAAGAATATAGAAAACTCAATAAGTGAAGAAAGAGGAGATAGAAACCTTAGAAAATCAGGTTAGATAGCATAAAATAATATGGTAGAAATCAAGCATATCAGTAATTACAGTAAATGTAAATGTATTTAATAGTTAAGACAGATTATCAGGCTGGGTTTTAAAAAATCTATGTGCTAGAAAAATGCTTTTATTATTATTATTTCTTTAAGACAGGATCTCGCCCTGTCACCCAGGCTGGAGTGGAGTGCAGTGATGTGATCATAGCTCACTGCAACCTTGAACTCCTGGGTTCAAGCCATCCTCCTGCCTCAGCCTCCCAAATAACTAGGACAACAGGTGTGCACCACCACACCTGCCTAGTTATTACTATTTCCCTAGAGACAGAGTCTCCATATATTGTCCAGGCTGGTCTGGAACTCCTGGGCTCAAGTGATTCTCCTGCCTCATCCTCCAAAAGCATTGGGATTATAGGCATGAGCCACTCTGCCTGGTCTGGACTTACATTTTTAGATTAGCAGTAGAGTTTTATAAAATACTAGATTGTTCCATCATATTTGGAACTGGCTAAAGATGCCTGTTACAGCTTTCATAGCTGTTTTCCCAACCTGTAGTGTAATGCTTGACATATGACAATAATATAATACAAGACTTCTCATGAATGTGTGTATTTAATTACACATTCACCTGTTCTTGTTTCTGGACATATTTTTTTTTCTTTTTTTGAGATGGAATATCACTCTATTACCCAGGCTGGAGTGCAGTGGTGCAATCTCAGCTCACTGTAACTTCTGCCTCCCAGGTTCAAGTGATTCTCCTGCCTCAGCCTCCCAAGTAGCTGGGATTACAAGCATGCACCACGATGGCTGGCTAATTTTATATTTTTAGTTAGAGAGGAGGCTTCACCATGTTGCCCAGGCTGTTCTCGAACTCCTGACCTCAAGCGATCCACCCCTCAGGCCTCCCAAAGTGTGGGATTGGGCTTGAGCCACCCTGCCCAGGATATATTTAAGCATTTAGGATGTACATTCCCATTAAGTTTAGCTAAAAACATAGCAAAATACATGGCTAATATGTAACACATTAGCTGTATTTGTAGCTAAATTAATGATATGTTAAATGTAGCTGAATTGAGTGGGAGTAGGGTGAGGGATGGGAAATTACTTATTAGGTACAATGTACACTATTTGGATGATGGTTACACTAAAAGCCCAGACTTCACCTCTAAGTAATATATTCCTGTATCAAAACTGTACTCAGACTGGGCACGGTGGCTCATGCCTGTAATCACAGCACTTTGGGAGGCTCAGACAGGTGGATCACCTGAGGTCAGGAGTTCAAGACCAGCCTGGCCAACATGGCAAAACCATGTCTCTACTGAAAATACAAAAATTAGCCAGGGGTGGTGCTGCGTGCCTGTAATCCCAGCTACTCGGGAGGCTGAGGCAGGAGAATCGCATGAAACCAGGAAGCTGAGGCAGGAGAATCACGTGAACCCGGGAGGCAGATGTTGCAGTGAGCTGAGATCACACCACTGTACTACACTCCAGCCTGGGTGACTGAGCGAGACTCTGTTTCAAAAAAAAAAAAAAAAAAAAAAAAAAAGCACTTGTATCCCCTAAATTTATACAAAGTTTTAGAAAGAGAATTTGCTGATATTAACTTACTGAGTCACTGGCTCTTTCAGTTGTTAAAACAATTAAAAGTTAAAAGAATTAGAAGTTAGCTTGTCACAATGGTGTGTGTCTATAGTCCCAGCTCCTAAGTAGGCTGAAGTGGGAGGATCACTGGAGCCCAGCATTTCAAGGCTGCGATGAGCTGTGATTATGCCACTGCACTCCAGCCAGTCTGGGTGACAGAGTGAGACCCTATCTCTTTAAAATAAAATTTAAAAGTAGAAATTTTAAATTTTAACTTAAAGCTGAAAGTTTCTAGCCTTATTATGTGCAAGATATGTGCAAGACACAAATCTACGCATGTGGGCGACGTAGGGGTGTTGACGCCATACTTGCCCTCAAGACATTTATGGTTTATGTTACCTGAGATTATTTTTTTTCTTTTCTTTTTCTTCTTTTTTTTTGGAGATGGAGTTTCGCTCTTGTCGCCCAGGCTGGAGTGCAATGGTGCAATCTCGACTCACTGCAACCTCCACCTGCTGGGTTCAAGCAATTTTCCTGCTTCAGCCTCCTGAGTAACTGGGATTACAGGTGCCTGCCGCCACGCCCAGCTAATTTTTGTATTTTTGATAGAGACAGGGTTTTGCCATATTGGCCAGGCTGGTCTCGAACTCCTGACCTCAGGTGATCCACCCGCTTTAGCCTTCCAAAGTTCTGGGATTACAGGCGGGAGCCACTGCGCCCAGCTGAGATTTCAAATAATAATACTTATTTCAATTTGAAGTATTCTGTGGGGTAAGCATAGTAATTCTACAAAGAAAAACCCTGAAGTAGCCTTAAGTGCTGAAAAGGGAACATGAAAAATTTGGTAGTTTAAACATTTCATGTTAAAACTTGTTTGAACTAAAATGAGATCCTAAGAAAAACATCATTATCATTTATTTATTTATTTGAGAGGGTCTCACTCTGTCCCCTAGACTGGAGTGCAGTGATGTGATCACAGCTCAACTGTAGCCTCTACCACTGTGAGTTCAAGGAATCCTCCCACCTCTGCCTCCCAGGTAGCTGGGACTACAGACACTCAGACACTCACCACCACGCCTGCCTGATTTTTTTTTTTTTTAACTCGTAAATATGGGGTTTCACCATGTTGCCCAGGTTGGTCTCAGACTCCTGAGTTCAAGTATCCGCCTGCTTTGGCCTCCCAAAGTTCTAGGATTACAAACATGAGCCACCTTGCCTAGCCAGAAAAACATTATTATTAGTATTATTATTTTAAAATTTGGATTGTCAGATTTTGAATATGTGGACAAGAGTATAGGGGACATTGAGAACATAATTTTTGTTTATAAGAAAAATAAATAAGTGTAGACATTTTTAACTGTGGTTAATCACTTGTAACCTCTATGTGCTTAGAAGGAGCAAAGGGAATGCACTGACTAACTATCTATACAGCAGAGTTTTACATTGGACACTCAACATCAGTGGCTGGTCCTGATGTTGAGGGGAGAAATGCTACTTCGATGACTTCAGATAAACTATAAATAGTGTATAAAATAGGCCACGTACCAGCTGATAAACATATGCATCTCTACCCCAAAAAGTTTCAGCTTTCAGTCCTGTCCCTTCTTTTTGTGTTCTATGTGGTATATCTGATTCTTTAAGTTTTTTATTTTTTATTTTTTTTATGGGTGCCTAGTAGGTATATATATTTATGGGGTACATGAGATATTTTGGTACAGGCATGTAATGCATAATAATCACATCAGGAAAATTGGTTGTTCATTCCTTCAAGCATTTATCCTTTGTCTTACAAACAATTCAATTACACTGTTAGTTATTTTTAAATGTACAATTAAATTATTATTGACTATAGTCTCCCTGTTGTGCTATCAAATACTAGGTCTTATTCATTTCATTCTTTATATTTTTGGGGGGAGGTATCCATTAACCATCCCCACCTCCCCTGTAAAACCCCACTCCACACTACCTTTTGCAGCCTCTGGTAACAATCCTGCTCTCTTATCTCTATGTGTTCAATTGTTTTGATTTTTAGATCCCACTAATAATCGTGAACAGATGATATTTGTCTTTCTGTGCCTGGCTTATTTCACTTAACATAATGACCTCCATGTTAATGCAAATGACAGGATCTCATTCTTTTTTATGGCTGAATAGTACTCCATTGTGTATAGGTACCACATTTTATGTATTCATTTATCTGTTGATGGACACCTAGGTTGCTTCCAAACCTTGGCTATTGTGAATACTGCTGTAGTAAACATAGAAATTCAGATGTCTCTTTGATATACTCATTTCCTTTCTTTTGGGTATATATCCAGCAGTAGGATTGCTGGATCATATAACTCTATTTTCAGCTTTTTGAGGAGCCTCCAAACTATTCGCCATAGTGGTTGTACTAATTTACATTCCCATCAACAGTGTATGAGGGTTCCCATTTCTCTATATCTTCACCAGCATTAGTTATTGCCTGTCTTTTGAATAAAAGCCATTTTAACTGAGGTGAGATGATACCTCATTGTAGTTTTGATTTGCATTTCTCTGATGATCAGTGATGTTGAGCACCTTTTCATATGCCTGTTTGCCATTGGTATGTCTTCTTTTGAGAAATGTCTATTCAGATATTTTGCCCATTTTAAAATTGGATTATTAAATTTTTTTCCTATAGAGTTGTTTGAGCTTCTTATATATTCTAGTTATTAATCCCTTGTCAGATGAGTAGTTTGCAAATATTTTCTCCCATTCTGTGGGTTGTCTCTTCACTTTGTTGATTGTTTCCTTTGCTGTACAAAAGCTTTTTAACTTGATGTGATCCCATTCACGACCTTATTGTTTAATTTCTATGTGTTTATATAGTTTCCAAAATTCCTCTTGTGATTGATTTGTAGTTTTATTCCATTGTGGTCAGAAAAGATGCTTGATATTATTCCAGATTTTTTGAATGTTTTAAGACTTGTTTTATGAACTAACATATGGTTTATCCCTGAGAGTGATCCATGTGCTGAGGAGAAAAATGTGTATTCTGCAGCCATTGGATGAAATGTTCTGTAAATATCTATTAGGTCTATTTGTTCTGTAGTGCAGATTAAGTCTGACATTTCTTTGTTGAGGTTCTGTCTGGGAGATCTGTGCAACACTGAAAGTGGGGTGTTGAAATCTCCAGCAATTACTATATTGGGGTCTATCTCTTTAGCTCTAATAATATTTGCTTTATATAGCTGGGTACTCCAGTGTTGGGTGCATATATATTTGCAATCGTTATGTCCTCTTGCTGAATTGACTCCTTTATCATATTATAATCTTCTTTGTCTCTTCTTACAGTTTTTGTCTTGCAATCTATTTTGTCTGATATCAGTATAGCTATTCTAGCTATTCCTGCTCTTTTTTCAATTCCATTGTCATGGAATATCTTTTTCCATCCCTTTATTTTTAGTCTGTGTGTATCTTTATAGGTGAAGTATGTTTCTTTTAGGCAACAGATCATTGGGTCTTGTTTTTTCATTCATTCAGCTACTCTATGTCTTTTAAGTGCAGAGTTTAGTCTATTTACTTTCAGTGTTATTATTGGTAAGTAAGGACTTACTCCTGCCATTTTGTTATTTGTTTTCTGGTGGCTTTACAGTCTTCAATTCCTTTTTTGCTTTCTTCCTATCTTCCTTTTAATGAAGGTGATTTTTCTCTGATGCTATGTTTTAATTTCTTTCTTTTTATTTATTTAATTTTTTGGTATCCATTGTATGTTTTTCTATTTGAGCTTACCATGAGGCTTGCAAATACTATCTTATAACCCACTATTTTAAACTGATGACAACTTAATACTGATTGCATATGCAAACAAACACACAGAAAGAAAACTAATAAAAACTCTACACTTTAACTTTGTTCCTTAGTTAGCTTTTAAATTTTTTATTTCTCTTTATGTCTTATTGTACTGTCTGTGTCTTGAAAAGTTGTTGTAGTTGTTTTATTTGATTGATTCATCATTTAGTCTTTCTATATAAGATGAGAAGTTTACACACCACAATTACAGTGTTATACTATCCTGTGTTTTTTTGTGTGCTTGCTGTTACCAGGAAGTTTTATACCTTTATATGATTTCTTCTTGCTCATTAGCATCCTTTTCTTTCAGATTGAAGAACTCTTTTTAGTATTTGTTGTGGGACATATCTAGTGTTGATGAAATCCCTCAGCTATTGTTTGGGAAAGTATTTCTCCTTCACACTTCAAAGATATTTTCACTGGATATACTATTTTAGAGTAAAAGCATTTTTTCCTTCAGCACTGTAAACATGTCATGCCACTCTCTCTTGATCTGTAAGGTCACCACTGAAAAGTCTGCTGCCAGACATATTGGAGTACCATTGTATATTATTTGTTTCTTTCTTCTTTCTGCTTTTAGAATTCTTTCTTTATCCTTGACCTTTGGGAGTTTGATTATTAATTGGCTTAAGGTAGTCTTCTCTGGATTAAATGCACTTGGGGTTCTATAATCTTCTTGTACTCAAATGTTGATATGTTTTTCTAGGTTTGGGAAGTTCTCTGTTATAATCCCTTTGAATAAACTTTTTACCGCTATATGTTTCTGTACTTCCTCTTTTAGGTCAATAAGTCTTAGATTTGAGAATGTTTTCTAGATCTTGTGGGCATGCTTCATTGTTTTTTATTCTTTTTTCTTTTGTCTCATCTGACTATGTATTTTCAAATAGCCTGTCTTTCAGCTCACAAATTCTTCTCTCTGATCAGTTCTGCTATTGAGACTCTGATACATTCGTCAGCATGTCAGTTGCATTTTTCATTTCTACAATTTGTTTCTTTTTAATTATTTCAATCCCTTTGTTAAATTCATCTGAAATAATTATGAATTCCTTTTGTATTGTCTTGAATTTCTTTGAGTTTCTTCAAAGCAGCTATTTTGAATTCTCTGTCAGAAAGGTCATATATCTCTGTTTCTCCAGGATTGGTCTCTGGTGCTTTATCTAGTTTATCTGAGGAGGTTATGTATTCCTGGATGGTGTTGATGCTAGTAGATGTTTTTTGGTGTCTGGGCATTGAAGAGTTGGGTACTCGTTGTAGTCTTCACAGTCTGAGCTTGTTTATGCCTGTCCTTCTTGGGAAGGCTTTCCAGGTAGTCAAAGGAACTTGGGTCACAAGCCCAATAACACTGTGTTTTTTGTAGACTTGTAGAGGTACCACCTTAGTGGTCTTGGATAAGATCCAGAAGAATTCTCTGGATCACCACGCAGAGACTCTTGTTCTTTTCCCTTACTTCCTCCCAAATAAACGGAGTCTCTTTCTCTCTGTGCTAAACCCCCTGGAACTGGGGTTATGGTGATGCAAGCACTCCTGTGGCCACCACAACTGGGAGTGCACTGGGTCAGACCTGAAGCCAGCCCAGCACTGGCTCTTGCCCAGGGCCCTTCCCTTCAGGGCAATAAGCTTCCTCAGGCCCCAGGCATGTCCAGAGATGTTGTCTGGAAGCCAGAGATTAGCGTCAAATATCTTAGTAGTTTACCTGATGTTCTGTTCTACTGTGGATAACTACCACTCACACCACAATACAAAGTTCTTCTCACTCTTCCTTCCCCTTTCCACAGCAGAGGGGCCACTCCCTGTGGCTGCCACCACCTTTGGTCCACAGGGTTTCTGCCAGGCCACCACCAATATTCACTTAAAGCCCAAGGACTCTTCCATCAGCTTGTGGTGAAAGCTGCCTGGCCTGGGACTTACCCTTCAGGGCAGTGGGCTCCCCTCTGACCCAGGGTAGTTCTAGAAATGCTGTCCAAGAGTGTAGGCCTGGGCCGGACACAGTGGCTCACGCCTGTAATCCCAACACTTTGGAAGGCCAAGATGGGCGGATCACCTGAGGTCAGGAGTTCGAGACCAGCCTGGCCAACATGGCGAAACCCCCATCTCTACTAAAAATACAAAACTTAGCTGGGTGTGGTGGAGTGTGCTTGTAATCCCAGCTACTTGGAAGGCTGAAGCAGGAGAATCGCTTGAACCCAGGAGGTAGAGGTTGCAGTGAGCCGAGGTCATACCACTTCACTCCAGCCTGGGTGACGGAGTGAGACTCCATCTCAAACAACAACAACAACAACAACAACAAAACAAAAGAGTGTAAGCCTTGACTTGGGGACCCCAAGAACCTGCTTGTTGCTCTACCTCACTGTGGCTGAGCTGGTACCTGTGGTGTAAGACAAAGTCCCCTTTACTTTTCTCTCTGCTTTTCTCAAATAGAAGGAGTCTTTCACTGTAGCCACCACAGCTGGAAATGTGCTGGGTCACACCTGAAACCAGCACATCTCAGAGTCTCATCCAAGGCCCATGACACACTCCTTGGTTATCACTGCTGGTTATTCAGGGCCCAAGGGCTCTTTAGTCAGCAGGTGATGTATCCTGCGAGGACTGGGTTTTTCCCTCCAAGGCAGTAGGTTCCCTTTTGGCCCAGGGTGGGTATAGAAATGCTGTTCAGGAGCGGCTGGGTGCAGTGGCTCACGCCTGTAATCCCAGCACTTTGGGAGGCCACGGCGGGTGGATCACGAGGTCAGGAGATAGAGACCATCCTGGCTAACATGGTGAAACCCTGTCTCTACTAAAAATACAAAAAAAAAAAATTAGCCAGGCATGGTGGCAGGCGCCTGTAGTCCCAGCTACTCAGGAGGCTGAGGCAGGAGAATGGCGTGAACCCAGGAGGCGGAGCTTGCAGTGAACCGAGATCACGCCACTGCACTCCAGCCTGGGCGACGGAGCGAGATGCTGTCTCGAAAAAAAAAAAAAAAAAAAAAAAAAAAAAAGAAATGTTGTTCAGGACCTAGGGCCTATAATGCGGGCCTCACAACTCTGCCCAGTGCCGTATCTTACTGTGGCTGAGCTGGAATCCAAGATGTAAGACAGTCCTTTTTACTCTTTGCTCTTTGCTCCTTAAGCAGAAGAAAGGAGTCACTTCTATTGCAGCTGCCTTGGTTTGGGGCATGGATGATGCAAGCACTCCTTTAGCTATGCCAGCTGGTATCTCCCTAGATCACAGGCCACCCTAGTCCAATTACTATAAGCCCGGCCTAGTGCTAGTAGCCTAGGAATTGGAGTCCTTGTGCCCTAGACTGTTTTTCAACATTATCTAGGACCCCAGAGTATTTCAGCCCACGGTGGTGAGGCTTGCAGGGAAACTCAAGTTCTGACCACTGGGATGGATGCTTTCTGTCTAGCTAGGGCAGGTCCAAATGCTCCCTCCATGTGCTGGCGCTGG
Source organism: Rhinopithecus bieti (assembly GCF_001698545.2). NCBI lineage: Eukaryota > Metazoa > Chordata > Mammalia > Primates > Cercopithecidae > Rhinopithecus > Rhinopithecus bieti. The sequence goes on along the minus strand of NW_016814053.1, from coordinate 1,879,761 downwards.
CTGAGCCCAGCACGACTTTATTCTCCACTGTGACAGGGCAGCACTAAGTTCAATGTAAAGGCCCTCAGCCACTGTGCCCTCCCTTTCCCAAGTGCATAGGTTCTCTCTCCACACCGCATGGCCGCTGCTAGGGGGTGAGGAAGGAGTGGCATTGGCGATGCAAGACCATCTTTTCTGCCCTCCTCAATGCCTCTTTCAATGATATGAAGTCAAAACTAGCCACTGTGATTGCTCACCTGATTTTTGGTTCTTGTAATGGTGCTTTTCTGTGTGCAGATAGTTAAAATTTGGTGTTCTAGCAGGAGAACCAATGTTTGTAGGCTTCTGTTCCACCATCTTGCTCCGCCTGCTCCCATATCTGATTCTTACTCGGAAATTCTTACAGCTGAAAAATCTCCTGTCCAGATTCCCTGCAGGATTCTATAGGGAAGATCACTTACCTTTATCATACAACCTTTCACTCTTATTGTTATAATTCTTATTTACCTCTCTAAGAATGAGTAGTATAGCTCTGTGATTCCAGGCAAGTTACTTAATCTCTCTTTGTTTCTTTGCTGTTAAATATAAACTGTGTCAGTTGTTTTGAGGATTAAATGAGGTAATTCCTAGCACAGAGTAAGCACTTACTAAATAATAGCTATTACTATTATCTCTCTTCAGCCAGCTGAAGTCTTAGAGGGCAGTGCCCTCACAGTGTTCTTTGCATCTTCTGCAAGCACTTGCTGGTGTGTATAAGGTAGAATTTTTCACACTGGGCTTCCTTGGACAAGTTTCATAAGAGGTGCTTTTTTGTAGTTCAAAAACATTGGATTCAAATTTCATCTGTAAATTTTAACTGTTTTAAAAAACAACAAAAATCTGTGAGCTCAAATGTTATAAAATAGAATTTTAAGTAATAAAGATTATCAGTGTCTTTACAGTTGTTCACACCTATAATCCTGGCATTTTGGGAGGCTAAGGTGGGAGGATCACTTGAGGCCAGGAGTTTGAGACCAGCCTGGGTGACGTAGTGAGACCTCGTCTCTACAAAAAAAAAAAATTTTTTTAAATTAGCCAGGCGAGGTTGTGTACACAACCTGAGCAACAGATCAACACTCTGTCTCAATTAAAATAAAAAAAAAAGATTATCTTTTATTAATATGCTGCTAAATTAATTCATTTTATGCTTTTCCTATCATCCTTTTAATTGAAGATGATCCTGATATTGAAGGGTAAACTATTAAAACAAACTGCAAAACAAGAACTTGTTGCCATTTGCAAATATTTCTGTCCATAAATTTTAATCGTGTGAATTTTAAAATACAAAAATAAGTAGAATAGGATACAGGAATGCAACTGACACATAACCTCTGCTTTCATTGATTTGTATTACTCAGATGAGGCTCGTTGTAGCCATTGATTGATTTTTGTAATAAATTCATTCTATAAATTTAAATAAAAATATACATGTTCTAGTTAAGTGTGGATTTACCTACTACCTTTGGAAAGAGGAGACATTGATAAGTAACTTACTTGTTTTTATGTATTTCTTTGATAAGCATTTATTACACTATTGTTATATAATAGGTTTTAGGCTCTAAGCTAACAATATAGATTTGACAGGCTACAGATGACAGCCTTTGGTTAAACAGAAGCTCATTAGGTTTCCATGTAATTGTGCATTTAGAAGAATATTGCTTTAAGACTCTTTGGAAACACTGATGTGTAAAGTATCCTATGTCTTTGAGTCAGCTGACTCCCATCTTTCACTTTTGCAGGGGCCCAGCTGGAGTAAGAGCCCAAGCCCTGGATAGAGATGGAAATCTGGTAGAAGATTTTGTATTTGATGCAGGAGTTGGGAATATTGGAAATCGTGTTCTTCATGTGAGAAATGCACCTTCCCCTGCTGCTACTTCTTCCCTTGCAATTTCTGGAATGATTGCAGATGAAGTGCAACAAAGATTTGAATTGTAAATAATGAAAGGAGCTAGGTATGCACTGTAATCTCCATGTCAGCAACAAGAATGTACTAATTGCATTCTTTAATTTAAAAAATGGTTTTTAAAATTTCATTTTTTGGTCAAAGATAACCACTGAATTGTTAAAATGATGTAACATAGAAATAATAATTTTCTACAAAAATTAGCTGGGCATGGTGGCACATGCCTGTAATCCCAGCTACTCGAGAGGCTGAGGCAGGAGAATCACTTGAACCGAGGAGGCAGAGGTTGCAGTGAGCTGGCACTCCAGCCTGGGTGACAGAGCAAGAAAAAACAATAATGATTTTCAAAATGTTAGGCTGGGGACTGTGGCCAGCACTTTGAGAGGCCAAGGCAGGTAGATTGTAGCCTAGGAGTTTGAGACCAGCCTGGGCAACATGGCAAAACGCTGTTTCTACAAAATAGCTGGGTGTGGTGCCTCTGTAGTTCCAGCTACATGGTAGGCTGAGGTGAGAGGATCACTTGAGCCCAGGAGGTCCAGGCTGCAGTGAGCTATGTTTATGATACTGCATTCCAAGCTGGATGATAGAGCAAGATCTTGTCTCAAAAAAAAAAAAAAAAAAAAAATCCAGCCTGGGCAACATGGTGAATGAAACCCCATCTCTACAAAAAATACAAAAATTAGCTGGGCGTGATGGTGTGTGCCTGTAGTCCCAGCTACTTGAGGAGCTGAGGCAGGAGGATCACTTGAGCCCGGGAGGTCAAGGCTACAGTGAGCTATGTTCGTGCCACTATACCCCAGCCTGGGCAACAAAGTCAGTCCCTGACTCAAAAAATAAAAACAACAACAAAAAATAAATTCCATGCTTATTTACTTTGTGAATAAAGAGGCAAGATACAGTTTTATCTGTCCTGAATCCCTGACTTTTTTTTTTTTTTTTAGATGGAGATTCACTCTTGTTGCCTAGGCTTGAGTGCAATGGTGAAATCTTGGCTCACTGCAACCTCTGCCTCCCAGGTTCAAGCGATTCCCCTACCTCAACCTCCCGAGTAGCTGGGATTACAGGCACCCACCACCATGCCTGGCTAATTTTTTTGTATTTTTAGTAGAGATGGGGTTTTGCCATGTTGGCCAGGCTGGACTTAAATTCCTGACCTCAGGTGATCCACCCGCCTCAGCCTCAAAGTGCTGGGATTACAGGTGTGAGCCACTGCGCCCAGCCCTGAATCCCTGACTTTGTTAATGACCTGTCCTTACCAACCATGACCTAGAGAAGATTTGGCTTTTCAAGAATTTTGGAGAAAGATGACATAAAAATGGGTTTTTCCTTAAATCAGTTTTTTAGCATTATACTACCTAAGCTCGTGTGGTCTCTCACAGACAAGGAAATACATCATATTGTAGGTTGCATTCTTTTAATTCTGAAGAGTCACAAAACTCACATTATTTAGAGCAACAATATTTGTATTTAGAAATTAAAAATTCATGATTTCAAGAAAATACATAAAATTTACATTTTTGAGTAGTTTGAATAAATTTCTATCTTAGTTATAATATTTGTCAGAAATAACAACAAACTCAAAGCCTTGATTATTTTCAGTCTCTTTGTAACTGATGTGGTATGGTAGCATCATGAACTCTAAACAGTGGCGCACTGAGTAGTTGTCTTGCTCTTCAGTCTCTGTGGCTGAGAACTGAAATAACTTAGAAGAGATAGATTTTTATGAGAGCAGTTTTAGAATCCTGACACTGATGTATAGAACTCTAATTTTAAGTTTATTTATCTATTATATCTCTGATCTTTAGTCACACTAAGACTCTCAAAATGTTGGCCAAGATTGCTAATGATTCATACCTACTTGATTTTTCAGGGCTCCTATAAAGTTGTGTAGGGATATTTTTCCATTTTTGATAAATATCTAACTTTGAGGCATTCACTTTTGTAAACCGCGAAAGTGCCTTACATTCATGTGTACCTCGTGAGTATTTTAAGTTGATGCCCAGTGCTGTACTATATCCTGTATATATGTGTTGTATGGTATCTGTTGAAATGATTCTTATAATTTAGAAAGTTAGAAAATAGAAATGTAAATGAAAATGTGACGACCTGACTGCAGAATTTTGAGTACCGAACCACATTTAAGTGAGGCATTTTCATCCATTCTCTCTCATTTGCTCTCTCAGGAATCATCTTCTAGTCTGTATGTCTTCTTTCCTCTTAGCTCTCCAAAGCTGTATGATGGATTGGTGAGAAGGATGTGCATTTTGGTTGATAGGAAAAATGCTTCTGTTTTCTTCCTTTTCCCCTCACTTCAAGCATTGATGATTACATTGGTCGAGCTACCTCATCCATTAATTTGAAAGGCTACACATCATCAGCTCGTGTTCAAGAAGTAGCACATCCCAGGTAAACAGAGTAGGCCATTATTCAACACTTGGGATGAGCATATTAAAAGCATTCAGATATCAATGACAGAAGAAACAAGCCCTAATGTTTCTTTATAACAGCTGATTCCTGCAAGAAATGCAAACACACCATAGTTTTCTGTTCCATTACAAGATTACTAAGAGATGGAAAATATTATTGTTTTCTATTTCATCAACAGTACGATTGCATACATACTAAGTTGTAAAGACTGGAATTATAAAAAATGATTGTCCTAATTGAAGCAATCCTCAATCCATTCAAGTCTGTACAATACCCCCCCAAAAAAGTGAAAAATTTGTTGAAAGTGTTTTGAATATGTAGGTTATTCTGTTTGCAAAACATTTTATATGTATGTCAACAGGGTTTTGTTGTTTAATACTGATATAATAAAGTTTTATTATTTCTGACAGAAGAAATTTATATTAATATTTAAAATATTTTAATTATCCTTGGTGGTGTAGAGAACATATTTTTTAGTTCCATAAAAACTTCTATGCAAATAAATTTTTTATGTGTAAAACATAAACTGTTTGATTTAGATAGCAGCCACCCTTTTTAATAAACTCATTTCTGTGTTAGTATATAGCACAAAATGAGGTTGAGTAGTTTATATTTTGGGTAAAAAATGGAGCATTTTAGATTTTAACTTCAGAGTGTTTGTGAGAAACTCTTGATGTACCAGCAAGTGTATTTTCGGTGTTTCATGTTACATAGCTTAACTCTTTTATCCATGCATATATGTGCATATCAAAGTCCTTCCCTTGATCCTCTCAGCGTTAGCACTGTTTGGGGAGTTGCCTTTACTGTTGGCAGAATTCCACTTTCCCTGAGGCCATTTGGAAATCTACCTGGTAGCCTGTGGGATAACCTTAACTCTTAGAACTTTCTTCAAAGGATGGTGGTGAGAGTGGGGTATACTGCCAGGCCCTGTCCTTTGGGAGTTTGTAGGACCTGCTTTCGGAGGCAATCCAACCCTGATGGCTGTAACTATGAGCTATCCCTGTAAACACAGGAGGCACGGTGTCTATATTTAAGGACTGGCTCTGCCCTCCTGGGCACTTGATCTGTGTCTAGACTTCTTGGTCAGAGGTTTCTTCATCTTTCTGCACATACACTGTTATCTAAAGATCTTGTAAACGTTTTTGAGTTGTAATCGTAAAGTCAGTTACTAAGCTTTTCTAATTCACTCAAAGGGAGTTTTTGAAATCTCTTCATCAGGGCTTAAGGTAGAAGGACAGGATGAAATGGTTGGGAAAGCAAAATCTGCCTCAAGATGTTTTCAAATAGTTTGCACTCATTAAAGAGTTTAAGAATGGAAATAAACCCTGAAGCCCTGAAGGGAAGAACTGTGTTGATACCAACCAACTCTACTTTTCTGGCCTCAAATCCTAGAAAGTATTGTGGGTTTTTGTTGTTGTTGTTGTTAATTGCTTTTATTTTCTGCTTATGGGAAGGGTCTCACATTAAAGTTATCTTAAGTTTCTTTTGTCCCTGGGATAAAATGAGAAAATTTACCTTTTAGATATGGCAAGAGATGGCAGGTCTTGGGTTGCTCAGGAAGCCCAACTTTGAATATTAGGGAAGACCTGAGGGACAGTGGTAACAGAGGGACGTCTCTCACTAGAGAACCTTGAATTTTAGCCAAATTCTGCTTAAAACTGTATCTTTAGAAAAACTTCTTTTAACTTGGTTGCTCTGAAACAGAATGAAATAGCTCCAGCAGTGGTTTTTTTTGTTTTTTTTTTAACACTTTTCAGATTTAATTTTCCTTAAATTTGTCCTCTGGGAATGTAAGAGATGTCTTTTAGGGATATCAGTTTATTTTTTAATTTTTATCTCCCCTTCCCTCTCCTTTCCCCCTCCTTTCCCCCTCCTTTCCCTCTCCTTTCCCCTTCCTTTCCCTCTCCTTTCCCTCTCC
>NW_016814053.1:1868155-1870379 GCF_001698545.2 Rhinopithecus bieti | reverse complement strand
TTTTTTTTTGAGACGGAGTCTCGCTCTTGTCCCCCAGGCTGGAGTGGTGCAGTGGTGCGATCTTGGCTTACTGCAACCTCTGCTTCCCGGGTTCAAGCTATTCTTCTGCCTCAGCCTCCTGAGTCTCTGGGATTGCAGGTGACTCACCACTATGCCTGGCTAATTTTGTACTTTTAGTGGGCGGGGTTTCGCCATGTTGGCCAGGCTGGTCTCGAACTCCTGACCTCAGGTGATCCATCCACCTTGGCCTCCCAAGGCACTGGGATTACAGGCATGAGCCACTGCGCCCGGGCTCACTTCTGCCTTCTGTATCTCACTCCAATGTATCTGATAGGCTGAGAGCTGTACTGAAGAGATTATGAATACATTCGTTGTTGACAGCTCAACTTTATAACTGTCAGGAATTTGAAGGCTTCTATTGTGATAACACAAATAACAAAAATTTGAATGATGCTTTGCCCTCTCTTTCTTTCTTTTTTTTTTTTTTAGAGACGGAGTCTCGCTCTGTCTCCCAGGCTGGAGTACAGTGGCACGGTCTCGGCTCACTGCAAGCTCCGCCTCCCGGGTTCACACCATTCTCCTGCCTCAGCCTCCCACCTAACTGGGACTACATGCGCCCGCCACCACGCCAGGCTAATTTGTGTTTTTAGTAGAGACGATTTCACCGTAGCCAGAATGGTCTCGATCTCCTGACTTCATGATCCGCCTGCCTCGGCCTCCCAAAGTGCTAGGATTACAGGCATGAGCCACCACGCCCAGCAATAATTTGCCCTTTCACCTTTATTATAGGAGATGGTGTTTGGAACAGCTACTTCCCCCACTTACAGTGACTTTCCACCTGGTGGTGGTGGCAATATTTGGATGACCTCAGTGGCATCTTCATACCCTGGAGAACCAGAAAACCCTCTTATTTGTTCAATAGCAGGTTGTATGTAACATATAAACATACAATGCCTTTTTTGTGGGGCGTGCGGAGGCATATTAAATCAATCTTTTGGAATTTCATACAAAATTACAGTTCCTCTTGGGAAGACCTTCTAGGTATGCTGTCTCTTACAGGGGGCTGGGCATAAGCCACCCATGAGGGTCAGAGGACAAAGGCCTGTCTGAGGGCCTGCTTCAACTTCTTTCAGGCAGGTGGCTGTGAGAGGACCGAGCTAGCTATGGCAGCAACCCATGAAAGTGAGTGATAACGACATTGATTGTTTCCTGTGGCGTTGCTTTGCTTTGCGTAATTGACTGGTAGCACTTGTAGCTTTAAATAAATTGAGGAAGTATGAGAGAGTAAATGGGAGAAATGTTGAGTAAGTCCTTCTTGAAAATGTTTTTAAGTGGGAGAATATTAGTGGTAAATTACTGTCTTTTAACATTTTAATTGTGCTTGGATCATTCACATTTTCCCTCAAATCCTATCTAAATTTTAAAAAAGGTAAAGCCAGGTGCAGTGGTTCGCGCCTGTAGTCCCAGCACATTGGAAGACTGAGGCAGGAGGATCGCTTAAGACCAGGAGTTCAAGACGAGTCGGGGCAACAGAGCAAGACCACATCTCTTAAAAAAAAAAAAAAAAAAAATTTACAAATTACAAAATAAATTAGCTGGGCATGGTGGTGCAATCCTAGCTACCTGGGAGGCAGAGGCAGGAGGAGCCCTTGAGCCTAGGAGTTCAAGGCTGCAGGGAGCTAGTATGATCACGCCACCTCACTCCAGCCTGGGTGACAGAGTGAGACCTTATCTCTTAAAAAAAAAAATTTAAAAAGGGAAGCAAAATTACAATCCATCAAATTATTGGCTGGGCACGGTCGCTCTTGCCTGTAATCCCAGCACTTTGGGAGGCTGAGGCAGGCAGATCACCTGAGGTCAGGAGTTTGAGACCAGCCTGGCCAACATGGCTAAACCCCGTCTCTACTAAAAATACAAAAAAATTAGCCAGGTTTGGTGGTGTGTGCCTGTAATAATCCCAGCTACTCAGGAGGCTGAGGCAGGAGAATCACTTGAATCCAGGAGGCAGAGGTTGCAGTGAGCCGAGATCGCGCCACTGCACTCTAGCCTGAGTGTCAGAGCAGGACTCTGTATCAAAAAAAAAAAAAAAATTACTAACATGATAATTAGTGTATTTCAGTACAAATTTGTGATGAAGCTTTTTGTTATGTATACATATGCCCTTCCTCTTATAGTATCAGTGTGTTTAATACTTGAATTTTTTTTTTTTTTTTTTTTTTTTTTT
>NW_016814053.1:1852633-1866045 GCF_001698545.2 Rhinopithecus bieti | reverse complement strand
TTTTAATAGAGATGGGGTCTCATTATGTTGCCCAGGCTGGTCTTCAATTCCTGGGCTCAAGGGATCCTCCTGCCTCAGCCTCTCAAAGTGCTGGGATTACAGGTGTTGAGCCACTGTGCCTCGCCCCTTTGTTTTTCTTATTGAATTTTAGTCTTTTAATTTGTAGGAGCTCTTTTATATTTTACTGAAAATAACTACAAAAATGAATTGCACCAGCTTGGGCAACATGGTGAGACCCTGTCTCTACCAAAAATACAAAAAATTAGCCGGGCATGGTGACACATGCCTATGATTCCAACTACCTGGGAGGCTGAAGTGGGAGGATCACTTAAGCCCAGGAGGCGGGGGTAGTAGTGACCCAGGATCATGCCACAGCAATCCAGCCTGAGCAAGAGAGTGAGACCCCATCTCAAACTAACAAACAAAAAACCCACAAAAATGAGTTGCAGATATTTTTTCCAGTTTGTCATTTTCCTTTTGGCTTATCTGGTGATTTTTTTGCCTTTTTTTTTTTTTTTTTTTAAGAGACAGGGTCTCACTGTGTTGCCCAGGCTGGTCTCTAGCTCCTGGCCTCAAGCTGTGCTTCTACCTCGGCCCCTGGAGTTGTTGGGATTACAGGCATGAACCACCATGCCTGGCTCATACATTTATAAAAATTGAATTCATCAGTCTTTTAGATCTTGTGTCATAGTGAAAGTGTCTTTTTCTGCTCTGAGGTTATAAATGAATCATTGTATGGTTTTATTGTTTACATTTAAATCTTTGACATATCTGGAGTTTGTGCTAGTGTAGTGTATAGGGTATGGATCCAACATTTTTTCTAGATGGCCCATTTGTCTGAATGGGAACCTTTTTTTTTTTTTTTTTTTTTTTTTTTTTTTTTTTTTTTTTTTTGAGATGGAGCCTTGCTCTTGTTGCCCAGGCTAGAGTGCAATGGTGCGCTCTCAACTCACCACAACCTCCACCTCCCTGGTTCAAGTGATTCTCCTGCCTCAGCCTCCCATGTAGCTAAGGATTACAGGTGTGTGCCACCTTGCCCAGCTAGTTTTGTATTTTTAGTAGAGACGGGGTTTTTCCATGTTGGTCAGGCTGGTCTCAAACTCCGGACCTCAGGTGATCCGCCTGCCTCAGCCTCCCAAAGTGCTGGAATTACGGGTGTGAGCCACCTTGCCCGGTCCTGAATGGGAAACTTTTTACTGCTGTCATTCTTGGACTATCCTCCACATGCACGTGGATCACATTTCTGTTTGCTCAGCCCAGAGATCACAACTCAGATGCCTGTACAGACTAGGCAAGTTACATAAAAGGGTGAAGAGTGCCAGGTGGGAAGTATAGCCAACTGGAAATGGATGGCATACTTTTGTAAAGAGGGCAGCCACTACCCAGTGCCTGCTGATTACTCTCTTGCACGAATGCAGTAGGCCCCAGTGTTGCCAGATCTTTGTCAAGAGAAGCTGAAAATACAGATTTTTATATGAAGCCCCTTGATTTTAAAATGTTAACAATTAAATTTAAATACAGCCTTAGCTAAACAAAATATGTCTTCAGGCCTGACTTGGCCCAGAAAAGCCTTCTGATATTTCTGGCCAAGGATGAGATTTCTAACAACTTTACTCTCCTATGAGTAAAGAGAACATACATGGTCTAGTAGTTTGACAGAATAGTTTATAGCTGGAGTCTGGGAACAGGAGAGAAAACTAAGGACCCTCTATATAAGCCAAAGCCTTTGCTCTCACAGACTGAAACATTAATGGGAGAAATACAAGCATTTTACCATCCCACCTTTTATCCCAAGTACATGTGAATAGATATGGCCATTTATTAGAGGATATTCTTGATTTAGTGGATACTTGGATTAGAAAAATAATCTTATTTTCCAACTCTGCCATTCTGATTTTACCCAAATGAAAAAGTGGTGCATGTTTTGGGGAGAATAATTGCTCAGCTACTGATGCCGGAACTGAATTGTAGTACTGACTTATTTTTTGTACCCTGTTCGTCTTTTCCCTTTCTCACTGCTGGTGGCTAGAGACAGGGAGTAAGGTATCTTCTTTACAACCTGTTAAAAGTAATGTGCTCAGCCTCTTTAGTGGGATGAAATTCGTGGTAATGATAAAGTTACCAGAGCCTATGCCTCTTTGAACTGAAAAGCTTGTCAGATCTTTTCTGGGTTGCTAATGAGTGTGTCCCAGAGGCTAATCCAGGTTTTGTAGGACCTGAAGCCTACACAATTTGGAAGACACGATTAAGAAAACAATTCGAAAATATCTTTTGAAAGTTTTGTAAAAACGATATGATTTTGTGAACGCACAAGGGCCCGTGCAAGTGAAGGGCCTTTCAATTCAAGCTTGATCAACGTCACTGTCATCTGCCCCTTCTGACCTTACCACCAGGCAAGGGCTTTCCACGCCTCATCTCTCGGTTCCCACACCATCACCCTAAGAAACAGTATCTCCTAACGATATACTATATATAGTATATACTTTGTATAAGCATACAGTACTCATGAAAACAAGCCACATAGAACACAAATACATTCAATATCCCGTCCAGCCCGAATGACCCTTTCTCTCCACGTCCCTGTACAGCCTCCCACGACGGTAGTGCTGGGGCTCGAGGCGCCACAAGAGTGGCACCGAGTTCGGATTGTCTTGAGCAGGTCGAAAGGAGGGAGCATATGGGGAAAAAGCAGTCAAACTGGAGAGTCTGGAGCGGCCCCTGGTACAGTCCCGGGAAAAGCGGACTCCCCTGGGGCACCGGGCCCCGCACCCCAGCGCCGGGAAGGCGCCTCTGCCTGTTCCGCGGCGCGCATGCTCCGTGTTAGGCCTCTCGGGCTACTCGGGATTATGAGCGCCGGGCCGAGGGGGCGGGCCGAGCCTCGGCTGCTGGGACCCGGGGCTCGGCGGCGACACCGAGGCACTCTGTGCGGCTGCTAAAGGGGCAGCAGCGGCGGCCGGCGCTGTGCGCGCCATAGTGAGGCTCGCTCGCCCGGCGCGCACTCCGGGTCGGTCCCCAGAGCTTTGTGGAGGTGACTCGAGTGGGCCGGGCCGGGCGGCGCTGTCGGCTGAGAGGGCAGGGAGGAGGCGATGAGGAGACAAGCAGCCGCCGCCGCTGCTCACCGCCCGCCGCGGCCGTAGCGGGAGTCGGGGCGGGGCTGGGCCAGCTGTACCCCCGCCGGGCCGCGAACCCAGACAAAGGAGGAGGAGCCGCCCCAGAAGCGGGCCAGCGCCGCCGGGAAAGGAGGTCGCCGCCGGGGGTCGCCCGGATCGCGGGTCGCCACCTTCCTCTGGCGGGGCACTGGCAGGAGGCGAGGCCGCCCCGGCGGAGGAAGTCAGACCCCGGTGGTCTCCGCCTGCCGCCGGCGCCGCCTCCCAGCCGCCTCGGCCGTAGCCTCGTCCGGGCGGGAGGCTCGCGGCCGCCGGCGAAGGCGAGGCGGCCCCGCGCCCGTGCCTGTCAGGCCACCGGCCCGGCCCGCGGGCTGCCCCCGATGCGGAGGCGCTGTCGCCGGGGCCATGCAGCAGGCGCCGCAGCCTTACGAGTTCTTCAGTGAGGAGAACAGTCCGAAATGGCGGGGACTGTTGGTCTCGGCCCTGCGGAAGGTCAGTGCTGGGGCCGGGGCGGCCGGCGGGTTGGGGCCGGGCCCGTGGTCCCCGGGCTTCTAACGGGGAGCAGCTCGTTCCTCCCACAGGGCTCGAGTCCCGGGGCCGAGCATTTTCTCGTTGGCTGGCAATGGGGGGCTCACAATTGCCTGTTGCATTCTGAAGGACGTTTCTCAAGTTTTTTGCCTGGTCCCGGAAGGAAGGTTTTGTTATGATCATAAAACTGGATTTCATGTTGCAGTCATTTCGTCAGGCTACTTCCGCCGTTGACCAATTTGTTGTCCTCAGGCTGGAATCGGGCAAGAGAAAGTCCCGCTGGTATTTAGACAGTTTCTAAAACAAAAGCACATTTTCAGGCCGGGTAATTACTTTTAATTAAGTTCTTTGGGAGTGTTTCCCCTAGGCGGTTTGCTTGTCAAGGTTATCCACTTATGAGGCAATGGTTTTTTGTAATATGGATGTTTCACATGTGTGAAATGTCAGTGAGTCATAATATTCTTATTCATTTTACAGTTCTAAAGGTAAATTTAAAGCGCCTTCCCACTTCCTGCAGACGGTGTCTTACCTGTTTACAAGAGATTACCCTTAGAAAATTTGGTGTCTTCACGACCAAATTGCGATTTAGGACTTGAAATCATTTTAAGGAACAAAAAAGAGGCAACTCCTGCAAATCAGTCTTTTACGTTTGGGTGCATTGCTAGGGTGCATCTTTCCTGTAGATGGTGGCGGTCTTCTTCTGAATTTAGGTCCTAACCATACGATCATTTTTATAGTAAATCCTTTTGTAGGATCAAGACATTTAAAGACTGTGAATAGGTGCGGGATCAGCTATCATGCCTGCTGAGCAGGGGCTTTCTTTGCCATTAATGCAGACTTAGTCCTTTCTGCCTTTTGTGCAAAATAACCAAGAATACATTCTAAAATAATAAAGAAAAAATAAAGATTAATTTAAAAGACTATACTTGGAAAATATATCCTCATACATTAAATTTCTATAAATGAAAGGAAGTAGTGTATTTTAAAGTTAAGGACATTTTCCTCATGCGTTGAGAGTTGCAGATTTTCCATTATTTTCATAATTCTTACAAGGAAGTATTGCTTTCCTCAGGGCAAACACCAAGTCGTATCTTTTTAAAGAACCTGGCAGAGATGACTAGTGGCAGCTAGACAGTTATTCCATTGGTATGCTAAGTGCTCGAGTATTAAATTGACCTTACTTCCATGTGCAGCCGAATTCTGTAAGGAAAGGGGAAGAAATGAAAAGTGTGCTGAGTGGTGATAATGAACTCTGGCCTGAATTAAAAGCAAAGGGGGAAATGTCTAGATAGTAAATAGCCCTTTGACCACAGGGAAGTGTGAGTGTAGTTATCAGGTAGGCCTATATTGTTGGCAGTGTGATGCAGGTGTGTACCCGTTTATAACTTTCTGATAGCAAATAGTATTTGAGTGTGTGTTGCATAACTTGTTCAATAGGTAACTTTGATTCTAATAATCTTTTATGTCCCGAAACAGATTTATGTTTTTTCTTTAAATAGAGACAGGTTATGCTGTGTTGCCCAGGCTGGTCTTGAACTTCTGGCCTCAAGCAGTCCTCCCACCTCTGCCTTCCAAACTGCTGGGATTGCAGGCCTGAGCCACCTGGCACCAGTCCATTGCTTTGATGCTATTACTTTGCATTTATACATTGTGCTTGCTTTCCTGGAACTCAGGTGCCTTGTAGATACTATGTTATATTCCACAGTTCTAGTATGTTCTTTATAAAGTAAATACATCTAAGAATGTATTTACTTTGGTCTTTTGAGGTGAATTCAGAAAACATTTTCTGTTAACTTATTGTTATGATAGAATTGAAGTACATTTGTATGGAAATTTTAAAAAATATTTTTGGAAAAATTTTGTTAAAAGTAGTTAAGATTATGTCCACTTTTGTGGTATTTAGGACATTGCAACTTGTAGGTCTATAGTGCCTGCTAAGAGCTGTAGCTCTTAGGGAGCTAAAGGTTCACTCTTTCCTTTGCAGGAAGTTTTAAATTCTGTTATGTATCAGCCACCTTGTCTTTGTAAAACGAGAATTTCTACCATTTTGGGGGAGTCTCTGTCTTCACATTCAGAGCATCTAGAATTTTGGCATCCTTCCTGTAGCTGACCAGATAGTTACAAAGACAACTAGGATTTGATTGGAATATCTCTCTCCTTCAATTGGTATTGCCATTGTACATGTGGTGTATTCTAGCTTCATTAATTCACCTAACCGTTATTGAACACATTTTAGGTACTTGACATAATGCTGGATCCTAAGAATACAAAGATAAAATAAAGGCCCCTCCAAAGGTGTATACCATCTAAACCAAAAATTCTAAAATTTAAGGTTTTGGTTTATGTAAATGAGATAGCGGTTCTGAGCTCAGAGTTCAGTAAGGGATATTTGTGTGTCTATGAAAGGAGCAATGTACTTGACTCTGTCAGTTTAGTCCTCTTGGACATCTTGGTGGAACCTCTAAAACTGTTAGAATGTAATTTTCAGAAAGGTAAAGTCATGACTTCCATGCAAATGTAAATGAGTGTGTATCAATGATTTTGATTCAGCCCATTACTTAATGAGGGAACTAGTAAGATGTTAAAGTCACTTAATATGAAAATTTGAGGAGGTAAGTATTTATAGGCAATTTAATAAGGGAATATTAAGACTGTTGGGTTACATACAGAATTAGTTAATATCCTACAAGAAACATAAAAGTAGGCTTTGGGTTATCTTTTCCTCTGGCTAAACATTACTTACATCTCAGCGGGCGTGGTGGCTCACACCTGTAATCCCAGCACTCTGGGAGGCTGAGGCTGGTGGATCACCTGAGGTTAGGAGTTCGTGACCAGCCTGGCCAACATGGTGAAACCCCATATCTACCAAAAAAAAAATACCAAAAATTAGCTGGGCGTGGTGGTGTGTGCCTGTAATCCCAGCTATTCAGGAGGCTGAAGCAGGAGAATCACTTGAACCTGCTAGGTGGAGGTTGCAGTGAGCCGAGTTTGCACCACTGCACTCCAGCCTGGGTGACGGAGCGAGACTCCATCTCAAAAAAAAAAAAAGAAATTACTGCCATCTCTATCTGCCAAAAATCTGTAATTTAATCTTATAGATGTGTAAAATAGCTCAATCAATAGAAATTAATAAAAGATTCAAGCATAGCACTGTACTGAAACACACCCACTATTCTCTTTTGCTTATTTTCCAGTTTTGGCTAATTTTTATGAAAACTGGATATCTATATCTATAGCCATGTATATCTCCATATATATATCCATATATATGTATTTGAGAAAGTCACCATTGTCAACATTGAAAATGCAAGGGATTTTAAAAAAATCAACCTCAACTATTCACTGCATTACAGGGAAACACAGAGATGGCCTGGGTGCAGTGGCTCATGCCTGTGATCCTAGCACTTTGGGAGGCCAAGACGGCAGATCACCTGAGGTCAGGAGTTCGAGACCAGCCCGGTCAACATGGCAAAAGCCCATCTCTACTAAAAATACAAAAATTAGCCAAGTGTAGTGGTGCATGCCTGTGATCCCAGCTATTCGGGAGGCTGAGGCAGGAGAATCACTTAAACCTGGGAGGCAGAGGTTACAGTGGGCCGAGATCACACCACTGCACTCTAGCCTGGGCGACAGAGCGAGACTCTGTCTCAATAAAAGAAAGAAAGAAAGAAAAAGAAACACAGAGATAAACAAATAGATTTATGGAAAAATAATTTTGGAAATAGAAATGTGGTGTTCTTTAGCTTTTGCTTGTTCTTTAACTTTTAAAACAGAACCTCAGCTAGAGCATTTAAAAGCATAGAGGGCTACAAAGCAGAGTGAAATGGCACTACTAATGGATAATGCATGGATTGTTAACATTACTGCTAAATTATGTATCTTCCATAATGAGCCAAGAACATAATTGCCTTCACCACTGCTCCCCAAGATCATTGAAGCTATCGCGTTACTTGGAGAAAAAAGTGCATGGTATATATTTGTAAATGCAGTTTATTACCTGTGTCTTTGAAATGCCCTGGTACTATATGCATATGTTATTTGATTGTATGTTGAGATAAATCAGCATTCTCCATATGGGAAATATACCTCAAAATCATTTTATCAGCTTTTACAATCCCTGATATTTCTTTTGTAGATGTCTTTTCAGTAAGGTGTTTCTCACCTGGCTAGCCATAGGAAAAAATATGGCTGTTTTCTTGCCAGCTGTAGTTATAAATGTCAGAGAAAGGTAGAAAGAATTGGTTGAATTACTTTGTTCCTGAGTCCAATTAGATTCGGGTTAAATATCGACCTCCCCACCCTGTGACAATTTGCTTTTAGATATCTAAAAGGCAAGAGGTGTGAGAGAATGTCTGGGTTAATTAATAGCAGTCTAGGGCAAGGAAAAGGAATGGTAAGGGCTTTGATTTAAAAATGGTTTTGTGAAATTCTACTGAGATCCTAGTGTTTCTGCGTTTGTACAAATGTCTCTTGGAAGTTTGTTTTAGAAGATAGCACTGGATCTTTCCTGAGGCCCACAAGAAAACTACAGGGTGATCTGAGAAAATATAACTGGTGTCATTGATATATGAGAATCAAAGAAGACTTTAAGAAAGCAAGATTTGTGCTTCTTTCTGGATGATATATTCAAATATATTGATATTACTGTCCCCAGACTGGTCTTGAACTCCTGGGCTCAAGCGATCCCCCCACCTTGGCCTCCAAAAATGCTGGGATTACAGGTGTGAGCTACCTTGCCTGGCTGCAGACACTGTTCTGCAGTGTCTGATACGGAAGATTTAGCAGAGCCCCTGCTGTCATAAAGCTTGTGTTCTAAATGGCTGTGGCAGAGAGACAGACACTAAGAAAGTGAACAATTATCTGAAAGATCAGTAGAATTAACAAAAAAAGGGGCGGGGGAAAAGGATTTGAGGCTGAGGGGAAAGTAAGAACATGATTTGTTTGTTTTGAATAGGTCTCAGATTCTGAATTTAATGACTTATTTTAAAAAACAAGAAGAATAAGTAGATGAAGCTAGCATGGTAGACTGTAGGTACACTGAGTTAAGGTCTCCCCCTGAGAATAGGAAGTCCTGTTGGGTTCTCATTTACATAGCAAAGTAATTAGATTAACTCTATCAGAATTGTGTTTTGAAAAGATTACTTCAAGTCAAAGCCAAAAACTAATAAGAGATCCTGTGATTTTTGTGACATGAGGCCTGTTCTGGAATTCCTAAAGCCGCTGAATATAACAGTAGAACTCGAGGGAGTCATTTGGAATTATTCCAAACTAATAATGACCCAAACTGACCCGAAGAGTTCAGCCAGAACTAGATGAGCAGTAGGAATGTACTTTAACTTGCTGTACTTGGCTCCCTGTCAGCCATGATTAAGTAGCCTTCTATTTTCGGTTTAATTTTGGTATGGTATATTTGGAGCAATAATATTCCATTAAAGTGTTTTATGCTGAGTATTCAAAGCATTACCTGTGTTACCACTTGACATAAATCAAGTATATGTCTTTTATATTAACCATGGACTCTCTTTCAAGGGAACAATAGTTCGATCATATCCTGCATATTTGAATCAAAAGGAATTTTAGTGTAACTAGTGGATTTAGCATTATCTCATGTTAACAATTAACAACCAAAAATTATTTTTTCCCATGGGCCAGGTGCGGTAGCTCATGCCTGTAATCCAGTACTTTGGGAGGCTGAGATGGGAGGATTGCTTGAGGCCAGGAGTTCAAGACCAACCTGGCCAATATAGTGAGACCCTATGTCCATAAAAAAAATATTTTCTTCTTTTACATAAAAATATATGCTGGTACAAAGTTTTTTTCAAATGGATAAAGTATTACACACTTCACATTTTAACATGTAGAAGTGAAGCAACAAGATGAAAATGATATCAAGATCTAGATATAAGGACTAGTATTAGCTCTTCTAAGTAAAGTTTCCTGTAGTCCAATTTTCTTCTTCGTTAAGTCATTTTGTAAACTCAAAATTTCTCTCTCTCTCTTTTTTTTTTTTTTTTTTTTTTTTTTTTTTGACAAGGTTTTGCTCTGCTACCCAGGCTGGAGTATGGTAGCATGGTCATAGTTCTCTGTAGCCTCCAACTCCTAGGCTTAAACGATCCTCCCACTACAGCCTCCTGAGTAGCTCGGACTACAAGCATGTACCACTATACCCAGCTAATTTTCTTATTTTTTTGTGGAGACAAGGTCTTGCTATGTCCCTCGGCTGGTCTCTAATTCTTGGACTCAAGTGATCCTCCAGCCTTGGCCTCCCAAAGTTCTGGGATTACAGGAGTGAGCCACCTGCCTGCCAAACACTACTTCTTACATGCAAAGTATATTATAGTTCTTTCTTAATTGACCTATTAGCAGCATTTGACAGTTGATCTCTTTCTCTTTTTGAAATCCTTTCTTCATTTGGCTTCCAGAAGAACATCAAGCTTTCAGGGTTTTTTTTTCTCTGAATATTCCTTCTAGTTCCCCTTTCCTTGATTTCTCCTCATCTTCCTGACCAAATCCTTCTGACCTCCCCCAGAGCACATATATATATATGTGTGTGTGTGTGTGTATATATATATATATATATATATTTTTTTTTTTTTTTCAAGACGGAGTCTTGCTCTGTCACCCAGGCTGGAGTGCAGTGGTGCGATCTTGGCTCACTGCAACCTCTGCCTCCCAGGTTCAAGCACTTCTCCTGCCTCAGCCTCCCAAGTAGCTGGGATTACACGTGCGCACCACCATGTCCAGTTAATTTTATTTTTGTATTTTTAGTAGAAACGGGGTTTCACCATATTGGCTAGGCTGGCCTTGAACTCCTGATCTCGTGATCTACCCGCCTTGGCCTCCCAAGTGTTGGGATTACAGGCGTGAGCCACTGCATCTGGCCATTTTTCAGACTTCTATTTCTATTTACACATACTGCCTTGGAGATGCCATCCTGCCTCATTGCTTCACATATAATCCATATCTGATAATTACCAAATTTACATTTCTGGCTCCGACCTCTTTCTTAAACATGGATGCTCAACTCTTTTTTTGAGGCAGGGTTGCACTCTTGTCACCTAGGATGGAGTATAGTGGCAAGATCACAGCTCCCTATAGCCTTAACCTCCTGGGCTCAAGTGGTCCTCCCACCTCATCCCCTGCCACCCCTATATAGCTGGACTACAGGTGTGTGCGACCACACCCCAGCTAATTTTTTTTTTTTTTAGATGGAGTCTCGCTTTTTCGCCAGGCTGTAGTGCAATGGCACAATCTGGGCTCACTGCAACCTCCACCTGTCAGGTTCAAACGATTCTCCTGCCTCAGCCTTCCAAGTAGCTGGTACTACAGGCATGCGCCACCACGCTCAACTAATTTCTTTGTATTTTAAGTAGCGACCGGGTTTCACCAGTTGGCCAGGAAGGTCTCAATCTCTTGACCTTGTCATCTGCCCACCTTGGCCTCCCAAAGTACTGGAATTACAGGGGTGAGCCACTGCACCCAGGCCCAATTTTAAAAAAAACTTTGCACAAACTGGTCTCCAACTCCTGGGCCCAAGCATTCCTGCTTCCTCAGCCTCCAAAGTGTTTGAGTTACAGGCATGAACCACCACGCCCGGCCAACTTTTTACTTGATATTTCCACATAGGCATCTCAGCCAACACTGAATCCTTTTCTTCCCCCGCAAACTTGTTCCTTTTGTAGTGGTTCACATATCAATAAATGGCTACTCCATCCTTCCAGTTGCTCAAACTAAAAATCTTAAGTTATTCTTGAATATTGTCTTTTTTTATACCACACATCTAATTTGTCAGCACATCCTTTTAGCTCTACTTCAAACTATAACTATATTTAGTTACCATTTTATACTTTTTGACTTTTACCACCTGGAACCAAGTCATCGTCATCAATCTCCTGGAATATTGAAATATCTTTTCAACTGGTCTCTGCTCATCTACTCTTACCCTATTTAGTTTTTTTTCCCCCCCGCCAAACACAATAGAGATAAGTGTTTCACTCCTTTGTTCAAAACCCTCTCAGTGCTTCTCATAATAAAAGTTAAAGTCTTCCCAAAGGTTTACTAGGTCCTCTGCATTCTGGGGCTGCCCCACCTCCCGCTTTTACCTCTCTGACCTCTTTAATATTGTCCCTTGTTTGTTCTGCTTCTGCCCCATACTAGCTTTCTTGTTTCTATAACATAGACATGTTTTAGTCTTAGGACTTTTGTACTTGCTGAATTTTCTACCTGAAACACTCTTCCCTCAGATAATCACCTGGCTGGCCCTTTTACCTCCTTTAGGTCTTTATAGTCAAGCATCATTTTCTTGGAGAGATTTTCTCTTACAGCCTATCTAAAACTGCTACATCCTCCTGCTTCCCAGACAGTCCCACATCAATGTTCACAGTATTTTCTCTCATAAACCTGTATCACCAATATAAATGGTGTATCCAGTTCTCAAGCCAGAAACCTAGTCATCATTCTTCCCCTCTTTCTAACTTCTATTCATGACTGAATCTACTTGATTCTTTCTCCTAAATTAGGAGTTTTCTAACTTTTTTGCTGTGTATCCCAAAAGAATTTTGAAAACTTGCACATTTTATGCTGACATCTGGAAATTTCCATTTTACATTTAAATAGTTGCAGTAGATGTAATTTCATATGTGTTGTAAATACTCGTGTTTTAAGGAAAAACAGTTCCACCAGTCTTTTAAATGTGCCGAATGGAATTTAAATACGAAAATAATTTGATATCCACCATCATCTTTTAAAAATACACATGAAAAGTGTGTCTTTAAAAGTTGGAAATTTTACACTGTCCTTTTTTCTCTGTGAACTTTTTTCGTTATATTTCCCCCACATAATTCTAATATAATATTTTAGATTTAAAAGTCTTTAATCCCTCTTTTAATTTATACTTCTTTACAACAACAAAAGAGTCTACATATTGAATTTAAAAAGATTTTCCCTACGTACGTAAAGCTTTAAAACCTGTCTTTTGAACTGAATTATTATTATTATTAAAGTCTCATTCTGTCACTCACCCAGGCTGGAGTACAGTGGCATGATCATGGCTCACTGCAGCTTCAACCTTCCAGGCTCAAGTGATCTCCCACTTCAGCCTCCTGAATAGCTAGGACTGCAGGCACATGCCACCACACGTGGCTAATTTTTAAAAAATCTTGGAGATGCTTTCTTTTTATTTTCATGGGACTGTCCCCTCAGGAGGATGTGTTTTCGACAGTAGGCTAGAGGATGGAAGAGGCAAGATACTTAAATGAAAATATTTGTAATTGTCTTTTTGTTTAGTGTCCTAGGATTTATGTATTGCACTTCAGAGCAACATGTGTATACTATAGAGAATTTCAAGATAAGTGAGAGATCCACCTTTCTTAATAAAATGGGAGGGCAGCTGTGAAAGGAGAGGTGTAAAAGGAGACCCTGCTTTACTCACTGTGTGCAGGCACCTTGTCAGGCAGATCTTCTTTAGGAAAGAGTACATATGGCTGTTTAGAAAGTATCCTGACAGACGTGGGTGTTTGGCCCAGGGACTGATTAAACATAAGTGAATGAAGCAAATTTAATACTGATCTTTTCCCAGTTCACAGGGGAAAAAAGTTATTTTCTTTTCAATTTTATTTTTCTTCTATAAATTAGAAAAAACAATCTTTGTTGTCTGCTGCAGTTTACTTGCTAGTGAGTAGTGAAAGATTGTAAAATAAGTGAATGAGTGATAATGGAGGTTTTAAAGGGAAAATGGCTTTTAATACTTTTTGTTTTTTTTCTTACAAACATGTTCCT
>NW_016814053.1:1844698-1850360 GCF_001698545.2 Rhinopithecus bieti | reverse complement strand
TCCTGACCTCGTGATCCGCCCGTCTCGGCCTCCCAAAGTGCTGGGATTACAGGCTTGAGCCACCGCGCCCGGCCATGTGTCTTAATATTTCATGTTCTGCAAAGAACACTGATTTCCAAATGATCTGCCACTGGAACAAGTTGGGAACCATTTATCTAGCCTGTACTATCTTCGGTTTACAGGCAAATGGCCTGCCTTTATGGGAAGGTGCTTCTAGGTCATGTGCCATTCACAGAAAACTTTGATGACAAAAATTTTTGCTTCAGCTAATCTTTTTTACATATTTGATTATATTATGGTAAGCTCTCACCTAATATTAAGTAGAAATAGCTTCTTGGCCTGTACTTATTTGCATTTTAAATAAACTTACATTATGAAAGCCTGCTGAAAGTACCTAATTAAGAGCATGGACTCTGAGAAGTATTAGTAGACAGTGGGAGGAATAGAGAAACATAAGAGAGGGAATTCCCTCATTTATAAAGTTGTATGAGAACCAGGTCTCCAGATACATATTCAGTGAAACAAAAACAAATTTTATGGAGTTTAAAAGTTTTTTCAGTATCCAGATAATTTCAGTGAGGCCAAGAGATCTGTTTGCTGCTGTGAATCTGTTTAACAAGTATTTACCGAGTGCTTTCTTTATGCAGGGTCTGTTCTTTTTTTTTTTGAGACGGAGTCTCGCTCCGTCGCCTAGGCTGGAAGTGCAGTGATGCAGTCTTGGCTCACTGCAAGCTCCACCTCCCGGGTTCACGCCATTCTCCTGCCTCAGCCTTCCTAGTAGCTGGGACTACAGGCCACCACGCCCAGCTAAATTTTTTTTTGTATTTTTAGTAGAGATGAGGTTTCACCATGTTAGCCAGGATGGTCTCGGTCTCCTGACCTCATGATCTGCCCACCTCGGCCTCCCAAAGTGCTGGGATTACAGGTATGAGTCATCGCGCCCAGCCCTATGCAGGGTCTGTTCTTTTAATGACAACTAGATTACCTGTATGCTAAGAATACAGGTGTAGGGAAATAGGAGGAAGAGACCAAAAACAAGAAATGGGAGCTGGTGTGGTAGTGCCCACCTGTAGTCCCAGCCACAAGGGAGGCTGAGGTGGAAGGATCACTTGAGCCCAGGAGTTTGAGGCTTAACAGTGAGGGGTGATCACACCACTGCACTCCAGCCTGGGTGACAGAGCAAGATTCTGTCTCCACACCTCTCCTCTGGCCCCCAAAAAACAAACAAGAAATGGTTCCTGATCTTAATGAGTTTAGAGTATACAACTGTGGTTTCAATTCTTGCTTATATACTTTGATTAGAAAAATGTTGCCTTAGAATATTACATTTTAGAATTATTTTTTAAAACTTTATTGGGGATATAATTGATATAAAGTATATATTTACAGTGCATACAATTACAATGTACAATTTGATGTTTTCAACAATGTGATAAGTTATATATACACAGTAAAACCATCCCAATAAAGCTAGTAGACATATCCTTCAGCCCCATAAATTTCCTCTTGACTGTAAACTCCCTCCTATTTCTCCCCACTCTCAGGAGACATCCCAAGCCATCGCTAATCTGTTTGCTGTCATTATCGATTGCATTTTCTAGAGTTTTATATTAATACTAATAGAATCATACAGTAAATACTCTTTTTTTTCAATCTGGCTTCTTTCAGCATGATTATTTTGAGATTCATTTATGTTGCATGTATCAATAGTTCATTCCTTTTTATTGCTCAGTAGTGTATTCCATTGTGTAGATATACTGTGGCTTGTTTATCCATTCACTTATTTATGTACATTTAGTTTTTCAGATCTTGGCTATTCAAATAAAGCTTGTCTTGGCCTCCCAAAGTGCTGGGATTATGGGCGTGAACCACCACGCCCGGCTGCTTAACTTTTTAAGAAACTATCAAACTGTTTTCTAAAGTGGTTGTACAATTTTACATTCCCACCAGCAATATAAGAGAAGGATCTTATATTGTCCCTATAAGATCCTTCTTATAGGATCTTATATATATAGGGAAGAGAAGGAAGCAATATAAGAGGAGTGTTCCTCCTGCCAACACTTGGTAATTTAATTTTAGCCATTCTAATAGCAGTGTAATGGTACTTTGTGGTTTTAGTTTGCATTTCCCTAGTGATTAATGATGTTGAACATCTTTCATGTTTTTATTTACCTTCCATATATCTTCTTTGGTGAAGTGTTTGTTCAGATCTTTCACCCATTTTTGTTGTTGTTTTTTTTTTTTTTTTTTGGGAGGGGGATGGAGTCTTGCTCTGTCACCCAGGCTAGAGAGCAGTGGCACAATCTCAGCTCACTGCAACCTCCGCCTTCTGAGTTCTAGCGATTCTTTCCCCTCAGCCTCCCAAGTAGCTGGGATTACAGGCACCCACCACCATGCCCTGCTAATTTTTGTATTTTTAGTAGAGACAGGGTTTTGCCATGTTGCCCAGGTTGGTCTGAAACTCTTGGCCTCAAGGAATCCACCCACTTTGGCCTCCCAAAGTGCTGGAATTACAGGCATAAACCATCTCACTCGGACCCCTTTTTTTTTTTTTCTTTTTATGGAGGTTTCATTATACACCATTCTCTTAATACTATCTTTTTATCATTTTCTTTCTTTTCTTTCTTTCTTTCTTTCTTTTTTTTCTTTTTAAGAGGTAGGGTCTTGCTATGTTGCCTAGGCTGGTCTTAAGCTCCTGGCCTCAAGTGATCTTCCTGCCTCAGCTTCCCAAAGTAGTGGGACTATAGGCATAAGCCACTGTACCTGGTTTATACTACCTTTTGGAGACCAAAAGTTTTAAATTTTTATCAATTTGTTTTTTTAGGGACTGTGCCATTAGTGTCATATCTAGGAAATCTTTGCCTAACCCAGGGTTACAAAAATTTTCCCTTCTAGAAATTTTTTATTTATTTATTTTAATTTTCAAAAATAGAGATAAGGTCTCAATGTGTTGCCCAGGCTGGTCCCGAACTCTTGGCCTAAAGTGATCCTTCAGCCTCAGCCTCCCAAAGTTTTGTGATTATAGGTGTAATCCACCATACCTGGCCTGTTCTAGAAATTTTATAGTTAAATTTTATTTTTATATCTATGACCCATTTGAATCACTTTTTCTTTTTTTAAAAAAAATCTCACCCTGTCTTATGGTGCTGATTGAATCATTTTATATGTGGTGTGATAATTCTGCATATGGTATGTTTGTTTTTTTGCATATGGATTATCTGTTCTGTGACCATTTATTGAAAAGGCTATTCTTTTTCCTTTGCTAAAGGTCTTCATGCCTTTATTTAAAAAATCAGTTGCCCATATATGTGTGGTTTTATTTCTGGATTCTCTATTCTGTTCTGTTGATCGTTTCGCTTATCTTTATGTCAGTGCCATACTGTTTTGGTTACCATAGCTTTATAGAAATCTTTGAAATCAGGTAGTGTTAGCCCTTCAACTTTATTCTTCTTTAGAGTTGTTTTAGTTATTCTAGGACCTTTGTATTTCCATAAGAATTTTTAAATCAGCTTACCAATTTCTACAAAAAAGCTTGCTGGAATTTTGATTGAGATTGTGTTGCATCTACAGATCATTTGGGAGAAATTGACATCATAACAGTGTTGAGTCTTCCAACTCATAGCTTATCTCTTCATTTCTTTCTTTAATTCCTATCAGCAGTGTATTGTATTTTATTTTATTTATTTATTCATTTTTATTGTATTTTATTTTTATTTTTTGAGATTGAGTCTCAATCTGTGAGCCAGGCTGGAGTGCAGTGGCACGATCTCAGCTCACTGCAACCTGAGTCTCCTGGATTCCAGCGATTCTCCCACCTCAGCCTCCAGAGTAGCTGCCCGGCTAATGTTTGTACTTTTGGTAGAGATGGGGTTTCACCATGTTGGCCAGGCTGGTCTTGAACTCCTGAACTCAGGTGATCTTCCTGCCTTGGCCTCCCAAAGTGCTGGGGTTACAGGTGTGAGCCACCATGCTCTGCCAGTATTTTGTAGTTTTAGTGTATATCCTTCAACTAAAATTTATTATTTTCTTTTTAAATTGAATTTTAATATTTCATAATGGGCTGGGTATGGTGGCTCACGCCTGTAATCCCAGCACTTTGGGAGGCTGAGGCAGTCAGATTACCTGAGCTCAGGAGTTCAAGACTAGCCTGGCCAACATGGCGAAACCCTATCTCTACTGAAAATACAGAAATTAGCTGGGCGTGGTGGTGTGCCCCTGTAGTCCCAGCTACTTGGGAGGCTGAGACAGGCGAATGTCTTGAATCCGGGAGGTGGAAGTTGCAGTGAGCCAAGATCACCCATCCAGCCTGGGCAAAAGAGCGAGACTCCATCTCAAAAAAAAAAAAACAAACCAAAACCCCAAAACATTTTATAACGAAAACATTGCCAGTATTCTTAATCGATGTTTGAGATATTTGCATCCTTGTGGAAATCTTGGCAACGGAATGAAGAATTTGGCAAAAATAATTATCAGTCAGACTGTGTATCCAAAAGGATTTATTTCCACATTGTACCTGAAGCTCAAATGTTAATTAATGAACAAATGCACTAGCAAGATTTTAATTTAAATGTGAAGATGAAAACTGAAAATATAAAGTAGGAATTAACATTTCTATAACTTGTTAAATGTAGTGGTTTATCAGGTTAAAAAGTTAAAGTGCTTTTGTGTGTGTCTACACATGGATTTATAGTATGAGACTCTTCTGTTTATAGTGTTATATGTAAGGAAATGCCTTCTGGCAATTTGAAAATATGGTGTAACTAAAATACAGGTCTGACTTGTTAATCTACTGTTAAAGACTGGAAATTATTTTAATTGCTCTTTTTCTGACTAGTCTTTCAAAAAAATATGATAGGCAAATTGGTTCTGTTGTGGTAATTTTATGTTTAGTGTCTCTGTGGAAGTGTAAAGCGTGGTTCTCTTCCATTGATTGTCCTCTTGATGTCCTAGTACAGTATTTATGGGTGAGATTTTAACGTTGTGTATTTATTTTTATGACTGTTTTCGTATTTGAAATTAAGAAGTTTGGCATAAGAAACTTTGATGCTTGATGTTCAAATTGCTTTGTAGCTTATTTAACAAAATCGTAATCACAGAAAAAGAATCCGTCCCAGTTAGACATTATCTTAATTCTCATGTTCAATCATTTTCACTGAGTGGGGCCCCTGGCTTTTTATGTAAAGATGTTATAAGAAACAACCTTGCCCCAGGGAGGGGGGGCCTGAGGAGGCAGGAGGATTGTTTGAGCCAAGGAGTTGGTGACCAGCCTGAGCAATTTAGGTAGGCCTCATCTTTTAAAGGAAAAAAAAAGAAACGGCCTTATGAAGTCCACTGCCACACTTGCAATATAAATGTTTATTTATTTAGAGATGGAGTCTCATTATGTTTGGAAGCCTGAAACTCCTAGGCCCAAGGAATCCTCCCACCTTAACCACTAGAGTAGCTGGGACTACAGGTATCCCACTATGCCCAGTTAAATGTCTATTTTTTTTTAAATGTCATTTTAAAATCAATTGATCTATTAGAAATGTAAGGCCGGGCGCGGTGGCTCAAGCCTGTAATCCCAGCACTTTGGGAGGCCAAGACAGGCGGATCACAAGGTCAGGAGATCGAGACCATCCTGGCTAACACGGTGAAACCCCGTGTCTACTAAAAAAATACA
>NW_016814053.1:1821602-1844258 GCF_001698545.2 Rhinopithecus bieti | reverse complement strand
TAATTAGCTCTGTAAGGCTTGTTATGAAAATAGCATTACTTCCCCTTAAACACAAAATTTTCTGTTTCCTAGAGAAAACCACTTTAACTTTTCAAAGTGATTTATTTACTTCTGTATTTCTAAGAAAGAAAATGTGCTTATATTGGTATTTCTTGTTTTTTGTTTTTTGGTTTTTTTTTTCTGTTTTGGATGTTATCTGTTGACTTCCTACCATGGAGGGTAAGGATTTAATATTCTTTTCTCTCTCTCTCTCTTTTTTTTTTTTAAGGCAGGGACTCACTCTGTTGTCCAGGCTGGAGTGCAGTAGCACAAAGGATTTAATATTCTTTAATATGCACATACATTCCCCTCCAACCACACACACACTTTGCATTTTCTCTTCCCCTACTTCAAGTTATATCTTAATTTGAGTTGGATTAATATTCAAAGTTCACATTATTATGAATGTAAATGCTATTTTTGGGGTCTTTTTGGTGGGTTGGGGGGGGGACAGGGTCTCACTCTGTCGCCCAGGTTGGAGTGCAGTCGCACAATCTCCACTCACTGCAACCTCCACCTCCCCGGTTCCAGCTGAGATTACAGGCACATGCCACCAGGCCCAGCTAATTTTTGTATTTTTAGTAGAGACGGGGTTTCACTGTGTAGGCCAGGCTGGTCTTGAGTCCCTGGCCCCAAGTGATCCACCCCCACCTTGGCCTCCCAAAGTGCTGAGATCATAGGCGTGAACCACCGCACCTGGCCTGTAAATGCTATTTAATCTTTTTCTTTTCTAACTCACTGCTTTTACTGGAGTTATTAATTATCTTGTTTTCTTGTTTGTGTGTTTTTCTATGTAGTATACTTATTACCAAATTGAAACTTTTTACCAGTTTTCTAAATATCCTATCAAGATTTTCATCCCATTATATACTCTGTCAAGTTCATTTTCTTGAGACAGTCTCTCCCAGAGCCTTCTGACCTGCACCAGTGTGGACTAGTCACTTTTATTCCTGTTGTACAGCTCTCATCCTGTAATTTCCTTTCGTTTTATGATGGTCATTCCTTTGACCTTTCTTCTCTATTGATTCCTTTATTTCCTTTATTCCATATTTTTCTTTCGTGATTCATACCCTTGTTTTAGTGTAGTACAAATGACAGAAGCTTAATGATAAAGGCTACGTGACAGATAAAGTTTTTGACCTTGTTCTATCTAAGAATGTCATTTTAGCATGGCATTTGATATTGTTGGTATCTTGGATTCCAGGCTGAACATCATTGCCATCTAGCTTCTAGTATTACTGTTGAAATCTAAAGCTAATGTCTGCTTCTTGTATATAATCTGCTCCTCCTCACTTCCCTGTCCTCCCAGTCTTGTAGGATATTCTTTTTGTCTCCAGTGTCCTGACATTTAAATTTTGTTCAGTGACGTGGGCACTAGAAAAGCCCTTTAGACTTATTTTATTGATAATTTCCTCTGTTTGCTAAATGATTCTCAAACTTTTGAAAACCTTATTTATGGTGAAGTATAACATATAATCAGAAAATGTTTAAAGGATAAATACACAATTTAAGGAACACCTATTTAACACTCAGGTTAGAAGACAGAAAGAACATTGTCAGCACTTTTCTCAGAATAACTCTCTACAAGGTAACCACTTTTATGGTATTCACTGTTTTGATTTTCTTTCTTTTTGAGACAGAGTCTCACTCTGTTGCCAGTCTGGAGTGCAGTGGCGTGATCTCAGCTCACTGCAACCTCCACCTCCTGGGTTCAAGCGATTCTCCTGCCTCAGCCTCCCGAGTAGCTGGGACTACAGGTGTGCACTAGCATACCCGGCTAATTTTTGTGTTTTTAGTAGGGACGGGGTTTCACCATGTTGGCCAGGATGGTCTTGACCTCTTGACCTCATGATCCGCCTGCCTCAGCCTCCCAAAGTGCTGGGATTACAGGTGCGAACCACTGCGCCCAGTCTGTTTTGATTTTCTTTACAGTTTTTCCATCTCAGCATGTATCCCTTAACACCATTGTTTATTTTTTTTCTGAATTTGTTTATTTTTTATTTTTGTATTTAATTTTGTCTGACTTTGTGAATGGAATCCCATTGTCTATATTCTTTTTATCTGGCTTCTTTCTGCCAACATTTTTTCAGGGTGCATCCACATTTTATCTAGCTGTCATTACTACTGCATTTTTTTGACTGTGTATATTCCATTGTATTAATAAACCACAATTTGTCTGTCCCATTCTGGATGAATATTTGAATTATTTTCTCATTTTGGAAGGTATTATTAATAATGTTATTTATGAACCTTCTAGCATATGTCTTCTGGTAAACATGTGTGCTCATTTCTCTAGAACAGTGCTGTCTAGAAGAGATATAATGTGAGCCACACATGTAATTTTAAATTTTCCCTCCTAGGCTGGGCATGGTGGCTTATGCCTATAATCCCAGCATTTTGGGAGGCCAAGGCAAGAGGATTGCTTGATCCCAGGAGTTCAAGGCCAGCCTGGGCAATATAGCAAGAACCTGTCTCAAAAATTAAAAAATAAATCAAAAAATAAATAAAATTTTGCCTCCTAAGTGAATTAATTAATGCAGGAACAAAAAACCAAATAGTGCATGTTCTCATTTACAGGTGAGAGCTAAACATAGGTACCCATGGACATAAAGATGTTAACAATAGACACCGGGGACTAATAGACGGCGAGTACTATGCTCAGTACCTGGGTGATGGGATCATTTGTACCCCAGACCTCAGCGTGACACAATATACCTAGGTAACAAAATCTGCACATGTACCCGCTTAATCTGAAATAAAAGTTAAAAAAGAAAATTATCATAGCCACAGTTGAAAAGTAAGAAGAAACAGATGAAGTTGATTTTAATAACATATTTAACCCAATAAATCTAATCATTTCAGCATGTGTCATAAAAATTGAGAATTTGACTTCTTATTTTAATACTAAATCCTTGAATCTGGTTTGTATTTTACACCAACATCCCATTTCAACTCAGTGGAGCTACATTTGAGGTGTTCAGTACCCACATGAGGCTGGTGTCTATTATATTGGACTGTATAGCTCTAAAGAAATATATGTAAATCTATCCTGAATATATATATCCTATAGTGGAATTGCTCAGTCATAGAGTATACATATCTTGAACTTTAGTACTTTAATGGCAAAGTGTTTGAAAATGGTTGAACCATTTTACATTCTAGTAGCAGTGTGTGATAGTTCCCATTGCTCCACATAGTTACCAACATTTGGTATTATCAGAATTTTTAGTATTGCTGCCTGGTAAGCGGATAGTTTTCATGGTGGTTTAATTTGCATTTTTCTAATTACTTAAGAGCTAGAGCACTTTTAAATATATATATGGGCTATTTGAATTTCTTCTTTTGTGAAGTGCTAGTTTAAGGGCTTTTTGCCCATTTTTTTCTCTTGGGATTTTTATCATTTTTTTCTTACTGAACTTCTAGGAGTTCTCTATATATTCTGGACATAAACCTTTTGTTATATGTACCACATATATCTTCTCCAACTCCGTAACTTGCCTTTTTACCTTCTTAAAGATGTCTTTTGATAAACCTAAATTTTAAAGTTTAATATAAAGTTTATCAGTTCTTTCCTTCATAGCTAGTAATTTTTTGTGTCCTATATAAGAAATCCTTTTCAATCCTGAAATCATGAAGATATTACCTAGTTTTACACTGTAAGAGCTTTATTGAGTATATTTATTTGTTAGGCCTAACATGCAGCTAGGATTGATTTTTGGTTAAAGGATGAAGTAGTAGTCGTTGATTTTATTTTTCTGTGGTGGTTCAACACTATTCATACACTTCCCTGCCTTCCCACAACTCTCTGCCCCACCTCATACTCCACAGTGCCATCTTTGGAAATAAGGGTCTATATATATGTGGGCTTGATTGTGGACTCTGTTATGTCCCATTGATTTCTTTCTCTATCCTTATGCTATTGTCACATTCTTCATTACTATGACTTTGTAATAAATCCTGACAACCATTGGAGCAAATCCTTGTACTTCCTTATAAACGTATGACTTTCTTGTCAATTAAAAAAAAAGAATATATGACTGATTTTCTCAGCCTTTTGCACTTTTATGTACATGTTGAAATTATCTTGACATTTTTAGCAAAACAGCCTGCTTGGTTTTGATTGTGGTTTTATAACTGCATGGTTCAATTTTGAGAGAACTCAGAGGTACACAACTTTAATATTAAGTCTGACAGTTCACCAACATGGTATCATCTTTCATTTATTTAGCTCTTTTATTTTTCTTAAAGTCTAGTTTTCTCCCTAGGGATCATGTGTACCTTATCATGTACTCAAGGTACACAGTATTTTAAATTCTATTGTAAATGCTATTTAATTTTTTTTTTTTTTTGAAACAAGGTCTCACTCTCACCCAAGCTGGAGTGCAGTAGCATAATCATGGCTCACTGCAGCCTTGACTTCCCAGGCTCAGGTGATCCTCCCACATCAGCCTCCCGTGTAGCTGGGACTACAGGTGTGTGCCACAATGTCTGGCTAATTTTTTGTAGAGGTGGGGTTTCACCATGTTGCCTAGACTGGCCTTGAACTCCTGGGCACAAGTGATCCTCCCACCTCAGCTTCCCAAAGTGCTGGGATTACGGGAGTGAGCCACTGTACCTGGCCTAAAAATTTTGTTTGCTAGCTTTGTTGCTGGTACATAGAAAAGTTTATTTTTTATGAATTCAGATAATTTATCTGTACAATATTTTTGTCCTGCATGGGTGTGTTATTTTGTCCTCCATGGGTGCATAGATTCTTCAGAGAAACAGAATCAATAGAAAATACACACACACACACACAGAGGAAATTGGCTCATGGGATTATAGTGGCTGAGAAGTCCAAGATCTGCATTTGTCAAGTTGCAGACCCAGAAAAGCCAATAGTATAATTCTTGTCCTCGTCTGAAGGCCCGAGAACCAGAAGAGCTGATGGTATAAATTCCAGTCTGAGTCTGAGTCTGAAGGCAGAAGACTGATGTCCCAGCTCAAATACAGTTAGGCAGAGAGAAAGAATTCTTTCTTAGCCTTTTGTTCTATTCAGGCCTTCAGTCAAGTGGATAAGGCCACATTGGGGATGGTAGTCTGCTTTTCTCAGTCTACCAACTCAAATGTTAATTTCCTCCAGAAATACCCTGACAGACATACCCAGAAATAGTGTGTAACCAGTTATATGGGCACACCAAAATTAACCGTCACAATGGGCAGTCAGATGATCTGCAAATTTGTTTCTTCTTTACCAATTCTTAAATTTTCTTTTTCTTGGTTTACTGCACTAGCCAGGACCTCCAAATACAATGTGGAATAGAAATGATAATAGAAAATACCCTTTTTCTTGATCTCAAAAGGAAAGTTGTCAGTGTCTTGTCTTACCATTAACTATGATTTTATATTAGCTCTTTTTTTTTTTTTTTTTTTTTTTTTTTTTGAGATGGAATCTTGCTGTGTCACTCAGGCTGGAGTGCAGTGGCATGATCTCAGCTCACTGCAGCCTCCGCTTCCCGGTTCAAGCGATTCTCCTGCCTCAGC
The DNA here is from genome assembly GCF_001698545.2 of Rhinopithecus bieti. Classification (NCBI taxonomy): domain Eukaryota; kingdom Metazoa; phylum Chordata; class Mammalia; order Primates; family Cercopithecidae; genus Rhinopithecus; species Rhinopithecus bieti. Next base: position 1,838,696 of record NW_016814053.1, on the reverse strand, counting down.
CTCCTGAGTAGCTGGGACTACAAGCATCTGCCACCACACCGTCTAATTTTTGTATTTGTAGTAGAGACGGGGTTTCACCACATTGGCCGGGTGGTCTCGAACTCTGACCTTGTGATCTCCCCGTCTCAGCCACCCAAAGTGCTAGGATTACAGGTGTGAGCCACCACACCTGGCCTATTGTGGCTTTTTAGTATATATCCTTTATCAAATGAAAGAAGTTTACAAAGAGATTGTTTGTTTGTTTGTTTGAGACAGTCTCACTCTCACCCAGGCTGGAGTGCAATGGCACGTGATCTCGGCTCACTGCAACCTCCGCCTCCCGGGTTCAAGTGATTCTCCTGCCTCGGCCTCCTGAGTAGCTGGGACTACACGCGCCTGCTACCACGTCTGGCTAATTTTTTGTAGTTTTGGTAGAGACGGGGTTTCACCGTGTTGGCCAGGCTGGCCTTGAACTCCTGACCTCAAGTGATCCACCTGCCTCGGCCTCAAAAGTGCTGGGATTATAGGTGTGAGCCACCGTGCTGGGCCCACAAAGAGATTTTATCATGAATGAGTGTTGAATTTTTTTTCAAATGACTTTTCTACATATATATTGGGATGGTCATATTTTTCTTTTTCTCTCTTTTTTTTTGAGATGGAGTCTCACTCAGTCAGCTAGGCTGGAGTGCAGTGATCTCGGCTCATGGCAGCATCTGTCTACTGGGTTCAAGCAGTTCTCCTGCCTTAGCCACCCAAGTAGCTAGGATTACAGGCCTGCGCCACCAACCTAGCTGATTTTTATATTTTTAGTAGAGATGGGGTTTCACCATGTTGTCCAGGCTGGTCTCAAACTCCTGACCTCAGATGATCCACCCACTTCCAGCCTCCCAAAGTACTGGGATTGCAGGTGTGAGCCACCATGCCCAGCTGTGATAGTATAATCTTATTTGTATACATTATGGAATTTGGTTAGGTGATACTTAGGCTTTTTTGTTTTTCTGGATTCATAAGTGAAAATGGCCTATAATTTTCTTTTCTTTTAGAGATGAGGTCTTGCTCATTCCCCCAGGCTGGAGCGCAGTGCCACCATCATGGTTCACTGTAGCCTTGACCTTCTGGGTTCAAGTAATCCTCTTGCCTTAGCCTCCTGAGTAGCTGGGACTACAGGCACATGCCACCATGCCCAACTAATTTTTTATTTTGGAGAGATGGGGTCTTGCTATGTTGATCAGGCTGGTCTGGAACTCCTGGCCTCCAGCGATCCTCTGACCTTGGCCTCCCAAAGTGCTGTGATTACAGGCATGAACCACTGCCCAGCTAAAAATGGCCTATAATTTTCATCTTTCTTTTTGAGTTTTTATATAAAGGCTAGTCCCAAAATAAATTGGAGAGTTTTATCTTTTTTTAAAAAAAAATTTCTAAATTTTCACTTAAGATTGTTGTATTGCTTCCTTTATGTTTGATGAATTTGTCAGTGAAGCCAGGTAGACCCATATGATGGGCTATAATGCAAGTCTCAACAAATTTCAAAAGATTGAAATCATAGAAAATTTGTTTTCTGGCCAGGCATTGTGGCTTATGCCTATAATCCCAGCATTTTGGAAGCAGAGGTGGATGGATAGCTTGAGCTCACAAGTTCAAGACCAGCTTGAGGTCAAGGCTACAGTGAGCCATGATTGCGCTACTGCATTCCAATGTGGGTGGCAGAATGAGACTCTGTCTCAAAAAAATTAAATAAGTAAATAAAAATGAAAAAGAAAGTATGTTTTCTGACCACGTGATTATTATAGAAATCAATTTTAAAAACCTTTAAAAATATTTGCTTCTAGATTCTTAAGGTGAAAGAAGAAACCATAATGGAAATTAGAAACTATAGTCCACCATTCTTATCCTTGGGTTCTTAATCTATAGATTCAGCCAACCTCAGATCAACAATATTTGGGAAAATAATGGATGGTTGCATTTGTACTGAACACATACAGACTTTTCTTTTGTCATTATTCCCTAAACAATACAATATAATCACTATTACATAGCATTTACATTGTATTAGGTGTTTTTTGTTTTTGTTTTTTCTTGTTGAGACAGAGTTTCGCTTTGTCACCCAGGCTGGAGTGCGGTGGCACGATCTCAGCTCACTACCAGCTCCACCTCCCTGGGTTCACGCCATTCTCCTGCCTCAGCCTCCCGAGTAGCTGGGACTACAGGTGCCTACCACCACACCCAGCTAATTTTGTTTTTGTATTTTTAGTAGAGACAGGGTTTCACCGAGTTAGTCACGATGGTCTTGATCTCCTGACCTCATGATCTACCCACCTTGGCCTCCCAAAGTGCTGGGATTACAGGTGTGAGCCACCACACCCAGCCCATCGTATTAGGTGTTATAAGTAACCTAGAGATGATTTAAAGTATATGGGAGGATGTGTGTAGGTTGTATACAAATGTTACACCATTATATATAAAGGACTTGGGCATCCGTGGATTTGGGTATCCACAGGTGTCCTGGAAGTACTTTCCCACAGATACTGAAGGATGACTGTATTTTGAACTGGATGATTACGAAAATATTCCATATGAAAATATGTGGGTTTTTACAAAAGTAGTTTTAGAGAAAACATACATATTAGAAAAGAAAGGTTGACAAAAATGAGCAGTGTCCATCTCAAGAAGTTGGCAAAAGAACCTAAGAAGCAGAAGAAATAATGAAGATGAAGCAAAAATAAATGAAATACAAAGCAAACATAAAATAGGATCATAAAAGCCAAGAGTTGGTTCTTTTTTTTTTTTGAGACGGAGTCTTGCTCTGTCGCCCAGGCTGGAGTGCAGTGGCCGGATCTCAGCTCACTGCAAGCTCTGCCTCCTGGGTTTACGCCATTCTCCTGACTCAGCCTCCCGAGTAGCTGGGACTACGCCCGCCACCTCACCCGGCTAGTTTTTTGTATTTTTTTTAGTAGAGACGGGGTTTCACCGTGTTAGCCAGGATGGTCTCGATCTCCTGACCTCGTGATCCACCTGTCTCGGCCTCCCAAAGTGCTGGGATTACAGGCTTGAGCCACCGCACCCGGCCAAGAGTTGGTTCTTTTAAAGATTAATAACATTGATAAACCTCTGAGATGCTGATCAAGAAAAGAACGAACACACAAAAACTAATATTAGGAATGAAAGAAGGGATTTTACTATAAATCCTATAGACTTATAAAATGTGAGGCTATAATGCACAATTTTATGCTATTTTTTTTTTGAGATGGAGTCACCGAGGCTGGAGTGCACTGGTGCGATCTCTGCTCACTGCAACCTCTGCCTCCCAGGTTCAAGCAATTCTCCTGCCTTAGCCTCCTGAGTAACTGGGATTACAGGCACGCGCCACCACACCCAGCTAGTTTTGTATTTTTAGTTTCACCATGTTGGCCAGGCTGGTCTCAAACTCCTGACCTCAGGTGATCTCTCTGCCTCAGCCTCCCAATGTGCTGGGATTACAGGCGTTAGCCACTGTGTCTATGCTAATTTTTTTAAACACTAATTTTGTTCAGACATGGATCCCTTAGGAAATGGCAAAGTCTAAATCATAGGCTAATCATTTTTTGGCAATGGTCGGTTTAGTGGTGGGCATGTGATCTGATGTTAGGAAGAATTCTATGGTAAATTTTGAGACTTCAAATGAAATGGTTAACTTCAATGCTGTGTTCTTTGTGGGGAGGGTTTTAAATTACTTTTGCTTAATTATGAGGCTATTCAAGTTATCTATTTTTGTGTTAGTGCTTCTGATATGCTTCTGATTTCATGGCATAAAAATTTAAAACAGGCTGGGTGTGGTGGCTCATGCATATAATCCCAGTACTGTGGGAGGCTGAGGTGGGAGGATCACTTGAGCCCAGGAGTTCAAGACCAGTCTGGCCAACATGGTGAGACTTCATCTCTACAAAAAGTTTTAAAAATTAGCCAGGTTATGGTGGCACACACCTGTAGTGCCAGCTACTTGGGAGGCTGAGGTGGGAAGGTCACTTGAGCCCAGGTCTGCAGTGAGCCTGGGTGACAGAGTGAGACCCCGTCTCAAAAAAAGAAAAAAGAAAGCAATACTTTTTTATTATTTCTTTCAACAAATATTTATAGGACACCTACTGTATGCTAGGTACTACTATTTACCATATTTCTTATATCCAGTCAGACAGGATTATTTTTTAGGACAAAATTTAGAAACAAAACAGCTCATTCCTAGAAGGATGCAGCTGCGTAATAAAAAGAAAAGAAAAAAAAAAAAAGAAAAGAAAAAACGGTAGGGGGCTCAGCATAGCTGGTGGTGGCAATGCTCTTGTGAAAGCTGAGTAGCGCGTATTTCACAGAGCACCTCTATAATTTGTAAAGGAGTATGGTTTTTCAGAGGTACCTTTATTACTGGGATTCATGACCTGCGTGGACTTCAAGTAGGTTTGTTGACTTCAAGGTATCCACAATTCCTCTGAAATTGTATCGAGTAGTTTATGTGTATATGCTTTTTGGTGATAGAGAAGAGAGGGTTCAATGACTTTCCATAGATTTTCAAAGGGTCCAAAATATTTAAGAACCACTTCTCTGTGGGTTAAGAAAAGTTTACAGAGACCAACAAATAGTTTTTTTCTTCATTTTGTGTTTTATGTCTGTTTTGAGTAACCATTATAGTAAAATATTAATTATGTATAAGATTCTCTTTGGCTTTTGTTCAATTTATATTATTTTGCCATTACTTTAACTGATAACTTTTTTTAAAGGTTCAGGAACAAGTGCATCCCACTCTCTCAGCTAATGAAGAGTCTCTCTATTATATTGAAGAGCTGATTTTTCAGCTGCTTAATAAATTATGCATGGCCCAGCCAAGGACTGTTCAAGATGTAGAGGTAAAAATTATTTTGTCATTTCAAGAAGCCATTCAACCACTTGTATGAATTAATTTTTGTATCTATATCATTCTAAATTATTGTGGAAACTAAAACCATTGAAATTATGTATGAGATATATGGTCAGTTTGTTTTTGACAAAAACATCAAGGCAGTTCATTGAGGAAAGGCAAATTTTTCAGAAAAAAAAGCCTTAGAACAACTGGGTACATTTATGAGGGGAAAAAACCTTGAAACCTATCTCATGCCGTAGACAAAAATTAATTCAAAATGGATCATGGCCTTAGACAACAGCTAAATTACAAGGTTTTTAGAATAAAATTCTGGAAAATATCTTCATAATCTGGGGTTAGGCACATGTTTTTTAGAGAGGATTCAAAACATAGTACTTTATATTTAATAATAAGGCCAGGTGCTGTGGCTCACACCTGTAATCCCAGTACTTTGAGTGACTGAGACGGGAGAATTGCTTGAGCTCAGGAGTTTGATACCAGCCTGGGCAATATAGGGAGACCCCGTCTCTACAGAAAGTTTAACAATTAGCCAGGCCTAATGGCATGTGTCCGTAGTTCCAGCTACTCGGAGGCTGAGGCAGAGGATTGCTTGAGCCCAGTAAATCAAGGCTGCAGTGAGCCATGATCATACTACTGCACTCTAGCTAGGGTGAGAGAGGGAAACTCTGTCTCAAAAAAACAAAGCAAAGAAGAAAATAGATGAGAAATTAAAAAGATGTAGTCATTGACTAGTGGAAAACGTAGAGCTTGAATCCAGACTAAATTAAAAACTACTGCAAATCAATAATGAAAAAGACACTTTTCTCCCCTAAAGGGGCAAAAGTCTTAAACAGAAACATGTAAAAGAAGATGTACTAATATTCAGTAAGCACATGAAAAGGTGCTGAAGCTCGTAAGTGATCAGGGAAATAGAAATTAAAACCACGATGAGATACTGTTTCCCACCCACTAAAAAGGATAAAATTAAAGACTGATTACCCAAATGTTGTTGAGAATGTAGAGCAGTTAGCTCTTTCTTTTCTTTTCTTCCTTTTTTCTTTTTTTTTCTTTTTTCTTTTTTTTTTTGAGACAGGATCTCGCTCTGTCACCCATGCTGGAGTACAGTGGCACAATTACATCACAGCTCACTGCAGCCTCAACCTCCTGGGCTTAGGTGATCCTCCCTTCTCAGCCTTCTGAGTGGCTGGGATTACAGGTGTGGGCCACCATGCCCAGCTACTTTTAAATATTTTTGTAGAGATGAGTTTCCCTATGTTGCGTACACTGGTCTCAAACTCCCGGGCTCAAGTGATCCTCCCACTGTGGCCTCCCAAAGTGCTGGAATTACAGGTGTGAACCATTGACCCCAGCCTCAGCTCTGTCGCCCAGGCTGGAGTGCAGTGGCGTGATCTTGGCTCACTGCAAGCTCCACCTGCCGGGTTCATGCCGTTCTCCCCCCTCAGCCTCCCTAGTAGCTGGGACTACAGGCACCTGCCACCGTGCTCGGCTAATTTTTTTTGTATTTTTAGTAGAGACAGGGTTTCACCGTGGTCTTGATCTCCTGACCTCATGATCCACCTGCCTTGGCCTCCCAAAGTGCTGGAATTACAGGCATGAACCACTGCACCCGGCCTAACTATAACTCTTAAACATTGCTAGTGGGAATATGAAATGGTATAATCATTTTGGAAAACTGTCAGTTTCTTTTTTTTTTTTTTTTTTTTGAGACGGAGTCTCGCTCTGTCTCCCAGGCTGGAGTGCAGTGGCCGGATCTCAGCTCACTGCAAGCTCCGCCTCCCGGGTTTTTTTACGCCATTCTCCTGCCTCAGCCTCCCGAGTAGCTGGGACTACAGGCGCCCGCCACCTCGCCTAGCTAGTTTTTTTGTATTTTTTAGTAGAGATGGGGTTTCACTGTGTTAGCCAGGATGGTCTCGATCTCCTGACCTTGTGATCCGCCCGCCTCTGCCTCCCAAAGTGCTGGGATTACAGGCTTGAGCCACCGTGCCCGGCCAACTGTCAGTTTCTTGTAAGTTAAATATATTTCTAGCATATGACCCAGTAGTTATGTTCCTATTTGACCCTAGAGAACGAAAATATATTCACAAAGAGACCCATACATGAGTGCTAAAGTGGTTTAATTCATAATAACCAAGAGTTGGAAACAAGTCAAATTTCTGTCAACAAGAAAATGGATAAATAAATGTGGCAGATTCATAAAACGGAATACTAGTCAGTAGTAAAATTTTAAAAATGAACTATCGATATGAGCAATAATATAGCTGCCCTTCATAAACATTATATAGAGCAAAAAAGCCAGACCCAAATGAGTACATATGTATAATTTCATATGTATATGAAATTTAGAAACAGCTAAAGCCAATTGAGGCAGAAATCAGAATGGTAGTTGCCTGTGAGGGTTGGAGATCAGGATTATAAAAATGTTCTCAATGAGACCAGGCATGGTGGTTCATGCCTGTAATCCCAGCACTTTGGGAGGCTAAGGTGGGTGGATAACTTGAAGTCAGGAGTTCGAGACCAGCCTGGCCAACATGGTGAAACCCCATCTCTACCAATATTACAAAAATTAGCCCATATGGTGGTGCACACCTGTAGTCCCAGCTACTCCGGAGGCTGAGGCACAAGAATCACTCAAACCCAGGAGTTGGAGGCTGCAGTGAGCCGAGATCTTGGTGCCACTGTACTCTAGCCTGGGTGACAGAGTGAGACAGTCTCAAAGAAAATGAAAAAAAAAAAAATGTTCTCTGTGTCAGTTGAGATAATGGTTACACAGACATAAGCATTTCTAAAACTCAACAAATTGTACATTTTAAGATCTGTGTGTTGTACTGCATGTAAGTATTACCTCAGTAAAAGATTAGTGTAAATTTTGAGGACATTCGCTCATTGATTTAAAAAAAATGTATATGTATGTATGTGTATATATACATATCTCTCTGAAAAACTATGTTTAAATTAGTGCTAAAATACTTGTTTTGCCTTGGTTACATGGAAGTATTTTTGGATTTTTAGCAATATCTGTTAGGGAGAGTTTTACTTCTTTTGTATAAAAGCACCCTGTGCACATAAAATTAATATTAATATAATTTGTATTCTTTTCTCCTGCTAAAACAAAACAAATGTCTAACAGTACAGCTATCAAAATTATTTTTGTTTTTATTTTTTGAGATGGAGTCCGACTCTGTCACCTGGGTTGGAGTACAGTGGTGTGATCTTGGCTCATTGCCACCTCAGCCACCCAGGTTCAGGCAATTCTCCTGCCTCAGCCTCCCAAGTAGCTGGGACTACAAGTGTGTACCCCAGTCTAATTTTTGTATTTTCAAAAATTACTTTTATACTATACTGTTTACATTTCCTTTTTTTTTTTTTTTTTTGGAAAATTTCTTCTGTAAGCAACAACTTTCTTTCTTTCTTTTTGTGAAGTGGCATGATCATAGCTCACTGTAGCCTTGAACTCCTGGGTCCAAGTGATCCTCCTACCTCAGCCTCCCCAGTAGCTGGGACTACAGGCACGTGTCACTGCGCCCAGCTAATTTTATTTTGTTTTGTAAAGACTGGGCCTTGCCGTGTTGCCCAGGCTGGTCTTGAACTCCTGGCCTTCAGTGATCCTCCCTCCTTAGCCTTCCAAAGTGCTGGGATTACGGGTGTTAGCCACCGTGCCCAGCTATAACAAATTTCAGTATAAAGGGAAATCTTAATTTGTAGCATTTGAGCTATTAAGATTTTCCAGGATTCTTGGAATTAATTCCCCCTGTTCTCTGCTGCCAGTTGTTTGAGTTTTCTTGTGTTTTGTTTTAAGAGACAGGGTCTTGCGCTATCACTCAGACTAGGGTGTAGTGACAGGATCGTAGCTCACTGTAGCCTTGAACTCCTGGGATCAAGCAGTTCTCCTGCCTCAGTGTATGCAACCATGCCTGGCAAATTTTAAAATTTTTTTTGTAGAGACAGGGTCTCCCTACTTGCACAGGCTGGTTTCATACTCCTGGACTCAAGGGATCCTCCCACCTCGACCTCCCAAAGTGCTGAGACTTAGAGTCATGGGCCACCATGCCCAGCCTCTGCTACTAGTTTTGAACAGGAAATAAATACACTGAAAGCATACTTTTCAATAGCTAAATTTGCTAAAATCTGAGACTATAATTGTAAATATAGGAAACCCTGCTAAATTAGAGTTTAATTCAGATCTCAGTAGTTCTTTTTCATGCCAGTGACTCACTAATTAAATTAAAATTAGATGAACTGCCTAGGTGCAGTGGCTCACACCTGTATTCCCACCACTTTGGAAAGTTGAGGCAGACACAATCACTTGAGCCCAGGAATTTGAGACCAGCCTGGGCAACATGGCAAAACTCTGTCTCTACAAAAAATAGAAAAATTAGCCAAGAGTAGTGGTATGTGCTTGTAGTCCCAGCTACTCGGGTTGCTGAGGTGGGAGAATCGTTGGAGCCTGGGAGGTGGAGGTTGCAGTGAGCTGAGCCGCCCCTGCACTTGCACTTCAGCTAGAAGTGAGAAAAAGTAAGACCCTGTCTCCAAAAAAGATGAACCACAAAGTCTAGGATTGTTTTTGTCAAGGTATGTATTTTCATAAGCTGTTCTGAGCTCTCTAACCCACTTCATCTTCCAAGAGATACATGATCTCTTTTATTTGAAGCTCTAAGATTAGCAAAAGGAGAGTGGCTGTATACTAATGATTAAAATGAATGAACAATTTTGCTCTGCCAGGTAAATAGTTTTAACTCTAGAAACCTAATTTAAAATCACTAATACACTATTTCATGTTTTCTTAATCTTTCTTATATATCCTATGTATTGTTTTTTCATTTTTCCAGTTCACCTTAATTATGTTTAAAGCTTTCTTTTGAATTTTGCCTTTTGTTTTATCCATGAAAATTATGTGGAAAAATTTTGATAGTCCTGTTGACCTTTTTTTTTCCTTTTCCAGTTGGGGTCTCCCTCTCACCCAGGCTGGAGTGTAGTCGCATGATCTCGGCTCGCTGCAATCTCCACCTCCTGGGTTCAAGCGATCCTCCCACCTCAGCTTCCCAAGTAGCTGGGACTACAGGCATGCACCACCATGCCAGGCTAATTTTTGTCATTTTTAATAGAGATGGGGTTTCATCATGTTGCCTGGCTGGTCTCAAACTCCTGAGCTCAAGTGACCCACCTGCCTCAGCCTCCCAAAGTGTTGGGATTCCAGGCATGAGCCACTGTGCCTGGCCTGACCTTTTTTTAAACCAAAAAATTTATTTATTACAGGAATCAGAATGTATTATGTCACTATTATCTGCTAGCATTAATAATAGTGATCAAGTTGAATTGTGTATGAATTTCCTATTTACATACACTTTTATTAATACTACAATGGTTCTGCTATGATTGAGCAGGAGCGAGTTCAGAAGACCTTTCCTCACCCAATTGATAAATGGGCCATTGCTGATGCACAATCTGCTATAGAAAAACGAAAACGAAGAAATCCTCTTTTACTGCCTGTGGACAAAATCCATCCTTCGTTGAAGGTAACAAAAGATTAAACATTGGTTGGGGGTTGTTCTTTATAACAAATAATATTTTATTTCTATATTTATAAAGCATTAATGTAGCATGGTCTGTGTTAGTGTGTATATGTGTGCTTGCATGTGTATACTTGTACATACGTGTCATATAAATATGTATACAAAATAATTATACTCTGGTGAAATTTGCTTTTCAAACAATATTAAAATTATTAATAGTGATAATGCATCAGTATTATTTTGTGGCATCTTTTTTTTTTTTTTAATAGAGACAGGGTCTTGCTGTGTTGCCAAGGCTGGTCTCAGACTCCTGGGTTCAAGTGATCCACCTACTTTGGCCTCCCAAAGTGGTAGGATAGGAGTCATGAGCCATCATGCCTGGCCCATTGTGGCATCTTCCAATGACTGCTACTCTGACTGATTCCTATGTAGTAGGCCATGATTCTCAGCCATTTGTTGATTAAGAAAGTGCATAATGTCAGAAGCTTCTGTGAGTTCAGAGCAGAACTGTTTTTAAAATTAATTTGTGTTATTACAGATTATTTTTTATATACTGGAAAAGTGGGCTAGGACCTAGTTTGCCTACTAGATGCATATTAGTGCATAGGGCAAAATATGCTTGATGTATATGGATTTTAAGAGTTTTGTAGCAAATTCAAGCACCCCGCCCCCCTGCGCACTCCCCCACCACACACGCACACACACTTCCTCTCCTCCCCTCAGTAGAAACTACTGTAATTAGGGGATACTGGTTTTAAAACAGGGTCCTTGAAGATAGCAGATATTTTGATATTTGTCAGATGAGTTTTGGTTAATGTATTAGGAGGCTTTTAGTGGAGTGCAACCCAAGATTAAGATCTGTTGTTGTTTGATAAAAGGCAGAGTTGTTAGATTAGATGTCTCTTAAAAGAAAAAAAGCCCCCGGCCGGGCGCGGTGGCTCAAGCCTGTAATCCCAGCACTTTGGGAGGCCGAGACGGGCGGATCACGAGGTCAGGAGATCGAGACCATCCTGGCTAATACGGTGAAACCCCGTCTCTACTAAAAAATACAAAAAACTAGCCGGGCGACGAGGCGGGCGCCTGTAGTCCCAGCTACTCGGGAGGCTGAGACAGGAGAATGGCGTGAACCCGGGAGGCGGAGCTTGCAGTGAACTGAGAGCCGACCACTGCACCCCAGCCTGGGCGGCAGAGCAAGACTCCGTCTCAAAAAAAAAAAAAGAAAAAAAGCCCCCAATTCAGGGACCAGAGATTCATTTTATAAACTACATTTAGACATGTAGTTAATAGAAAGTTTTTTTATAAGCAAGGATGTTAATTAGGAATTTTTTAAGTGTTTAATACTTGACAGTGCTACATTTTGCAATTAAATTATTTATTCTTTTCACAGGAAGTGTTAGGGTACAAAGTGGACTACCATGTGTCCCTATATATTGTGGCTGTACTAGAATATATCTCAGCTGATATTTTAAAATTGGCTGGTAATTATGTTTTTAATATCCGGCATTATGAAATATCTCAGCAGGACATTAAAGTGTCAATGTGTGCGGATAAGGTAAGTGTTACAAGGTATTTAAACTTAACTTGAATAGCAACTATACTCATTTCTGCCTCAATCTTTTTGTATACATTATTAGATAAGTAATTTTATACTTGGTAGTACTGGAAGAGAGAAAATCCTGCCTTTACAGAGTAACCATGATATTTCCAGGTTTTTAAGCATATGGCAGGATGGGGATCTCTTTTTTTGGTCAAGAATCTTTTACTTACAAGAAAAAAACATCCAAGGCCTCAAACCAATTTAAGTAGTTTGAGTTTTATATTTTCAGAAAGAGAATATATAGAGTTCTACTCAGGTACTTTAAGTGTAAGTAATTTTGAAGACCCTACTTTGGTTTCACAGCTTAGCTTAGTGAGGCACAGGGAGAGAGAAAATTAGGCTGCAATGCTGAAGTTACTCCCCTCTGATCATTTTTTTGTTTTTATATCTGTCTTCTTTCCTGGCTATAAGCTACTTGCGGGAAGAAATTGAGTCTTTCATATTATTCTGTACTCCTTTTCTCACCTTCTTATTTTTATTCCTGTTTATTTATTTATTTGAGACAAGGTCTCACTTTGTCACCCAGGCTGGAGTACAGTGGCACAATCTCAGCTCACTGCAACCTTTGTGTCCCTGGCTCAAGCGATCCTCCTGTCTCAGCCTCTTGAGTAGTTAGGACCACAGGCATGCATCACCATGTCCAGCTGTTTTTGTGTTTTTTTGGAGGGATAGGGTTTCACCATGTTGCCCAGGCTGGTCTTGAACTCCTGAGTTCAAGTGCCTGCCTCGGCCTCCCAAAGTGTTAGGATTATACGCATGAGCCACTGCACCCACTGAAGCTATAACACTGAATAAGATTGCAATCCTTGTATTAGAAGGTATTTATTTTACTGCAAAATAAAAATAAACAGATAATTACAGAACAACATGATTAAAACTATTATACTATTAAGTCCAAGGTACAGTGGAATGAACTCTAGCATGGGTGAGGCCAGAAAGACTACAAAGAAAATGCCTAAATGAAGCTCTCTCAGGGTGAACAACCTCCAGGACCTAGCACATGTCGGTGGTTCTCACCCTTGACTGCGCATCAGAATTAATAGAAAGCTTTTAAAGAATGCTGATGCCTGCATATCACCCCCAGAGATTTAATTGGCTTGGATTGGATCTCCAAACCTCAGTGTTCTTTGAAAGCATTCCAGGTAATTCTGATGTGCATTTATAATGACTGAGACCCATTGTACGATTCCATAATTTCAAAAATGACTTTTCACTTACATCGTGGTAGCAATTCCTTGTTATCTCTATTTTGACTTCTAAAATTATGGCTACTTTTTTTTTTTAACTTTGAAAATATCTTAGACTTATAGAAGAGTTGAAAGTATAACAAAAAGTATACCCTTGCCACTTGAACCATATGAGAGTAAGTTGCCAACATAGTGTGTCCTATAAACAAGAACATTCTGCTACATTACCACAGTATGACTGACAGTCAAAATCCAGGAAATGAATACATTTGATACATTATACCATCTAACTTTCAAACATCATTCAAGTCTTGTCACATATCCTAATGATCTTTTTACCAAAATCATTCATTCCAGAAGCATATATTGTTTATGTGTCATGTATTTTTATCCTCTTCAGTCTGGAATAATTCCTCATTCTTCCCTTAACTTTTTTTTTTTTTTTTTTTTTTTGAACATGGCAAAGCAGGCCAGGCATGGTGGATCACACCTGTAATCCCAGCACTTTGGGAGGCTGAGGCAGGCAGGTCACTTAAGGTCGAGTTCAAACCAGCCTAGTCAATGTGGCAAAACCCCATCTCTACTAAAAGTACAAAAAAAGTTGCTGGGCATGGTGGCACATGCCTGTAATCATACTTACTCAGGAAGCTGAGTCACGAGAATCATTTGAACCCAGGAGGCAGAGTTTGCAGTGAGTTGAGATTGGGCCACTGCACTCCAGCCTGGGCGACAAAGCAAGACACTGTTTCAGAAAAAAAAAAGATAGTAAAGTTGACTTTATTCATGGGAGGCCATGGCAGTAGGCACAGGGACCACTGCAGTGTAATCCCATGGTTGGGGAGAGAGACATTAGAATCAACTCTCCTCCCTTAAGTTTTATAATCTTTACACTTTTGAGGGCTACAGGTCAGTTATTGTGTAGAACATCCCTCAATTTAGGTTTTCTCTGTTGTTTTCTATTGGTTAGAATCAGGTAATGGTCTTCTTCGGCAGGAATATCGTAGAAATTGTGCTGTGTTCTTCTCATTGCATTTTCTCAGATGGCACACAGGCACATGATTTCGTTGTGTCTCATTAGTGGTAGTGATGTTGACTGATTACTTGATTAGGGAGTTATCTGCCAGGCTTCTCATTTGTGAAGTTACTCTTTTCCCTTTTGTAATTAATAAATGAACATTTTGTGGAGTATTTTGAAACTGTGTATCTTATTCTTCATCACACTCATAATGAATTATTATTTTATTCAATGGGTTGTAATCTGTTACTTCATTATTCAGATGTTGCAGGCCAGGCACCATGGCTCATGCCTATAATCCCAGCACTTTGGGAGGCCGAGACAGGTGGATCGCTTGAGCTCAGGAGTTTGAGACCAGCCTGGGCAACATGGCTCTACAAATAAAAAAAATTAGCCAGGCATGTGCTTGTAACTATAGTCCCAGCTATTTGGGAGGATGAGGTGGGAGAATCACTGGAGCTCGGGAGATTGAGGCTGCATGAAGCCTAGATCATGCCACTGCACTCTGTCTCAAAAAAAAAAGGTTTCAGTTGTTCCAGATTTGGTTATTAGGAGCCCTAGCTTGGTTTTTCTGTTCCTGTCATTATTTGAGCACTTTCTTTTCTTTTCTCCTTCCTATTTATTAATTTATTAAATTATAAATTGACAAATTATAGTTGTATATATTTATGGAGTACAAGGTAAGGTTATGATTACGAAGACAATGTAGAATAATTAAGTTAATTAACGTTTATTCAAATACTTATTTTTTGTGGTGAGAACATTTGAAATTTACTCTTAGCTAGTAGAATGATGGTTATAAGGCTAGGAAGGGTAGATGGAGTGGGAGAAATGGGGATGGTTAATGGGTACAAAAATATTGTTAGAATGAATGAGATCTAGTATTTGATATCTCAACAGGGTGACTACAGTCACCGATAATTTATTGTATATTTTACAACAATTAAAAGAGTATAATTGGATTGTTTGTAGCACAAAGAAAGGATAAACGCTTGAGGTGATGGAGACTCCATTTTATTCTGATGTATGCATTATATGCCTGCATTTACCCCATAAATATATACACTTACTATGTACCCACAAAACTTTCTTTTGAAAATTGAAATGACAAAAAAATTTACTTTTTGCGATTTTGAAATGTAAATACATTATTATTTACTATATTCACCATACTGTGCGATAAATCTTACAAAAAAGACCCGATTCCTCCTAATTGAGGTTTTTGTCCCCCTACCCTGCAGCCTCTGGTAACCACATTCTATTCTGCTTCTATGAGTTTGTTCTAGATTCCACATGTAAGTGAAAACACATGTGCATTTTTTGTTGTTTTTTTTGTTTGTTTGTTTGTTTTTTGTTTTTCTTTTTTGAGATGGAGTCTCGCTCTCTTGCGCAGGTTGGAGTGCAGTGGCATGATCTCAGCTCACTGCAACCTCTGCCCCCCAGGTTCAAGCGATTCTCCTGCCTCAGCCTCCCAGGTAGCTGGGAGTACAGGTGCCCGCCACCACGCCTGGCTAATTTTTGTGTTTTTAGTAGACAGGGTTTCACTATGTTGGTCAGGCTGGTCTCGAACTTCTGACCTCGTGATCTGCCCGCCTCGGCCTCCCAAAGTCCTGGGATTACAGGCGTGAGCCACCACACCCAGCTTGTTTGTTTTTGAGAGCTTGAGTCTCCCTCTGTCACCCAGGCTCACTGCAGCTTCAAACCCCTGGGCTCAGGCAATCCTCCTGCCTCAACCTCACAAGTAGCTAGAGCTATAGGCACCTGCCACCATGCCCAGCTAATTTCTAAATTTTTGTAGGAATAGGGTCTTGCTATGTTGTCCAGGCCGGTCTGGAACTCCTGGTTTCAAGTGATTTTCTTGCCTCAACCTCCCAAGACACTGGGATTACAGATGTGGGCCACTGTACCAGGCCATAAACTATTTTTTTGAATAAGTCATTCCTTTATTTGAAGCATTTTTCTGTATCCTAAATCTTCACCTTTTGAGAGTTTTAAAAAATCATGTGGCAGGATTTTCAGATCCCCTTGTCATATTGCTTTTAGACTGATTTCTAAAACTGAAGACAATAGTCCAGATTTGGTCTGATCAACAGAGTATATTGAAATGCACTTACGTATCCTTTATTCTATATGCTATTCTTTAATAATTTCAGCATTAATATTTTGGCACCATGTTACTCTGTGTACTTATTGAGTCTGCAGATTTCTAAACTCCCGAGGACTGTTCCACATGAAGTACCATTTTGTTATGTCTTGGATTTCTCCAACTTGTGCTGTTGATTTTTTGTTGTTATTGTAAGAATGAACGTGAATTTATCCCTAGAAAATTTCATACTGTTATTGAGGCTATGTTCCAGCATATGTAGACATTTTAAAAATTGAATTTTCATTCAGCATTTTAGGTACTCTACCCAGGTTTTTGTAATGTGTACAAATTTGATAAACCTTGAATTAAAATTATTTAGTAAAAATGTTGAAAAGGCCAGGTGCCTTTGAATCTGGGAGGTGGAAGTTGCAGTGAGCCGAGATCGCGCCACTGCACTCCAGCCTGGGTGACAGAGCGAGACTCCATTTTATTTTATTTATTTATTTATTTTTTGTTGAGACAGAGTCTTGCTCTGTCGCCAAGGATGGAGTGCAGTGGCACAATCTTGGCTTACTGCAACCTCCGCCTCCCAGTTTCAAGCGATTCTCCTGCCTCAGCCTCTCAAGTAGCTGGGATAACAGGTGCCTGCCACCATGCCTGGCTAATATTTTTGTATTTTTAGTAGAGATGGGATTTTACCATGTTGGACAGGCCGGTCTCGAACTTCTGACCTCAGGTGATCCACCTGCTTCAGCCTCCCAAAATGCTGGGATTACAAGTGTAAGCCCCCACATCCAGCCAATACTCTATCTTAAAATATATATATATATAGAAT
>NW_016814053.1:1809432-1820132 GCF_001698545.2 Rhinopithecus bieti | reverse complement strand
CGCCCGGCTAGTTTTTTGTATTTTTAGTAGAGATGGGGTTTCACCGTGTGAGCCAGGATGGTCTCGATCTCCTGACCTCGTGATCCGGCCGTCTCAGCCTCCCAAAGTGCTGGGATTACAGGCTTGAGCCACCGCGCCCGGCCATAATTTTTGTATTTTTAATAAAGACAGAGTTTTGCTGTGTTGGCCAGGCTGGTCTCGAACTCCTGACCTCAAGTGATCTGCCTGCCTTGGCCTCCCAAAGTGCTGGGATTACAGGCGTGAGCCACGCCTGCCCGGCCATAATTTTTGTATTTTGATTTAAGACAGAGTCTTGCTCTGTTGCCCAGGCTGGAGTGTAGTGTGCAATCTCTGCCCACTGCAACCTCTGCCTCCCGTGTTCAAGTGATTCTCCCACCTCAGCCTCCTGAGTAGCTGGGATTACAG
Source organism: Rhinopithecus bieti (assembly GCF_001698545.2). Taxonomy (NCBI): domain Eukaryota; kingdom Metazoa; phylum Chordata; class Mammalia; order Primates; family Cercopithecidae; genus Rhinopithecus; species Rhinopithecus bieti. The sequence goes on along the minus strand of NW_016814053.1, from coordinate 1,819,706 downwards.
GCGCATGCCACCATGCCTGGCTAATTTTTTGTACTTTTAGTAGAGACAGGGTTTCGCCATGTTGGGCAGGCTGGTCTCAAACTCCCGACCTCAGGTGATCCATCCATCTTGGCCTCTAAAGTTCTGGGATTAGAGGCATGAGCCACCCATGCCTGGCCAGAAAAATCTGAAGCTACCAGGAGTGGGGTATGAATATATTTTCTCTTTCATGGTAGTATTACTCCATCTGTTTCAAGAGCTAGCTCTCGCTCTCTCTCTCTCTCTCTCTTTTTTTTTGGTGACAAGGACTCACCTAAGCTGGAGTGCAGTGGTGTGAACATGGCTCACTGCAGCCTCAACCTCCAGGGCTCAAGTGATCCTCCTGCCTTAGCTTCCTTTGTAGCTGGGACCACAGGCTTGAACCAACACCATGCCTGGCTATGTTTAAAATTTTTTTGTAGAGGCTGGGTCTCTCTTTGTTACCCAGGCTGGTCTTGAACTCCTGGGCTCAACCAGTGCTCCCACTTCAACTTCCCAAAGTATTGGGATTGCAGATGTGAACCACTGCATCTAGCCTGACTCTACTTTATTGTTCATGCTATAAACATGACCAAAAAATGCTTTACATGTCTAATAGTTTATAAATACATATAGTACATGTATGCTCTTTAAACAGTTATCTTTTGTGTATTCACTGTGTGTCAGGTGCTTTGGATTTTAAGACGAAAGCACTGTGTTTTATCTTTAGATGGTTACTATTTAGTAGGGGAAAAGACAGAACAGAAATTTTAATACAGTTGGCCCTCTGTATTCATGAGTTCTGTATCCATGGATTCAACCAGCCACAGATAAAAAATACTCAGGAAAAAGAAATTCCACAAAATTCCAAAAAAAGCAAAACTTGAATTTGCTATGAGCTGAGTGCTACATTTAATCTATGTGAATGAAGTGACATGTAGGCATTGTATTAGATATTACAAGTAATCTAGAGATGATTTAAGTAGACAAGAGGATGTGTGTAGGTTATATGCAAATAGTATGTGATTTTATATAAGGAACTCGAGTATCTGAGGATTGTGGGGCTATGGGGTGGGTACTGGAACCAATCCCCTACAGACACCAAGGGATGACTTTATACATTAGGTGCTTCTGCAGGAAAGATAGAAAGTTGCTAATCAAGGGCTAATGCTAGTGGAAGAGATTCTGGTAGGGAGTCAGGGAGAGTTTGTAAAAGCTATCCAAAAAAATTATATTTGAGCTAAGTGGTGGAAAAATGGGTAGGGATTGGTTAGGTGAATAAATGAGAGTTGGGAGGGGAGGGGAAGTAAGAGAAGACATTCTAGACAGAGGGAAATAGAGGGAACTGACCAGATGTAAGGGATATTTCTTAGTTAGAGTCAACAGGATTTGGGAACTGTATGGATACAGGAGAGAAGTTGGAAAAGCGGTAAGTCTAAGGTGATGGACAAGTTTTCCAGTTATGAAGACCAAGTAGGTGATGCTGTTTAATTAGTGATTCTGAGAGTGTACACATACAGGTTTTTTAAGACAGGCAGATATCTAGCGAGCCTTAGGTAACATTTGTCTAGGATCCGGAGAGATGCTGAGGCTACAGATAAACACTTAGGAGTCATTATCATCTAGACAGTAATTGGAAATCATTTAAGGGAATGAGCTCACTCTGAGGAATGATATACCATTCTGTCAGTGTAGCAGACGTTTCAGACTGGTGACCTTCTAGTGAATAGGGTCTCCAGGTTTGTTTTTTAAATTTTTGAATTATTTGCCATCTATTTATATTTACAGATGTAAAAGTTTTACATAAAAATGTAAATCCCAGACTTTTCATGAAAAAAGAAAATCAGAATGCCTAACAGAAAATCTGGCACTGAGCGGCACACTTCCTCTTTAGGTGCGTGCACCTTCCGGTTTGCCATAATTCCCACTGCTTCTTGTATATTATAATGTTACTTGCCTGACCCCTGTAGCATTTAAATTCAGGAACTTTGGTATTATGTGACCAAAAGAGTTTTAAGAATGGAAACGTGGAATGGGTGGTAGAGAAGGTAAGTCATAGAGAAGGAGGCCCCACTGACAGAATGGTGTATCAGAAGCCAAGAAGAGAAAAATTGTTTGGGGGGGGTTTTGTATGTGTTTTTTCTTATTTAGAGATAGGATCTCATTCTGTTACTCAGGCTGGAATGTGGTGGTACGGTCTTAGCTCACTGCAGCTTCAAATTCCTGGGCTCAAGTGATTCACTTCAGCCTTCAGAGTAGCTAGGACCGCAGGTGTCTACCACCATGCCTGGTTATTATTATTTTTTTACTTTTGGTAAAGGCAGGATCTTGCTGTATTGGCCAGGCTGGTCTTGAATGCCTGGCCTCAAGTGATCCTCCTGCCTCGGCCTCCCAAAGTGCTGAGATTGTAAGCATGAGCCACCATGCCTCACCCTGAGAGTTAAGAGTTTTAAGAATTAGAGAATGGTCAGCTGTGTCAAAAACTAGAGAAAACAAGTAGGAAGACTAAAACACACCATTAGATTTGACACTAGATCAATAGTGAGAGCAGTTTTAATATAGTAACGGGCTTGCTAAGTGAATGGGACCAAGAAGTTATAGCTAGCAAGTATGGCCTACTCTAAAAGGGTCTCTGGTGGGCAAGAGAAGAGGGTGGTAGCTCTTCTGTGTGTTTTTATGTCTCATGCCTTCCTTTATTTTGCATGTCTATTTGAAATCAGATTTCATCACCAAATTCCCTGTGTAGCCTGACTGGTTTCTTTAAAGTTAAAAGTGGCTGGGAAGGGGGGATGATGGTCTTCAATGACAGGAAGGTGGATTGCATGAAGTAAGCATTGGGGAAGGGAGGGATTTGAGAGTGTCACAGAACATGAGATTAGGAAGGTGGGTGGGAGTTAAATTATGAATGGCCTTTATCCTAAAGAAGTTAGGATTTTATGTAGAAGGCAATGAAATCCAGTATCATTTTTATGTATCATTTATTTTTAGTAACATGATTTTAAAACTGGGGTTGGGAAGACTTGTGGCAGGCAGATCAATTTATGAAACTTGTATATCCTTGTAAGAGATGGTGATTGTTTAGTAGAGTAATCTAAAACCTGCAGTAAGATGGAGAGAGCTGACCAGATTTAAAAGATGCTTATAAGATATTTCTGAGTTAGATTCAAAAAGATTAGGAGGGCAGAGTTCATGTTTACTTTATTAGCGTATTTTACCAACATGTGATACAGTTTATGGTGATCAGTAGATGTTTTTCAGAATGAACGAATGAATATCTGTTATTGTGTTGTCAGAATTTCCTCTCATCCCTTTGAAGTTTTTTTACTTTGAAGTTTCCTTTTCAGGGTATACCTTTTAGCTGAACTCTCTGAGTACTTTTCAATCAGTTTTAAATATATAATTAACTAGGTCTAATCATTTTTTTTAAAAAAAACTATTATTAATTTTTAAATGTATAGTCACAGCCAGGCACGGTGGCTCACACCTGTAATCCTAGCACTTTGGGAGGCTGAGGCGGGTGGATCACTTGAAGTCAGGAGTTCAAGACAGCCTGGCCAAGAAGCCCCGTCTCTATTAAAAATAGAAAAAAAAATTAGCCAGGCATGGTGGCGTGCACCAGTAATCCCAGCTACTCAGGAGGCTGAGGCAGGAGAATCGCTTGAACTTGGGAGGCAGAGGTTGCAGTGAGCCGAGATCACACCACTGCACTCCAGCCTGGGTGACAGAGACTCTGTCTCACACACACACAAAAAAAAGTATAGTCATCTTTCTGTTTCTGTTGATTTACAGCTAGTTCTTGCCTGTTGGTTGACCTGAGTCTGTGGTAGCATCTTTACTATTTCTGAAAGAAGTGGTCACTACTACAATTTAAGCATCTGTGGGATGTTTGGGTTTAGCAAATGAACATAATAGCAGTGGTCATTGTAGTAAATGTGCATCAGAAATGCATCGCACTGATCTATTGTGTGCCTCTACCACAGTAGCATTTCACTTTTCTCCTTTTAACCCTGCTTAAATATATACTATCATCCTTACACTATGGCAAGGAACTACTATGTTGAATACCTACTATTTGCTAGACATAGTAGTATGCATTTTATATACATTACCGCAGTGAATTATTCTTATCAGTTACATTTTACACATAAGGAATATGACTTTCAAAAGAATAAATGTGTTCATAATCATAGTCAAGTAGTGGCTGAACTGGGATTTTTGGCTCAGATTATTGTTCCCCAAAAACAGGCTTTTTTTTTTTTTTTTTTTTGCTATTGTGTGTGCGTGTGTGTATTATAGCACACATATATACACATACATATGCATATGTATTAGTACATATTTCGCCATTAGTTCATGTCTCCAGAAATACTTATTTTGCCATATTTGATTTTATTTGAACATTTCCCACCTTCAGTTTTCCTTTTATTCTAGGTTTTCTCATATAAATTTACTTATAATACACACAACTCTTATTGTTTAATAATGTTGTGTGTGTGTGTGTGTGTGAGATGGAGTCTTGCTCTGTCACCCAGACTGGAGTGCAGTGGCGTGATCATGACTCACTGCAGCCTTGACCTCCCAGGCTCAAGCAATCCTCCTGCCTCAGCCTCCCAAGTAGCTGGGATTAAAGCGCCCACCATGACGCCTGGCTAATTTTTTGTATTTTTGGTCGAGACAGGGTTTCACCGTGTCGGCTAGGCTGGCCTGGAACTCCTGACCTCAAGTGATCCTCCTGCCTCGACCTCCCAAAATCCCAGGGAGCTGAGATTACAGCTCCCTGCCCTGTTTAATAATGTATAGATTTCAAGTACTTTGAGGCAGTTTTTATAAAAATAAAGAAAATAAAACAAATCAACATTATTGATTTCTGTTTCTCAGGTTTTGATGGACATGTTTGATCAGGATGATATAGGTTTGGTTTCTCTCTGTGAAGATGAACCTAGTTCTTCCGGTGAATTAAACTACTATGATCTTGTCAGAACTGAAATCGCAGAAGAAAGACAGTATCTACGGGAATTAAATATGATCATAAAAGTGTTTCGAGAAGCCTTTCTTTCTGATAGAAAGCTGTTTAAACCTTCTGTAAGTACCTTTTGGGTTTGAAATTCTGTGTACCCCAAAAAACCAGCTTAAAATCATAAATAGTCCTTTTTTTTTTTTTTTTTTTTGAGACAGAGTCTTGTTCTGTCGCCAGGCTGGAGTGCAGTGGCGTGATCTCAGCTTGCACCACTGCAGCCTCCACCTCCTGGGTTCAAGCGATTTCTGCCTTAGCCTCCTAAGTAGCTGGGATTAGAGGCATGCACCACCACACCCGGCTAATTTTTTTATATTTTTAGTAGAGATGGTGTTTCTCCATGTTGGCCAGGTTGGTCTCAAACTGCTGACCTCAAGTGATCCACCTGCCTTGGCCTCCCAAAGTGCTGGGATTATAGGCATGAGCCACTGCACCCAGCCCATAAATAGTAATTTTAATTACTTTATGAGTACATAAAATATACTTTTATGTATTTGTGGGCTTTATAAACATGTGAATTGTTATATAATAGGTACAGTGACAATGAAAATTAGGCACAAAATTAGAAAGATATTTATACTGGGGTGAAATCATTTTCCTCTATGCGGTATCTGATATTTAGAGTCATTCATTTGGAGTTGGTGAAAAAGATGTATGGTCTAGGAGAGAAAGACCTCTGCATTTTTCTGTCTTTTGGTAAGTACCTTAAGGCAGTAGTTTAAAGTTTTAGTTTGAAGCTCAGAATATATGGGGTTAAAAAAAATAAAGTTTTAACAGTGGAACTTTTAAAAATAAAAGTTTATGCAGAATGCCATGTTTAACAAAGAAAAAAGGTTTTTTTCTTTCTTTATCACATGATTTATTTTTCCATGTCTATGTGTTTGGCCCACACTTTAAAAATAATTAGTCTTGGCCAGGTGCAGTGGCTCGTGCCTGTAATCCCAGCTGTTTTGGGAACCTGAGGCAGGAGGATTGCTTGAGGCCAAGAATTTGAGACCAGCCTGGGTAACAGAGCAAGACCCAGTCTCTACAAAAAAATTTAAAACTTACCTGGGCATGGTGGCACATGCCTGTAGTCCCAGCTGCTGGGGAAGCTGAAGTGAGAGGTTTGCTTGAGCCAGGAATTCGAGACTTCAGTGAGCCATGATGATGCCACTGCACTCCAGCCTGGGCAACAGAGTAAGACCTCAGCTCAAAAAAAGATACTTAGCCTTTGTCTTATTTGTCTTGTACCTCCTAACTTCCTCCACAAAATAACTATAATGTGAGTAAATAAGAGTGAACTCAGACACAGGTGGCTGAGTATTTACAGTTAGGAACTGATTTAGCTTTTCTTTTTCTTTACCAAAAGGATGAGTTTAAATGATAATTGAAAGTGTTTTAGTTGGCCATTATGTTTTTTCTTTTGGATATATGTTTAGTTTAACAATGTTTATAATAATTCCCACTGGGAGTACTATCGTAAGTAGTCAGAACATTATGTTTTTCAAAGTACTGTTCTATTTTATTTGACCCTTATAACAATCCTGAGGGATAGATTGGGCAGATATTATCATATCTACTTTACTTGTAAGGAGATTGACCTTATCATTATTTTTTTAAATATAGTTAGAGGTCTCGCTATGTTGTTCAGGCTGGTCTTGAACTCCTGGGCTTAAGCAATCTTCGTCCTCAGCCCCGCAAAGTGCTAAGATTACAGGCTTGAGCCACTGTGCCCAGGTGGAAATTAACATCTTAATCAAGTTAGTTATAGAGCTTGATCTTGAATGTGGCTTCTTTTCTACCACGTTATAATTGGATTTTGTCTCTAGTGGTATGAAGAATAAAAACCTAATAAATGCTGGCAGCTAATGTTATCTTTGTCTTTTCTGTGTCCCATCCGTTTTCATTCCTCAGGAATTAATTTTTATGGATCTCTTTTCACTGGATTAGTGCTGATATGACAGAAAATGTCTATTTTAATACTAAAGGGTCAGATGGAAGAGAGAATCCTTTTTCTCTCTATCTCTGTATCTATTATAATTTTTTTAGCATTAAGTAAAATATAAACTTTTGAGGTAAAAGACTATCTAAAATCAGAGCATAGTACTCTACAAATGTTAAAGGAGTGAATGACTTAAAAATGATCTTAAGTTACTCCTTTTGCCCCGCATCCTGTGTTTTCAAAAAGCTCGCATTTCTGGAAGGCCTAATATGTGCCAGGAGCATTTAACAGAAATCATCTAATTTAACCCTAAGAACCTTACGAGCTGGGTATCATCAGACCAAATGTGTGACGATGGGCAAATTACTTAACTGCTCTATGCCTCTGTTTCCTCATTTGTAAAATAAGGATGATGATAATACCTATCTAATAAGGATATTAGGTTATTACATTTCAAGTGCTTAGAAGAGTGCCTAGAATATAATGTGCCCAAGAAATGTTAGCCGTTATTATTGTCCTTTTCATTCCTAATCCAAGGTCATTCATCTGACATGTTGTAAAGGGAAAAACAGTTTTCTTCTCTAATCTTTTTTTTTTTTTTTGAGATGGAGTCTTGCTCTGTTGTCCAGGCTGGAGTGCAGTGGTGCAATCCTGGCTCACTGCAACTTCTGCCTCCCGGGTTCAAGCGATTCTCCTGCCTCAGCCTCCCGAGTAGCTGAGATTACAGATCTGCGCCACCACGCCTGGCTAATTTTTGTACTTTTGGTAGAAATGGGGTTTTACCATATTGGCTAGGCTGGTCTCAAAATCCTGACCTCAGGTGATCCGTCTCCCTTGGCCTCCCAAAGTTCTGGGATTACAGGCATGACCCACCCCGCCTGACCTCCTCTCTAATGTTCACACTCAACACCGAACACTTCTGCAACAAGATATGTGATGATTTTTTCCCCATACACCAAAGTAATTCTCCTGCGGACACCAACTAGGTATCCTGTAATTCAGCTCAATTTTGACATTATTTACCTAGAAATAGTGTCAGATCTCACAGATTAAGGACTCAGTCCCAACACGACTGTCTCCTACTTCAGGCGCCAGTTGAAAGTTCCAGGTTGTGAACTGTGCTCCAGACTGATCATTTATAAATTGGAGTTCCCATGACCCACTCCTTGGGTTCCATTAATTTGGTGGAACAGCTCACAGAAATCAGGGGAACACATTTACCAGTTTATTATGAAGGATTTTAAAAGGATACACATGAAGAGATGGACAGGACAAGGTATGGGGGCACAGAGTTTCCAAGCCTTCTCTGGGCAAGCCTCCTAGCACCTCCACAAGGTCAGCAACCAGGAAGCTCATCAAGAGTTTTTACGGAGCTTGATCTCTAGCCCCTTGCCCCTGCTTTTTTTTTTTTTTTTTTTTTTGAGACAGGGTCTGGCTGTGTTGCCCAGGCTTAAGTGCAGTGGCACCATCTTGGCTTGCCATAACTTCTTCTTCCTGGGCTCAAGCGATCCTCCAGCTTCAGCCTCCTGAGTAGCTGGGACTACAGGCACACACCACCCCACCTGACTAATTTTTTTTTTTTTGTAGAGACGGGGTTTTGCCATGTTTCCCAGGGTCTTTCCCCAACTTTTTATAGGTCAGTGGGTGGGCCTGAAAGTTGCAACCCTCTGATCCTTTTCTTTTTTTCATGAGTCAGTTTGGTTTTAAGTAACCCTTCAATCCTCTAATCATCTGGTCTTTTGGTGACTGGCCCTATCATGAAGTTATCTAGGGGCCCTACCGTAAGTAACCTCATTAACATAAACTCAATATTTATCAAAGGGACTCATTATGAATAACAAAAGACATTATTATCACTCAGGATATTCTTAGCATTTTAGGGGCTCTAAGACAGGAACCAAGGACAAAGACCAAAATATGTTTCATATACCACATGTGGTAGAGCCAGGATCGAAGTTCAGGTCTGTCAGGTTCCAAAGCCCGTGATGTTTCCATTATAAGATGCCAGAGTGAATAATAGTTGGCCATAACCTGGATGGTCAGTCATATGATATGTTTGTGTTCAGAGGTCTTGAACCTGTCTTATCCTAGATAACAGCTATGTGCCACATACGATGTTTTAGTCAGTGATAGACTACATATACCCATATATATGACAGTAATCCTGTAAGATTATACTGTATTTTTACTGTACCTTTTCTGTATGTAGATATGTTTAGATACATAAATACTTACCATTGTGTTACAGTTACCTACAGCATTCTGTACAGTAACATGCTGTACAGGCTTGTAGCCTGGGAGCAATAGGCTATACCTATGTGGCCTAAGTGTTGTAGTATACCATCTAGTTTTGTGTAAGTACACGCCATGATATTTGCACAATGACAAAATCACCTAACAGTGCATTTCTCAGAACATACCCCTGTCTTTAAGCAGTGCATGGCTGTAATTCACAGATGGGAGCTTGGATGAAATCTATAATTCCTTCTCACATCCAGGAGATGGGCTCCAAATTGTGAAACCAGATTGTAGCAGGATTAGGAGTTATCTTCATTCTCATCCCAGCTCTTACCATTAACCTATAAGACTATATAGCCTAAGCTATTAAGTAAAACCTAGGGCTCTGTAAGACCTTAATCAAGTCTTTTAGCACCTTGCCAGTTTTAAAATAAAATGCCAAAATTCTTTAAGTAAAAAGTAGCTTAGAATTATCCACAGTAGGAGGTTTTAGATTTAACAAAACTATCTGGAATCGATATTTTGCAGTATATTTACTGTCTGTTATCCAAGAGATTTTAAAATTCTCTTCCTGTTCATAATTGATTTTTACTCTGTCTTGGAATATATTAGTCTGAGATTGAATGAAGATATACCCTTAACTCATATTGTTTGTTTTTTTTGTACAAGCAAATCTCTTTATTTCCAAAGACCTCTCCAACCCAAGTTAAAAGAATACACACTATGATTCCATCTTTTAATATATTAACATCAAGATGTACATGTTTGAAAATGGTTGGAATTTTATACTGGAATAATGCATACTAAACTATTAATAGTTTCTACCTCTGAGGGACATGGGGGTAAGAGGGGCATGAGAGTAAACATTCATATTTTGCTCTCTCTGTCTTGTGTTCGAATCTTTTGTAATGATAATACATTCACATGTAATAACTTTTATTTTTACAAAGAATGAGTTTTCCCAAGAACAAAATGCAACAATTCTGCTATAGCTTGTTGACATTTAATGCAAATATATTGCTTTATATAATATACGAATTGTTCAAAAGTGATAATAACAGCTTTAATCATGCTCCCAATAAAATATTTGCTAAAGAAATT
>NW_016814053.1:1767012-1809196 GCF_001698545.2 Rhinopithecus bieti | reverse complement strand
AATTTTTTTTTTTTTGTAGAGACGGGGTTTTGCCATGTTTCCCAGGGTCTTTCCCCAACTTTTTATAGGTCAGTGGGTGGGCCTGAAAGTTGCAACCCTCTGATCCTTTTTCTTTTTTTCATGAGTCAGTTTGGTTTTAAGTAACCCTTCAATCCTCTAATCATCTGGTCTTTTTGGTGACTGGCCCTATCATGAAGTTATCTAGGGGCCCTACCGTAAGTAACCTCATTAACATAAACTCAATATTTATCAAAGGGACTCATTATGAATAACAAAAGACATTATTATCACTCAGGATATTCTTAGCATTTTAGGGGCTCTAAGACAGGAACCAAGGACAAAGACCAAAAATATGTTTCATATACCACATGTGGTAGAGCCAGGATCGAAGTTCAGGTCTGTCAGGTTCCAAAGCCCGTGATGTTTCCATTATAAGATGCCAGAGTGAATAATAGTTGGCCATAACCTGGATGGTCAGTCATATGATATGTTTGTGTTCAGAGGTCTTGAACCTGTCTTATCCTAGATAACAGCTATGTGCCACATACGATGTTTTAGTCAGTGATAGACTACATATACCCATATATATGACAGTAATCCTGTAAGATTATACTGTATTTTTACTGTACCTTTTCTGTATGTAGATATGTTTAGATACATAAATACTTACCATTGTGTTACAGTTACCTACAGCATTCTGTACAGTAACATGCTGTACAGGCTTGTAGCCTGGGAGCAATAGGCTATACCTATGTGGCCTAAGTGTTGTAGTATACCATCTAGTTTTGTGTAAGTACACGCCATGATATTTGCACAATGACAAAATCACCTAACAGTGCATTTCTCAGAACATACCCCTGTCTTTAAGCAGTGCATGGCTGTAATTCACAGATGGGAGCTTGGATGAAATCTATAATTCCTTCTCACATCCAGGAGATGGGCTCCAAATTGTGAAACCAGATTGTAGCAGGATTAGGAGTTATCTTCATTCTCATCCCAGCTCTTACCATTAACCTATAAGACTATATAGCCTAAGCTATTAAGTAAAACCTAGGGCTCTGTAAGACCTTAATCAAGTCTTTTAGCACCTTGCCAGTTTTAAAATAAAATGCCAAAATTCTTTAAGTAAAAGTAGCTTAGAATTATCCACAGTAGGAGGTTTTAGATTTAACAAAACTATCTGGAATCGATATTTTGCAGTATATTTACTGTCTGTTATCCAAGAGATTTTAAAATTCTCTTCCTGTTCATAATTGATTTTACTCTGTCTTGGAATATATTAGTCTGAGATTGAATGAAGATATACCCTTAACTCATATTGTTTGTTTTTTTTGTACAAGCAAATCTCTTTATTTCCAAAGACCTCTCCAACCCAAGTTAAAAGAATACACACTATGATTCCATCTTTTAATATATTAACATCAAGATGTACATGTTTGAAAATGGTTGGAATTTTATACTGGAATAATGCATACTAAACTATTAATAGTTTCTACCTCTGAGGGACATGGGGTAAGAGGGGCATGAGAGTAAACATTCATATTTTGCTCTCTCTGTCTTGTGTTCGAATCTTTTGTAATGATAATACATTCACATGTAATAACTTTTATTTTACAAAGAATGAGTTTTCCCAAGAACAAAATGCAACAATTCTGCTATAGCTTGTTGACATTTAATGCAAATATATTGCTTTATATAATATACGAATTGTTCAAAAGTGATAATAACAGCTTTAATCATGCTCCCAATAAAATATTTGCTAAAGAAATTCTACAGTTTATTCCATAAATTTAAAAACATGTAGAAAACAATTATCACCCATAAATTAAATGATGTATTTGGTGCAGGGCTGGCAAGCCCCAAAGTTGGGGCTTAGTTTGGGACAGTTCTTGGCTTTGTCCAGGAAAGAAGCCAAAGGCATGACAATGGTAGGAACCTCTGCTGAAGCGGCAGTGTACAACAGCAGCAGAAGTACTGTTTCTTGTGGAGCAGGGCTAGTCTGTAGGCAGTGTGCCTAGAGTAGCCTGTATTGCTTTTTATATTTAGTAATTTTTAAGCAGAATTCTCAATCTCACATTTCTTAATCTTTCCTTCTCTTTTTTTTAGGATATTGAAAAGATTTTTAGTAACATTTCAGATATACATGAATTGACTGTGAAACTTTTAGGTTTGATTGAAGACACAGTTGAAATGACTGATGAAAGCAGTCCTCATCCCTTAGCTGGCAGCTGTTTTGAAGATTTGGCAGAAGTAAGTTTACAAAACTACTTTATATTCTCATTAAAGTCCTAAATGCTGTACTAAGAAATTTAGACACAAGTCTTGGCAACATAGTGAGACCTCATTTCCATAAAAAAATAAAATAATTAGCCAGGCATGGTAGTGCCCATCTGTGGTCCCAGTGACTCAGGAGGCTGAGGTAGGAGGATTACTTGAGCCTGGTGGATCAAGCCCATGATGTGTCACTGAACTCCATCCTGGGTGACAGAGTGAGACCCTGTCTCCAAAAAAAAAAATTTTTTTATGAAAATTAGAAGATACCACTGGCCATTGTAAAAAGATATTTAAGATTTAACCGATAACAAACTAAAATCACATTGCCTATATAGTGACACTTTCTTTATAGTGTATTTATGGCAATATTTATAGTAAAAGTTTATATACTAGAGTATTAATATTTGGATTTTTTTTTTAAGTCGTAAGTATGTTCAAGATGAAGAAAGATGCATTTTATTGACCATAACTCTTTACCTTCTGTGGATTTTAAACTTAAAAGTTGGAAAGAAGGTTTATATTATTTTAATGTTTTCCAAAGTAAAATTATTTTGTTGTCTTTTAAATGACTATAAAATAATGTAGCTCATTGTAAAATAATCAGAAAATAGAGAGATATATAAATTGGATGAAAGTCACTTTATTTTATGACATCCATAGATAACTTATCCTTATATTTTCTGTGCATACATACGAACGTATGTGTGTTTGCAAAATAGGATCCTACTATTTTATAACTTACTGTTTTACTCTGTGCATCATAAACATTGTCCGTATTAATGTATATACTTCAACACAATTTTTAAGTATAAATAATGTGATGTTATATGGAGACACCATAACATATTTTAACTATTATCCATAGGTTGTAGAGTTTTTTCCTTTCTTTTTTTTTTTTTTTGTTATTGTAAACAACACTGCAACAAACATGCTTGCACTATGCCTTGATATTCCAATCCTTTTTTTTTTTTTTTTTGAGACGGAGTCTCGGTCTGTCGCCCAGGCTAGAGTGCAATGGCACAATCTTGTCTCACTACAACCTCCGCCTCCCTGGTTCAAGCCATTCTCTTACCTCAGCCTCCTCAGTAGCTGGGATTACAGGCGCCTGACACCATGCCTGGCTAATTTTTTTATTTTTGATAGAGACAGTGTTTCACTATGTTGGCCAGGCTGGCCTCGAACTCCTGAACTCATGATCCACCCGCCTCGGCCTCCCAAAGTACTGGGATTACAGACGTGAGCCACTGCGCCCAGCCATATGTTCTAATCATTTTTAAGGATGTATTCCTGGAAGTGGAATTTTAGTGCTAAAGACTAGGTATATTTTTAGAACTTTGAAACATTTTGCCACATTCACTTCCAGATAAATTCCAGTGTATGTAAGCTTCCTTCTTTCTTCACCCTTTCCCTTTGCTAACTCTGGATATTACCTTATTCTTTCTNAAAAAACCCTGCAAAAAAAATTGTTGCCCTTTTCCTTTTTTTTTCAAACCTTTTTTTTTTTTTTTTTTTGAGACGGAGTCTCGGTCTGTCGCCCAGGCTAGAGTGCAATGGCACAATCTTGTCTCACTACAACCTCCGCCTCCCTGGTTCAAGCCATTCTCTTACCTCAGCCTCCTCAGTAGCTGGGATTACAGGCGCCTGACACCATGCCTGGCTAATTTTTTTATTTTGATAGAGACAGTGTTTCACTATGTTGGCCAGGCTGGCCTCGAACTCCTGAACTCATGATCCACCCGCCTCGGCCTCCCAAAGTACTGGGATTACAGACGTGAGCCACTGCGCCCAGCCATATGTTCTAATCATTTTAAGGATGTATTCCTGGAAGTGGAATTTTAGTGCTAAAGACTAGGTATATTTTAGAACTTTGAAACATTTTGCCACATTCACTTCCAGATAAATTCCAGTGTATGTAAGCTTCCTTCTTTCTTCACCCTTTCCCTTTGCTAACTCTGGATATTACCTTATTCTTTCTCTTTTTAATTCTTTTTTTCGAAATTTGTTTTGTTTTCATATCTGGTTCTGCAGATATACCATTCATTTTTGCCAGTCTCATGGGAAAAGAAATCTTTCTTTCTTCTCCTTCTGTTCTCTTTTTTCTTTTCATTTCTTTCTTTTCTTTTGAGATAGGGTCTCACTCTGTTGCTCAAGCTGGAATATAGTGGAACAATCATAGCTCACTATAACCTCGAACTCCTGGGATCAAGTGATAATCTGTATCATATTAGTAGAAAATATATTCTTTTAAACCTAATGCTTTTCTCTTTTTTTGAAAATAGGAGCAAGCGTTTGATCCTTATGAAACATTATCACAGGACATTCTTTCACCAGAGTTTAATGAACATTTCAATAAATTGATGGCCAGACCTGCAGTTGCTCTACACTTTCAGGTAAACTTAAATTGAAGGTTTTTTTTGTTGTTTATAAAGCAAATCAATAAATCTCTCACTATTTTATCCTTCAAATATTTGTAATTCTAGAATACTTTTAATCCTTCAAATCTTGTTCATTCTAAACCTATTTTAGTTTATCTTTTGTTTTCTCTCTGGAGCTCTATCTGTTCTTACTGTAGAAATCTTTTATAGTACAACATCATGAATACTGAATGACCAGAAGAATTTGGCACATACTAGATATGGGATGTAAAGATGAATCTGGCCGGGTGCGGTGGCTTGTGCCTGTAACCCCAGCATTTTGGGAGGCCGAGGCAGGTGGATCACTTGAGGTCAGGAGTTTGAGACCAGCCTGGCCAACATGGTGAAACCCTGTCTCAACTAAAATTGCAAAAGTTAGCTGGGCGTGGTGGTGGGCTCCTGTAATCGCAGCTACTCAGGAGGCCAAGGCAGGAGAATCACTTGAACCCGGAAGGCAGAGGTTGCAGTGAGCTGAGATCACGCCACTGCCCTCCAGTTTGGGTGGCATAGCGAGACTCCGTCTCAAAAAAAAAATTAAAAAATAAAGATGAATCTGGAGTGTGATTTGAGGATTATGTTCTCTATAGGGGAAGAATTGGAGAAATCTTAAAAGTTGAGATAACCTCAACCTCCTATATACTCATACTGATTTTTCTATGAGGCCTACTATTTAAAGGAGATAAATACTGTATTGAGGGAGAGTATGCAAGTTAGTTGGTTCAGGAATACACTTAGATAAAATGAAAATACGTGGAGAGATACACACAATAAAATTTTATTTTTACTATCTCAACACTATAACAAAAGTTATGTTGGCATAGGTGATACTTGATTAAATGTGTAAAACTTCTACATCTAAACTGACTTTTCCAGCCGGGCATGGTGGCTCAGCTGGGTGGGAGGCCGAGGCGGGCGGATCACGAGGTCAGGAGATCGAGACCATCCTGGCTAACACGGTGAAACCCCTTCTCTACTAAAAAACACAAAAAACTAGCCGGGCGTGGTGGCGGGCGCCTGTAGTCCCAGCTACTCCGGAGGCTGAGGCAGGAGAATGGCGTAAACCCGGGAGGCAGAGCTTGCAGTGAGCTGAGATCCAGTCACCGCACTCCAGCCTGGGCGACAGAGCGAGACTCCGTCTCAAAAAAAAATACAAAAAATTAGCCGGGCACCTCTATTCCCAGCTACTCGGGATGCTGAGACAGGAGAATGGCGTGAACCCAGGAGGCAGAACTTGCAGTGAGCCGAGATCGTGCCACTGCACTCCAGCCTGGGCGATGAGCAAGACTCCATCTCAAAAAACAAAAACAAAAAATGTTATGTTGGCATAGGTGATACTTGACTAAATGTGTAAAACTTCTACATCTAAACTGACTTTTCCAGCCAGACGTGGTGGCTCCTGCCTGTAATCATAGCACTTTGGGAGGCTAAGGTCAGAGGATTGCTTGGACCCAGGTTTTTGAGACCAGCCTGGGCAACATAGGGAGACCTCGTCTCTACAAAATATAAAAACTTAGCCGAGCGTGGTGGCATGCACCTGTGGCATGCAAAGAGAATTGCTTGATCGTGGGAGGTCAAGGCTGCAATGAGTCATGATCATGCCTCTGCACCCCAGCCTTGGGTGCAGAGTGAGACCCAGTCTCAAAAAAATAAAAAATTAAAAAAAAACTGGCTTTTACCCCTTGACATTCGAATATGGTAAAATCTTTATTGTCCTAAAACAAGCAAGCAAGCAAATGAACAAACCTTTCTTTAGTAGAATAAGTAACTAGAGTGAAGAAAGTTTTTTCATTTCCTCTCTCATTTTTTTCTTTGCAGCCAATTGTCTTTATATTATTTTTTACCATTCTTTATGAAAACACTACCATGTATGTTTTAATCAGGATATAAATTGCCTTGGACAAGTAATTTAATTGCCAAATCCAGTAGATATTTTTATTTCATACTTATGTCTGTAGTATTTGTTACTGCTCTTATCTCTGGGTTCCTGTATACCTGAAGACTGGCCGCGATGGCTCATGCCTATAATCCCAGCACTTTGGGAGGCTGAGGGGGGTGGATCACCTGAGGTCAGGGGTTCAAGACCAGTCTGGTCAACATGGTGAAACCCTGTCTCTACTAAAAAATGGAAAAATTAGCTGGGTGTGGTGGCAGGCACCTGTAATCCCAGCTACTCGGGAGGCTGAGGCAGGAGAATTGCTTGAATCTAGGAGGTGGAGGTTGCAGTGAGCCGAGATTGTGCCACTACACTCCAGCCTAGGTATCAGAGCAAGACTCTGTACCCCCACCCAAAAATATAGATAGATAGATAGATAGATAGATAGATAGATAGATAGATAGATAGGGAGACACACACACACACACACACACTATCCAGGTGTGGTGGTGCACACCTGTAGTTCCAGCTACTACAGAGGCTGAGGCAGGAGGATCACTTGGAGGCTGGAGAATCACTTGAACCCAGGAGGTGGGGGTTGCAGTGAGCCAAGATTGCACCACGGCACTCAGGCCTGGGCTACAGAGTGAGACTCTGTCTCAAAAAAAAAAAAAAAAAAGAGAAAGAAATACCTGAGACTGGGTAATTTATAAAGAAAAGAGGTTTAATTGGCTCAGAGTTCCACAGGCTCTACAGGAAGCATGGCTGGGGAGGCCTCAGGAAATTTACAGTCATGGCGGAAGGCAAAAGGGAAGCAGGCACGTCTTCACATGGCCAAAGCAGGAGGAAGGAGCAGGGAGGTGCCACACACTTCTAAACAACCAGATCTCCTGAGAACTCTATTACAAGAACAGCACTAAAGGAAGAAATCTGCCCCCATGATCCAGTCACCTCCCACTAGGCCCCACCTCCAACATTGGGGATTACAGTTGAACATAAGATTTGGACGGGGACACAAATTCAAACCATATCAGCTCCTATGATACTACATGTTCCCAATTTTCATCTTCTCTAATTTCTTCTTCTCAGTCTCTTAATTATAGCTATTATCCAACTTCTGTTATCAGCCCCTGTTTTTCTGTTCTTCTGTACTCTCCTTGGGTGACTTCATCCATATCTATATACTGGTGACTTCTTATTTGTATTTCCAGACCATCACTTTCTTTTAAGCACTCTGTATATATGTGTATGTGTCTATACACTTTCATATAACCAGCTGCCTTGAATTGATGCACTTGGATCCTCTAAACGCACTTCAAATATGACATGTTTAAAACTGAAGTTACCATCTTCTCCCTGCCTTCTTTACTGTGAATTCCCATTATTTATTATCTTCCACTTCTCTACTCTCAAAAACTTGTTATCATGGAATAAAAATTATACTTAATTCTCAAAATTACTTCAAGAGAGGAATTTTTTAAAGTTGACTCATATTTTCATATAAACCATAAAGTATGCATTAAATACACAGTCTATAAGAACTTTGGATACTCATTAAAAGCACTCACAACACATTCCTTGTTTCAGTCCTATTTTATTAGGAATTTTTGCTGTAGAATTTGAATGTTAAAGGGCCCAATTATTAATAAAGCTGTCGCCCTAGATATTCAGTGAAATTGGAAGAGTTAGATGAAATCCTTTTTTAGGCCAAACTCACTTGTTTTAACTTAAAAAAAAATTCCATGTAAGATAAAATAACGCTTCCTTAATAAAACTAAAAACAAAAAGCATCTTTAGAAGCTGTGTAGCATACTTTATTTATTTAGAGACAGTGTCTCACTCTGTTGCCCAGGCTGGAGTACAGTGGCACAATCTCAGTGCATTGCAACCTCCACCTCCTGGGTTCAAGCAATTCGCTTGCCTTAATCTCTCGAGTAGCTGCGAGTACAAGTGTGGACCACCACGCCTGGCTAATTTTGGTATTTTTTGGTAGAGACAGAGTTGCACCATATTGGCTAGGCTGTTCTTTTGACCATGAGGCACCGTGCCTGGACTGTATAGCACACTTAAAAAAATAAGATTTGAAGTTAGAACTTAAGGCTTTGGGTCAATTAATAGTTTTTGTTTGTTTGTTTGAGACAGAATCCTTCACCCAGGCTGGAGTGCAGTGGCGTCATCTTGGCTCGCTGCAACCTCTGCCTCTTGGGTTTAAGGAGTCCTCCTGCCTCAGCGTCCTGAGTAGCTGGGACTGCAGGCGCATGCCACCACACCTGGCTAATTTTTGTATTTTTAGTAGAGACAGAGTTTCACCATGTTGGCCAGGCTGTACTCAAACTCTTAACATCAGGTAATCTGCCCGCCTCTGCCTCCCAAAGTGCTGGGATTACAGGCATGAGCCATTCTGCCCAGCCCCAATTAATAGTTGTATTACCTTGAGCAATTCACTTAATCTCTGAGACTCAGTTTGCTCATTAGTAAAATGATGATCATAATGATATATCTATCTCTTATAGTTATTAGGAAATTAAATGGTAATATATATAAAGCATAAGCATAATGTTTGATGTGTATTAAATACTCAAATGTAGCTCCTGTTGTCAGAGGACTCCTTCCACTGTAAATACATGCTACAAAAATTTTATAATGCACTTTGTCAGCCATTGTAGTACAAATTAGCAAAACAGTTGATCTTGTAGACTGATTTTGAAGTTTCATATTGGTTTCGTTTCAAGCACTATATATAAAATATCCAGAATAATTCACTATATTAGTTAGATTAATGCTGTCTTAGTCTATTCAGGCTGCTCTAATAAAATATCATAAACTGGATGGCTTATAAACAATAGAAATTTATTTCTCACAGTTTGAGTTTGGAAAGTCCTATATCAAGAGGCTAACAGATTTGGTGTCTAGTGAGGGTTTGCTCTTCTGGTTCATAGATGGTGCTTTCTTATTGTGTCCTCACATGGTGGATGGCACAAACAAGCTCCCTTAGGCCCCTTTTATAAGGGCACTAATCCTGTTCACAAGGGCTCTGCCCTCATATCCTAATCACCTCCTAAAGGCCCCATCTCTTAATACTGTTGCATTGGGGATTAGGTTTCAATATGTGACTTTTGAGGGAACACAAACATGCAGATCATAACAAATGTCAAAATGAATTAATCTTTAAGAAAATTGGTGGCACTTTTTGTGTATCCTAGTAAGAAGTTTGGTTACTGGGTAATACGTCTGTTGAACAGATTATAATTTAACTTTAACAAAATGTGAAAATTATGGAAATATTTTTGAAGATTTTTTTAAAGCAGCATATCAGATTCTTTCTCACATTATATATTGGTGTGGTTAGTATTTTTCTTATGGCAAGAAATACCAGTAAGTCAACTATATAGACATCTAAAATTAACATGAGTTAAATCCATTATAAATTTTAGAAAACCATTTATTCTGCAGTAGTTTCCAAAACTGGGGTGTACCTATCCCAAGCTATATACTAAGATTTTTCAGGATATGTAAAGGCACAGAGAGCTTTAAGGGAATCTATTTCTAGTCTTCGGAGACGTTGTTTATGTTTTTTGCATTGTCTTTTCCAAATTCTCTTACTTGTTAACTTTTGCTGTATGTATTTCCCATTATGCATTGATCTAAGATGTGAAAACCTCTAGGGCACCAAACAGGAAAAAAAAAAAAAAAAGTATTACCTCTATGGGAGAGTTCACTGAGTACAAAGCAAAAGAGTTTGCAAAAGAAGGTTATGGGGGATGCTAGTAAAAATTCTTGGTAGCCAAAATGTCATATCTATCTATGTTATGTCGTATCTATCTGCCTAAGAATTAAGACGTGATATGCTTATCACAAGGGTTTATATTAACCTTATTGTAAGTACTTTATCATCATTTATTATAAAGAAGAGGAGAAACTTGTAAAGTTCTCATACCTTGATGTAATATGTTAGAAGCAGTTGTAGTTTCATCCAGAGGCTTCTAATCCTTGAGACCGTGACATTAATATGTTCGTTTGAATTTAACAATAAAGTTTGACTTCTGACAAAGACTGGTGTTACTCTTTATTTTGACAATGAAGATCGGCTTTGTCAATTAAGTTGTATGACAGACATTTTTCATAAATGAGCTAAATCTGAAATTTTATTCAATTATTGTTTGGTGAAATACATATAGATCACATTTACAGTATACAGCATCCCCTGAAATGCATCTTTTGTAACTATGTAAATTTAAAACATTTTAAAATTGTGCAAGAGGGTGCATAGCTTCTCAGAATTCCTTTAGGGTATGTGGAAGCCAAAACATAAGCTGTAGAGGATTATTGTGAAAGTTATTTTAGCCACATAAAAGAAAACGAATGTATATATTTCTCTAATAAAGGAGGAAAGGAAGAAAAGAATAACTTGATATACAGCACTTCAGTTTCAATATAGAACATGCATTCTGTTGTAGTTTTGATAAGTCTATATCTCAAATTTTTAGTGGCCATTTCTGTTAGGCACTGCTGTTGCGTGTCCTTGATGTCAGAGACATACTGTGATATCTTTTTGCTTTGCAGTCCATTGCTGATGGCTTTAAAGAGGCAGTTCGTTATGTCCTTCCACGTCTTATGCTGGTGCCAGTATATCACTGTTGGCACTATTTTGAGTTACTAAAGGTAAGATTTTATAACATAGAATCTCAAAGTCCTTATGTAATAGAAAAGTTTACTTTTTAAAATTAATTTTGGAGACACACATTACCAGTCTTTTAGTTCTTATTTTATGTAATTAATAACTTTTATATATAACATTGCTCTAAATTTCTGTCTTGTTTATCTTATAAAAGAAATAACTTTTGAAGTTAATATTTTTTTCTGTGCAGTGTTGTATTCTTCCTGTCTTAGCTGGAACCCAAGCAGCACATTAAAAATATATGTATAACTTTACAAAAAAAGATTCTCTGCTCTATTTTAATTAACTAGCCAGCCACTAGTCCTGGTCACGTTGGCTAAGAGGGTTTGGGAGGCTAGTGATTAATTGGCGGCAAAAGTAGCTGTGGTTTAGGATGAGTCAGGCCATTATAGTCAATGACCTGATCTTAAATGCAGACCTAGTAGCAGAGATTTTAAAAAAGCAATCATCCAGGTAAGGGAAAAGTTTTTTTTTAATTATGTGGTCAAACCAGCATTTTTAAATGTTGGCAATGTTAGAGGACAACTCTAAGACTAATGATAGGACTTCTAATAAGACATGAACTGTATTTTTTAAAATTTAGGCATCCAAATATACATCTGGGGCTGCTTATATATTATTCATATGAAGCCTGCATATCTTTTGATGAGTTCTTTATGGATCCATTAGTATCCATGGAGACTTACACAATGAAGTTGCTCATCTATTTGTGGATAAAAGCTGGCTTCCTCCAGCATCAAATGCTGTGGGTAGTAGCACTCCATAAAAAAGAACATAAAAAAGAGATAAGTATTCATTAGAAGTAATCATATATATTCCTTGCCTAGATGCCTACAAGATATACATAGAATTATTCTGGCTTTTATTTTAATGTTATTACCGTGGATTAGATGGAAAAAGTCTTAACTGTCTATCTAAACCAACGATGTGGTATCCTAAAGGAGAGGTACAAAATAATCAAGCAGAAAGATACTTTGCTTCTAAAGAGCAGTGAAAAAGTTGGAAGCTGGACATGGTGGCACAAGCCTGTAGTCCCACCTACTTGGGAGGCTGAAATAAGAGGATCACATGAGGTCAGGAGTTCAAGGCCAGCCTGAGCAACTATAAGACTCTGTCAAAGAAAAAAAAAAAAAAGTTGAGAAAGAACATTTTACTGAGCAAGATATGTAAGAATTACAGTTGAGAAGGGGCCATAATCTGAAAGTAGACAGACGTTCTTAGATGTTAGCTAGAGTCAGTGAAAATCAGTAGCAGTGATAGAGATAAATGAATGGATTGTCACCAGAAAATCTCCATCTCTCATATGCTCACTTTGGTAATCACTCCTACCTTTAAAAGATCAAGGGAAATTGTGTAAGGAATTAGAAATGGGAAAAGAAACACTCATCGATGAGTTCTCATGCTTGTCCAAAGGCAGCAGATATTCTTATTACTAGGTAGTAGTAATTTTGGGCTTCAAAGAATGAATAAAGAGAGCCAGGTGCGGTGGCTCATGCCTGTAATCCCAGCACTTTGGGAGTTCAAGGGGGATCAAATCACTTGAGGTTAGGAGTTCAAGACCAGTCTGGCCAACATGGTGAAATCATGTTTTAGTCTCTATTAAAATACAAAAATTAGGCAGGCGTAGTGGCACATGCCTGTAATCCCAGCTACTCAGGAGGCTGAGGCAGGAGACAGCTTGGGCAACAGAGCGAGACTCTATCTCAAGAAAAAAAAAAAAGAAAAAAAAAAGAATGAATAAAGAGAAACTACCTATGTCTGATCAATGAAACGGTAACCCTTAGAATAAATGGGGAATATACTCAGTTTTAATTAATGCACAGCAACAACAAGAACAAATGGAGATGTGGAATGGAAAGACAGGCCTTAGAAAAGATTAGAAATGGCGAAAGATTTGAATCACTTCACAAAACAGGATATCCAAAATGGCAGTAAACGTGTATTCAAACTCATTAAAAGTCAAGGAAATGCAGTTAAAACCACAGGATACCATTACATACACACCAGATTACAGAAATTTGAAAGTCTGAAAATATCCATAAACAGCAGCATGAACTATTTGCATTCAGCTAGGAATGAAACTGTATAACCCACTTTGGAAAACTGCTTGGCATTACCTTTTAAATTAAAAAATATGCATACTGTGTGACTAGGCAGTTCCATCCTTGAATATATACTCTAAAGAAACAAAATGTATGCACATGTATACCAAGAGAAATGTACAAGAAAGTCTATACCAGGTGTCAGTAATAGCAAACCCTGTTTGCCAACCAGAAAAGGGTAATTAAATTGTGGTTCAGTCAGGTAATGAAAGAAAATTACACTAGAACAACACACATCAATGATGCTTACAAATAAACTTTGAGAAATAATATTTCATTGGTGTGTTATATTTATTTATCCATTCATCTGTTGATAGACCACTGAATTATTATTTTTTTTTTTTGAGATGGAGTCTTGCTCTGTCACCAGGCTGGAATGCAGTGGTGTGATCTCAGCTCACTGCAACCTCTGCCCCCCTGGGTTCAAGCAATTCTCCTGCCTCAGCCTCCTGAGTAGCTGGGACTATAGGCACATGTCACCACACCCAGCTAATTTTTGTATTTTTAGTAGCGACAGGGTTTCACCATGTTGGCCAGGATAGACTCGATCTCTTGACCTCGTGATCTGCCCATCTCAGCCTCCAAAATGCTGGGATTACAGGCATGAGCCACCGTGCCTGGCCAACTGTTGGATTTTTTTTTACCTTTTGGTTACTGTAAATAATGCTTCTGTGAATGTGGGTGTACAAATATGCCTTTGAGACTTTGTTTTGAATTATTTTATGTATATACCTGGGAGTGGAATGGGTGGATCATATGGTAATTTTCTCTTTAATTTTTTGAGGAACTACCATACTGTTTTTCATAGTAACTGCACCATTTTACGTTCCTACCAACCATGCACAAGGTTCTGATTTCTCCACATCTTTACCAAACCTTGTTAGTTTCTTTCTTTCTTTTTTTGAGATGGAGTTCCACTCTTGTCGCCCAGGCTGGAGTGCAATGGCACAATCTTGGCTCACTGCAACCTCCGCCTCCCAGGTTCAAGCGATTCTCCTGCCTCAGCCTCCCGAGTAGCTGGGATTATAGGTGCCCGCCACCATGCCCATCTAATTTTTTGTATTTTTAGTAGAGACAGGGTTTCACTATGTTGGCCAGGCTGGTCTCGAGCTCCTGACCTCAGGCAATCCACCTGCTTCGTCCTCCCCAAGTGCTGGGATTACAGGCGTAAGCCACCACGCCTGGCCTGTTTTTTTGTTTGTTTGGTTTTTTGTTAATAGTAGTCATCCTAATGGATACGAGGTGGTATCTTATTGTGGTTTTGATTTTAATTTTCTTAATGACTAGTGATGTTGAGTATCTTTTATGTGCTTCTCAACTATTTGTATGTCATCTATTTTATTGTGTTGTTTTTGGGACAGGGTCTTGCTCTGTTACCCAGGCTGGAGTGCAGTGATACAATCATGGCTTACTGCAGCCTTGACCTCCTGGGCTCAAACGACCCTAGTACAGTGAATTAGAGACAAATTGATAATTTATTGGAATTTCCCTTTGCTATGTGCACACATGTCCATAGTAGATGTAGCATTTGGTAGGAGTTTCAACAAAAGCAGGGTAAATATTCCAGTGAAGTCTCATACAGAATTAAGAAAAAACTTACATGAAATATAAAATCTTGGACAGGATACACTTGTAGACAACTAGGGATAATGATGAGTATCAAGTAGCAAGGAATATATTCTTCAGCTAGGTTAATAAGATATTACCCATTAAAGCCAGGCACAGCAGGTCACGCTTGTAATCCTAGCACTTTAGGAGGCCAAGGAAGGTAGATTACTGAAGCTCAGGAATTTGAGACCAGCCTGGGTAACATGGCCAAACCCCATCTCTACAAAAAATTAGCTGGGTGTGGTGGCGCATGCCTGTAGTCCAAGCTACTAGGGGGTCGGAGGGTTAAAGCAGGAGGATCGCTTGAACCCGGGACATTGAAGCTGCAGTGAGCCAAGATGGTGCCACTGCATTCCAGCCTAGTTGACAAAGTGAAACTTTGTCTCAAAGAAAAAGGAAAGATATTACCCATTAATAAACAATCACTTTTATTTTTAATTTTAAGCATACATAGCAAGGGTATCTTTTCTCTTTGACCTCTTTTCCAAAGTACACTCATTTCATTTTATTTCTTAAACTCAGTAGTTTTCCAGTTTGTTTTCAACATAGAAAGAATCCATTTCAACTCAGTGGTCATCAGATTTAGACACAGACCAGTGTTTTGCATAGCTGTGTCTGGTGTCATTGTAGAGCGACAGGGTATTAGTGTAGCAAAAAAGCAGAGACTTTGGGATCAGAGCTCCTGGGTTTGGATACAAACTCTCCTATTTATATTGGGCAAATTACTTAATTTCTCTGTGCCTCATTTCCTTCATCTGTAACATACGATAATAGTACCTTGTCTTACAGAGTTGTAATTAAAAGTTAAATAAGCTAATACATAAAAGAGGGTGCCCAGAGTAGAGCTCAAAAAACATTCATGGCCGGGTGCGGTGGCTCAAGCCTGTAATCCCAGCACTTTGGGAGGCCGAGACGGGCGGATCACGAGGTCAGGAGATCGAGACTATCCTGGCTAACATGGTGAAACCCCATCTCTACTAAAAAATACAAAAAACTAGCCGGGCGAGGTGGCAGGCGCCTGTAGTCTCAGCTTACTCGGGAGGCTGAGGCAGGAGAATGGCGTAAACCCGGGAGGTAGAACTTGCAGTGAGCTGAGATCCAGCCACTACACTCCAGCCTGGGCGACAGAGCGAGACTCCGTCTCAAAAAAAAAAAAAAAAAAAAAAATTCATTATTGGTCTAAATACTTAACAAAATCATACAGTAGTCATTTATTCCAGTTACTACTGACAGCCACCTAGTGGGTACCTACCACGTGCAGGTAAACTAAAAAGGAATAAAACGTGTCCCTAGGCATTAAGGTGTTCACAATTTAGTGAAGAAAATAGATGTCAAACAAATAATTACAATATTATTAAGAGCCTAATAGAAGTACTACTATGAGATCAATAAAGCAGGAGTTACTAGCTCTGCTTAGAGAAGTCAGAAAAAAATCATATTAATTTTTCCTTTGTTTAGTGAAGTAAAAAAAAAAACAAAACAAAACATTGGTTTTGGGTATATAGGGATTTGTCCTACTGAGAGAGAGCGAAGAGTGTGTGCATGTATGGGTATGTGTGTGTGTGTGTGTGTGTGTGTGTCATTATTTATTTGGGGGAGTCGTGAAAGACAAATGCTGAGGAACTCTGCAGAATAAAAGAGACAATAGAAACATGACAATTTAGTGCATCATGGACCAGTTCCTGTTTTGGGGGAAAATATTACCTTAAAGGATGTTATTAGAACAATTGGCAAAATTGGAATATACACTATAGATGAGATTACAGATTAATCAGTGTTAAATTTCCTGAAGTTGATCACTATACTGTGATTCTGTAAAAGAAAATCCTTGTTGTAAGATGAACTATTAGAAACATTAAAGGAGTAAGGGAGAGTGATACTAGTTGAGAGTAATTTGTGATACATTTGACGTTTCTTTATATTCCAAAAACCACTGCAAAACCATTCAGCCATAGTCCCCCTTCCTGTGCAAGGAACTGAATGGATGGTATCACAAACTACTGAAAAAACAGTCTGCACGCACTGGCACACAGAATGATGAAGCATGTGACAAAATGTTAAAAACTGGTGATTCAGAGTATTACAGGAGTTATTTGTGTTACTTTTACTACAACTTTTCTATAAATTTGATATTTCAAAAGAAAAAATTTAAGAGGGAGAAGGCATAGTCAGAAGGCATCTTCAA
The DNA here is from genome assembly GCF_001698545.2 of Rhinopithecus bieti. NCBI lineage: Eukaryota > Metazoa > Chordata > Mammalia > Primates > Cercopithecidae > Rhinopithecus > Rhinopithecus bieti. The sequence continues at coordinate 1,792,062 of NW_016814053.1, read as the reverse complement.
GAGGAAGCATTTCAACTGTGTCCTAGCAGCTAAATTCACCAGGTGGATGAGGAGGTTAGAGACTGATATGTAGAAAGCTAATAGGGGCATGAAAGTGCATTACTTATTTGCACATAGTTCAGTACAGTAATTTTCTTTTCTTTTCTTTTTTTTTGAAACAGTCTTGCCCTGTCACCCAGGCTGGAGTGCAGTGGTACGATCTCAGCTCACTGCAAGCTCCGCCTCCAGGTTCAAGTGATTCTCATGCCTCAGTCTCCCAAGTAGCTGGGATTACCGGCGTGCACCACCACGTCCAGCTGATTGTTTTGTATTTTTATTTTTGTATTTTAATTTTATTTTCATTTTTTGCGGCGGGGGAACGGAGTCTCACTCTATCACCCAGACGGAGTGTAATGGCACAATCTCGGCTTACTGTATTCTCTACCTCGCATGATCAGGTCATCCTCCTACCTCAGCCTCCCGAATAGCTGGGACTACATGTGCACATCACCACGCCCGGCTAATTTTTGTATTTTTTGTAGAGACAGGGTTTTGCCATGTGCTTGGGCTGGTCTTGAACTCCTGGGCTTAAGTGATCTTCCCGCCTTGGCCTCCCAATATGTTGGGATTACACGTGTGAGCCACCTTGCCTGGCCCAGTAATTTCTGTGTAAGATGTTTGGAATACATTCTTTTACGTATCTGTAGAATATTAGTTGGATATTCATTAATATGATGTTTATCAAACCTCACTGCTGAAAATTCAAGAAATATTTAGCAAATTATTGGATTATTTTGCCAAACAGAGCCGTTGTTTAATATACCTCCATTACCAGGAAATCCCACTCTAAATATCCTCAATTTTGTCCTCTTTACAGCTTATAATTATTACATGATTATTTAAAAATGACGCGTGGAAGAGTTTGAACAGCCTTAAGACCAAGTAGACAATGAAAGTTTGGTATCTTCATACCATTTTGGTAGAATCTCACTACTGGTGATAATTTAGATATTTGGATCAACAAAAACAATAAGAATAAAACAGTTCTAATTAAGCATTTGATATCATCAACATTCATATTTATTAAAGAAATATTTTAGAGTGGAGCTGAGTAGACTCTTTCTATAAGAAATCTTTAAAGAAGACTCTGTAAGAAATCTTTAAAGCCGCAAAATAAGTGATTTTGCCAGTAACTTTCACCTGTAGAAGTCAGAATAACCAAGCACGGATCCCTTTTCAAACTTGCTGATATTTTGACTTTGCTTCCATCCTTTCTATTGCTTACTCTAGAGATTAAGGTATTACTTCTAATGATAGTCATTTACATTATTTATGTTGATAATCTCTTGATGACAAGATCTCTACATGTGTCTTGAAATAAAATCAAATGGCTCTGCGCTTCATGTAGAGAATAATTTCTAAGACATATGAATAAAAGGTAATGGACAAAGTTCTCAAACAATATCCAGTTAGTTGCTGGGGAAAGGGAACCATTGCTGAATGCTTTTGAGATTGCTCTTGGAATATAAGGAAAATTTTAATTTATCACAAAATCTCTAATTTAAAGTTAAAGATCACAAAATAGATTTAAGTTTTTAAAAATTTTCTGAAGTGATCTAATTCCTCATATCCTTGCATAAATATATATTTATAAATACATTATATATATAATATCTATATGATGATCCAGTTTGAATTCTTCTTTCAAAAAGATTAAAACAGTTTGAGATCAGCCTGGGCAGCATAGCGAGACTCCACCTCTATGGAAAAAATTTTTTAAAAATTAGCCAAGCATGGTGGCACACATCTGTAGTTCCAGCTACTTGGGAGGCTGAGATGGAAGGATCACTTGAGTCCAGGAAGTTGAGGCAAGGCTGCAGTGAGCCATGATCACCTCACTGTACTCTAGTCTGGGTGACAGAGTGAGACCCTGTCTCAAAAAAAAAAAGTCAAAACATTGGAGCACAATACAATCCACTCTGAATTATTTACTATAAGTAAATTTTCTTTCTTTCTGAGAGTGAAATACAAGAGAAAATTTTGGGGCAAATGAAATAGAGCCAGAGTTTTAGGGATTAATAAGTCAGTTTCTAAATCTTACTTCTAAAGGTTGAGATAGAATGTTAATTTTCATGGTTTCTTGACATTTACTAGAATGGTTGAATTTCGTATTGTAAAACAGCAGTGGAATCCTTTGAGAGATGCAGTTTACAGAAAAGTTTATGATGGATTGAAGTGTTAAAAGTACACTTGATTATGTTATATAACAAAGATTTGTAAACTTTTTGAAATTGCTAAAACAAAGTAATCATTAAAGAATATTAAATAGTTTATAGTTATTTATCTTATTTTCTCTATTCCTAGTCGCTAATGAATAAAAGTAAGTTGTAAGCTTCATGCTTTAGATGTTTTAAACTTTTTTAGTATGTTTGGAAAATATAGCCTGGCACAATGGCTCACGCCTGTAATTTCAACACTTTGGGAGGCAGAGGTGGGAGGATAGCTTGAGCCCAGGAGTTTGGGGACCAGCCTACTGAGACCCTGTCTCTACAAAAAATAAAAATAAAAAAATTAGCTGGGCTAGGCACAGTGGCTTACGCCTGTAATCCCAGCACTTTGGGAGGCCAAGGCAGGTGGATCATGAGGTCAGGAGATCGAGACCATCCTGGCCGACATAATGAAACCCCATCTCTACTAAAAATACAGAAAGTAGCCAGACATAGTGGCCATGCCTGTGATCCCACCTACTCAGGAGGCGGAGGCAGGAGAATCCCTTGAACCAGGGAGTTGGAGGTTGCAGTGAGCCAAGATGGTGCCACAGCACTTGAGCCTGGCGACAGAATGAGACTCCTCAAAAAAAAAAAAAAAAAATTAACTGGATGTGGTGGCATGCTACTGTGATCACAGCTACTCGGGAGGCCTTATGCCTAGGAGGTTGAGGCTGCAGTTAGCCCTGCCACTGTACTCCAGCCTGGGTGACAGAGTGAGTGAGACCCTGTCTCAAAAAAAATAGAAAATAAAATAAAATGTCCAAATGGTTTTACAGTTGTTGTTTTTGTTTTGTTTGTTTGTTTTTTTTTTTCTGATTGCTATGCTCATGTTAGTTTGTATCTGTATTGTGTTATTGTGTTTATATTTATAGAAAGAGGGTTGGGCCAGGCCTGGTGGCTCACACCTGTAATCCCAGCACTTTGGGAGGCAGAGGCAGAAGGATAGCTTGAGCAAGTGTTCAAGACCAGCCTGGGAGACATAGCAAGACCCTGTCTCCACAGAAATTTTAAAAATTAGCTGGGTGTGGTGGCATTCACCTGTGGTCTCAGCTACTTGAGAGACTGAGAGTGGAGGATCATTAGAACCCAGGAGCTCAAGACCACAGTGAGCGAGACCCTGTTTCCAAAAAAAAAGAAAGAGGGTTGGTTTGAGAGGTCAGTAGGTATATATAAAATTATAGCTGTTTTTATTAAGTATCTATAAAATTAATTTAGAGTTGATAATATCTGTTGCTGCTTTCTCTATTACTAGAAAGTTGGGAGAAGAATCAAACAGTGTAGTTTTGATTTTTCTTTCTGTTTTTTCTTAGCAATTGAAAGCATGTAGTGAAGAACAAGAAGACAGAGAATGTTTGAACCAAGCTATTACTGCTCTCATGAATCTCCAAGGTAGCATGGACCGAATTTACAAGCAGCATTCACCTAGACGCCGACCTGGGTAATTCCAAAGTGTTGAAAATGTGAATGCCTCTGCTTACTTTGCTGTCTCTGATGCTGGTTTTCTAAAGAAGTGTGATTTTTTGTGATAGTTACATTCTTGAAAGTTGTGCTTGTCATACTTTTATATACTTTTATCTTGGTCATTTACTCTTTTTACTCTTTTTTTCCTCTCCCAAGTAGCTGGGACTACAGGAGCCCACCACCATGCCCAGCTAATTTTTGTATTTTTAGTAGAGATGGGGTTTTACCATGTTGGCTAGGCTGGTCTTGAACTCCTGACCTCAAATGATCTACCTACCTCAGCCTCCCAAAGTGCTGGGATTACAGGTGTAAGCCACCATGCCCAACCTTTTTTTTCTTTTTCTTAAGAGACAGGGTCTCACTCTGTTGCCCAGGCTGGAGAGCAGTGATGTGATCTCAGCTCACAGCAGCCTCAATCTCTTGGGCTCAAGTGGTCCTCCCGCCTCAACCCTCTGGAGTAGCTGGGACTCACATAGCTGGGTGGCACATGCCACCACACCTGCCTAATTTTTGTATTTTTTGTTGAAACAGGGTTTTGCTATATTGCCCAGGCTGGTCTTGAACTCCTGGCTCAGGTAATCTGCCTGCTTTGGCCTCCCGAAGTGTTGGGATTGCAGGTCTGAGCCACTGTACCTGGCCAACCCAGCCTAGTCTTAAGCCACTGCTGGGCGCGGTGGCTCACGCCTGTAATCCCAGCGTTTTTGGGAGTCCGAGGTGGGCAGATCGCCTAAGGTCAGGAATTCGAGACCAGCCTGGTCAACATGGTGAAACCCTGTCTCTACTAAAAATACAAAAATTAGCCAGGCGTGGTGGCAGGCACCTGTAATCCCAGCTACTCGGGAGGCTGAGGCAGGAGAATCACTTAAACCCGGAAGGCAGAGGTTGCAGTGAGCCAAGATCATGCCATTGCACTCCAGCCTGGGGGACAAGAGAGAGACTTCATCTCAAAAAAATAAAAAATAAAAATAAAAAAGATTAGCACTGTTATATTATTAGGATAGACTTAATAAATGTTTAAAAGTGTAATCTATGAAAGAAATTTAGGATTTTTTGCAATTTTAGTTCTTCTAGAGCCAGTAGTACTTCTCTTTCATAATAATGAAATTGAGGGATGTATTATTTAGTGGCAAAGTTAGAACTAAATGCTGTGTGTAAAAGCTACTGATTGGTTATTTAATATTTTTTTCACATGATTTGAGATGGTTTATGCTTGAAACCATTTGGGTTGCCTAGCTATTGAATAAGCTCTATTGTTTGTTTGTTTTTTTAGAGATCCTGTTTGCCCTTTTTATAGTCACCAATTAAGAAGCAAACACCTGGCTATCAAAAAAATGAATGAAATTCAGAAAAATATCGATGGATGGGAAGGCAAAGATATTGGACAGTGTTGTAATGAATTCATTATGGAGGGACCATTGACAAGAATCGGTGCCAAACATGAACGGCATATTTTTCTGTTTGATGGCTTAATGATCAGTTGTAAACCTAATCATGGCCAGACTCGGCTTCCAGGTTACAGTAGTGCAGAATATAGGTTAAAAGAAAAATTTGTCATGAGGAAAATACAAATTTGTGATAAAGAAGATACTTGTGAGTGCAAGCATGCTTTTGAATTAGTATCCAAAGATGAGAACAGCGTAGTATTTGCTGCTAAGTCTGCTGAAGAAAAAAACAACTGGATGGCAGCCCTGATTTCTCTTCATTATCGTAGTACTCTAGATCGAATGTTAGATTCAGTATTACTGAAAGAAGAAAATGAGCAACCACTGAGATTACCAACTCCTGAAGTATATCGTTTTGTAGTAAAAGACTCTGAGGAAAACATTGTTTTTGAAGACAACTTGCAAAGTAGAAGTGGCATCCCCATTATTAAAGGAGGAACTGTAGTGAAGTTAATTGAAAGGTTAACATATCATATGTATGCAGGTATGTGAAACTCATTACACCTGCTGACCTAGGGCCTGGGACCCAAAAGCTTAAGGATGCTCAAAAATATTTGAGGCTTGGGGAAAAAACGGATTGCCTCCAAAATACAAAACTACTGCAAAAACAAAAAGAATAAATAAGAGAAGGAATTAAATGTGTAAAAATGTAATATTGTTAACTTCATTAATTATTGAATATTCATAAAATACACATATTCATGAATTTCGAATTTGAAAACAGTTCTCGTTTATTAAGAATATACCATAGTATATTCTCTATGTCAGTATTTTTCTATATATGGCAGGGATACGATGGTATCCTGCCAGTACCATGATTGTCAGGAAGAGCCACAATCTGAGGAGCCAAAGTGAAAAGAAAAAGGGAGGAAGGCCTCCAAATATGGTACTTTGAGTTAATTAAACTGAGTACATTAAACATGAAACCTGTTTTATGCTCTGCCTTTTCAGATCCCAATTTTGTTCGTACTTTTCTTACCACATATCGTTCATTTTGTAAACCACAGGAATTGCTGAGCTTACTGATTGAACGGTAAGAAAAATATGTATTTTACTTATATTGACATTTTGTGAAAAATTAACTGTATTTTGTAAAGTGCCTAGTACCTAATAAATACTCAAGTAATTATTGAACATATTTTATTTGGCATTAAATCGGCAGTATTACTATTCTCTTCAAATAGAGTACTCCCCAAAATCTGTTTATAACACAGATCTTCAGCTCTTAGAAATATTTCAAGTGGTAATCAGAAAGACTGCTTTGGAGGATGAAAGCACTATATTTTAATGAATATTGTTCTGTGGAATAAAATGATACTTTCTTAAAAGAGCACTTTTCTACTTACAACTTTTTTTTTTTGACTGTAGACTCTTGCAAATACTTCCACTTTTTTTTTTTTTTGTTTTTTTTTTGATTTATTTTGGCGAGTCTCACTCTGTCGCCCGGACTGGAGTGCAAGTGGCCGATCTCAGCTCACTAGCAAGCGCTCCGCCTCCTGGGTTCCATTCTCCTGCCTCAGCCTCCCAAGTAGCTGGGACTACGGCGCCGCCCACCTTCGCACGGGCTAGTTTTTGTATTTTTATAGAGGGGGGGGGGGGGGGGGGGGTGTGACGGGTTATCACCATGTTAGCCAGGAATTGGTCTCGATCTCCTGACCCTGTGATCCGCCCGTCCGGCCTCCCAAACGTGCTGGGATTACAGGCTTGAGCCACTGTGCCCGGCCTACTTTCCACTTTTAAAACAAACTTGTTATGAAAACTTTCAAAACATATACAAGAGCAGATAGAAGAATATAATAAACCCATTTATTCATCAGCCACTTTCAGTAATTATCAACTCATTGTTTCATCTGTTTCCCTACAAATTTAAACACCCCACCCCATGATTGTTTTGAAGTAGATCCTAGACAACGTAATTCATCTATAAATATTTTTCTATGTATCTCTAGAAAATATAGACTCTTATTTTTTTAAATCAGATATCATTATTAAACCTAAAAAATCAGCAATTCCTTTATTATGATTAACTTTTAAAAATTAGTGTTGGGTTGAATTTTTTTTACTTAGTATTATAGTGGCATTTTAAATGTTTTATAGTTTAAAATGTAGAATCTGGACTCCAAAATGATTTTTTGTTTTACATTTTAAAACTTACTAAAACTTATTACTTATACCAAAGCTTATCAACTGTATTATCAAGATACAATTCTAGATCTCTATCACTATGTTGTTTTATGAAACTAAATTTACCAGACTGAATCAGTGTAATGTGCTATGAAGATCTACTTAGTTCTGTTTCCATGTCCAGAAAAAGAAAGCACACTTGTTAGACTTATAGTTTAGCTGTATTTCCTATGTTTTGAGCAATTTTTTTAATTTTTATCTTATCCACTTAGGTAAATTATTTAAATATTGTTAAATATTCAGTTTTGGCCCTCTCTTTGAATTTGTACTCATTTAAAGAAATTTATTAGCCTACTTTCATTTTAATAATATAAATATTAAAGACAGATTAGGTAAGCCATTTCTATCATGTTCTTTAAATTGCTTATGAATTCTTTCCTTGGCTCTTTCCACTGAACCTTTTCTGTATTGATCAGTGCTAAAAGCAAAACTTTAATTTTATGAAAGTAAGAATACAAAACCTTACTTTTGTGTAGCCAAAGGACAGTTTTTTGTAGTATGCCATACCTTAAGGGAAGTTTAACAGTAATCCACTTTTCATGAAAGTGGTAGGAAAGAAGGTTGCTTGGTCACAATATTTTCCTCCTTGTATTTTCATTATGTATGAACAGATTTTTCTCCTTTTGCTTTTCTTCTTAGGTTTGAAATCCCAGAGCCAGAACCTACTGACGCAGACAAATTGGCAATAGAGAAAGGCGAGCAGCCAATCAGTGCAGACCTTAAAAGATTTCGCAAGGAATACGTCCAACCAGTACAACTTAGGTTTGGTTTGAATATTTTATATATATGTATACATATTTTGTGTGTCAGTTTTCAATATATAGTTAACACAAAAGTTCTCAGCTTTTAATTCAAATATAGGTAATATTTTTAACTTCACAGCAGTTAAGTTAAACTAAGAAAGTTCTTTCTCAGTGAAAGTATTCTTAAATACCCTGAAGAAATTCAACTATTTAAATATCCTGTATTTGCATCACGTATCTCTGGCATGTGATATGTTATGCTTACGTAGCAGGATAACTATTTGTTATAGTAAGTAAAAATTATAAAATTTCATATGAGCTTGCCTGCTGTCAACCTTTTTTCACACTTTGTTCCTTCATTTCCCTTTGTGATCATATAGTAATCCTGGCTTTTTTACAATTTATAATATTTGTGGAAGTTCTAGCCCTTTTCCCACTTATCTCTCACAAAATATATAGACATTTGTTTAAGAAATCATTGCAATAATTTCTAAAAATGTATTTGATTATAGAAGCTTCCAGTTAATAAATACTACTGTGTGCCAGGGATTACCCTAAATGTTTTATCTTTTTAATCTCATTCTTACAACATGATTACTATTCCTACTTTATATATAAGGAAATTGAAACCTAGCAAGATGAAGTAATTTGAGCTAAGTTATATAAAGAGAGTGGCAGGACTCATATCTGATTTTCTTTGTGTGTGTGTGTGTGTGTGTTTACCACTAAGCATTGAAAATTGCTAATCCTTAGGGCTAATCCTTTGATTAGCCCTCTGTACAGTCCAAGTAACTGAAGTATTATCTACCCCCTTCCATTGGAAACCAAGTTATCTTATTAATTATATATAATCTAAATTTTTTCTCTGTAAATTTCAAGTGTCCTTGTTTACTGTTGACCAATAAATTGTAATTTTGGAACTGAGTATATTAGTTATTTATTTCCCAGGATAATTGCCACAAATAAATGCAGTTTTAGAAGAATGATAGTGCTCCCAGCTATATGTCTTTCACCAAAACTTTTAACATGTCATTCTTTGTATAAGAAGATGAGATTATTTATGTATCAGCAATAAATAAGTAATTAGTTTTTTCTGCTAGCTGTGATGCATTCGTACTTATCTACACTCACATGAAATCCCTTGATATGAGACATACATTTATGAAGTTGCTATTGGGTGGGGTAGGGGTGGGAGTATGATCTTTGATTCTCAGTCATATAAGCTCTTTAAGTATGTATTTCTAAGCATTTGCTGTATTCTCAGTCCTGTACTTATAACTATGCTAAGTACAAAAATAACATAGACTGTCATGATATTATGGCTTTATTGGGGACTTTACTGGGGGAAAAAGACACATGAAACAGTTATGTATTGTTCTACTTTGAGTGTTTAAGTGACTTAGAAAAAATACATCCCTATAAAATTTCAGGAATAGCAAAGATTAGACCAGAGTAATTAGGGAAGGCATCTTGGAGAAGGTAAAATCTGAGATTGCCCCTAAAGGATGTATAGGCTTTAGATAGGTAGAAAGGTGATTGTAGGTATTCAGGGTCATGGGAAATAGTATGAAGAAAGGTAAGAAGGCAGAAATAAGAATGGTGTGCTGAGGACACAGGTAAGGACATTGACCTGAGAGGAATGTAAGCATTGTATTGCAAGAAGTAGTAGATGAGATTACCTATATGGAATTGGATGTTGTTGAAAACTCTGAAATCCAAGCCAAGTTATTAAACCTGTTATATAAATTTTGAAAGATTTCTAGTAAAATGGATGGTAGTAATTTTTCTAACATTTTATTATGAAAAATTTTAACATACAGCAAAATTGAGAATTTAAAAATGAACACCCTAAACCCTCCACCTAGATATGTATTCATCTATTCATAGCTATTCATATATCTGTTCATTTATCATTCATCTATCAGTTCATTCATTAATTTTTGTATGAATTTTGAAGTACACTCCTTAAATACTTCAACTTGTGTGTCATTAACAGTTCAGTGTTTGTTTTTCTTTTGTTCTAAAATGTGCATATAATGAAATACATTTTTTCTTGCTTCCACTGAAGACAGAAGATACACACATCTTAAGTGTACTTCTGTTGAGTTTTAACACATGCATCTCTATAATCCAAACGCCTTTCACGATATCGAATGTTACTACACCCCAGAAAGTTCCCTTACATTCCTTCTCATCAGTTTTGTTCCCACTGCCCAAAGGCAGTGTTCCAATTTCTCCCTCCATAGATTAGTTTTACCTGTTTTAGAGTCTTACATAAATGCATTCTTATAAACTCAATTTTATGTCTTCTTTCACTCAACATGCTTTTGAATTTCATCCATGGTTTTGGTTGTATATCAATGGTTTATTTTATTGCAAGGTTGTGTTTTATTATATGAATATACCAGTTTCTTAATTTTCCCACTAAAAGATACATGGGCTTTTTCTAGTTTTTTATTATTATGAATAAAGCCCGCTGTGAACTTTATCTTACCAGTCTTACTGTGAATATTTTTCACTTTTCTTGGGTAAATAACTCAGAGTGGAGTGGCTGGGTCATAAGATATGTGTGTGTTTAGTTTTGAAAGAAACTGCCAAAACTTCCCAAACATTCTCACCAGCAATGTTCTAGTTGCTTCATATTCTCATCAATGTTTAGTAATGTCAGTCTTTGTGCCTTACCCATACTGCTGGGTGTAGCGGTATTTCATTCATACTTATTTTGTGGAGAATCTGTTCAAGTCCTCTGTCTAATTTTTATTGAGATACTTGTCTTTTTATTACTGAGTTGTAGGAGTAAGTTGGGTAGGACTGAACGCCAGTCCTTTGTCAGATAAACATTTTACAAATATTTTCTCTCCATGGCTTGCCTACTAGTTTCCTTCTTTTCTTCCTTCTTTCCTTCCCTTTCCCTTTCCCTTCTTCCTCCTCCATTTTCCTCCTCTTCCCTCTCCCCTTGTCTTTCCTTTCCATTGGCAAGGTTGATTAAATCTCTCTTTGTTATAGGTAATCATATTTGTGATACTGTAAAACAAAACAGTTCTTCTATTTTTTTCTTTTGAAATGAAATAAGAGACTGTAGGTATATGTGTAGATTACATAGAAATTTGATGATAGGCTGGGCATGGTAGCTCATGCCTATAATCCCAGCACTTTGGGAGGCCGAGATGGGCAGATCATCTGAGGTCAGGAGTTCGAGACCAGCCTGGTCAACATGGTGAAACCTTGTCTCTACTAAGAATACAAAAGTTCTTATTCTTATGGTGGCGGGCGCCTGTAATCCCAGCTACTTGGGAGGCTGAGGCAGGAGAATCACTTGAACTCCCCGGAGTTGGAGGTTGCGGTGAGCCAAGATCGCACCATTGCACTCCAGCCTGGGCAACAAGAACACAACTCTGTCTCAAAAAAAAAGAAAGAAATTTGATGATAGTACTTGAATTTAGAACCAGATACAGTGCATCTTAGTTGGTTTTCCATTTTAAGTGAAAAAATATCAAAATTTAAATCTTAAAAGTGCTTTTTATGAACTTACAATAGCTTTTGTAATATAAAGCATAAGTTTTCCACATATGAATAAAGAAAAGGTACTTTTCCTTAACATAAATGGGAAGTACAGAAACCACTATTTTTATGCTTATAAATATGTTAAAAGTATACGTTTTATTAATAAATAATACACAGTTTGGAGACCTATTCTCCTCTTGTCATTGAAGCACTTAAGGTATTAATTAAATACAAATTAGAGAGTCTTTGAGTATTATGTTGACCCTTGTATATAAAGCAATCATCATGGCATTAGAGAAGGAAGAAGTGTAATTGAACACTTATGTTTCACTAAAATGTGTTTCTTTCCATTTTATCAGGATCTTAAATGTATTTCGGCATTGGGTTGAACATCATTTTTATGACTTTGAAAGAGATTTGGAATTGCTTGAAAGACTAGAATCCTTCATTTCAAGTGTAAGAGGTATATTATTTAAAGGTTTGATTGAATCTTATATTGCACATGAGTTTATGTTCAAATCTGTGTGACTTTAAGAAACTAAAACATTTCTCCTTTTTTTTTTTTTTTTTTGAAACAGCTTTGCTTTGTTGTCCAGGCTGGAGTGCAGCGGTGCCATCTCAGCTCACTGCATCCTCCGCCTCCCAGATTCAAGTGATCTCTTGCCTCAGCCTCCCAAGTAGCTGGGACTACAGGCACATGCCATCACGCCTGGCTAATTTTTGTATTTTCAATAGAGATGGTATTTCACCATGTTGGCCAGGCTGGTCTCAATCTCCTGACCTCAGGTGATCCACCTACCTCAGCTTCCCAAAGCGCTGGGATTACAGGCATGAGCCACCATGCCTGGCCGCATTTTTCATTTTTAAAAAGCTGAAATGAAATNTTTGAAACAGCTTTGCTTTGTTGTCCAGGCTGGAGTGCAGCGGTGCCATCTCAGCTCACTGCATCCTCCGCCTCCCAGATTCAAGTGATCTCTTGCCTCAGCCTCCCAAGTAGCTGGGACTACAGGCACATGCCATCACGCCTGGCTAATTTTGTATTTTCAATAGAGATGGTATTTCACCATGTTGGCCAGGCTGGTCTCAATCTCCTGACCTCAGGTGATCCACCTACCTCAGCTTCCCAAAGCGCTGGGATTACAGGCATGAGCCACCATGCCTGGCCGCATTTTCATTTTAAAAGCTGAAATGAAATTTGGAATGTTTTTTATAGATGGCAAGAAGCTCATATATGTTTAGAATCATCTGAGGTCTCAGAACTTTGCCTTTTCAAGTTTTTGAGGAGAATATTTCTTTTAAAGAAGTCAAAAGTCCTCTTTAATAAATTTAAGCTATTTAATTTTATCTCATTGCAAGGTTGCCGTTTCTTCAACTGAATAAAATATGTGTAATTTTATGTTTTCTTACTTTCTTTAATCTTTTTCTTTAATTTTAATGATTAACAGGTTTCTTACAATATTTACATCTTCTGAAATGTTTTTGGTGTATTTCTGAAATCTGAAAGAGAGGAGTTTTCTACTTTAAGTTTCAGAATCATAGCCCAAGAAATGAAATCCTAGGCCATGAACATTTAAACAAATGTGTCATCAAATGTGTATTATTGAATCAAGAACATTTATGTTTTATCTGACATTATAGGGCATTACAAATACTATAACAGGTGTAACTTATTTCGTGTTCTACTTGTTCTTTAAGGGGAATAGAATATTATTTAAAGTTAAGAATGTTATTCCTTTGTTTCTAATTTGAGATGTTTATGACACATTTTTATGTGTACCTTAAAATTTTCGTAATACTACATTTTCAAATTGTATTCTAGGCCAGTGCAATGGCTCACACCTAGAATATCCCAGCACTGTGGGAGGCAGAGGTGGGCTGATTGCTTGAGCCCAGGAGTTCGAGACCAGTCTGGGCAAAATGGCAAAACCCAGTCTCTACAAAAAATATGAAAATTAGCCAAGCATGGTGACATGCGCCTGTAGTCCCAGCTACTCAGGAGGCTGAGGTGAAGCGATCACTTAAGCCCAGAGCTCGAGACTGCAGTGACCTGAAATTGCGCCACTGCCCACAAGCCTGGGCAGAGTGAGACCCTGTCTCAAAACAAACAAAAAATGAAAATTTATATTCTAAGTGAGAACACTGGATTAGACACAATCTAAGAAGCTTCTAAAATACATGCACACACTAGAATAAATTAAGTAAATGGTTATGTTAATGTCCAAAGTTCTTTTCTATACTAGTTAGACTTCAGAATAACCAAATCGTTCATGAGGAAAAATTTATTTTTGTGGAAGTATTTCAACTAGTAAGTGAAGAGGAATGGTAGAATATCACATTTCTTAGTTCCTAGTAAAATAATAAGCCTAGGAAATTATCATGAGTGGATGGTGACATCGCATAAAGGTAACTAGATATGCCTCCTATTAGAAGTATTCTTGGCAAGTATTTGTGTCATAAAATTAATCCTGAATCAGACCAAGTCACTATATCTCGCTTTACAGAAAATATAGAGGACAGAAAAACATGGCAAATGACAATTTCTTCCACAAAGTGCAAGCAAAAATATGCAATAAAGCAGTAACCTGTAGATTAAAGGAGACTTGAGACACATTGACTCAATGCAATACGTGCCATCTTGTTCAGATTCCTTTTCAAGCTAACTATAAGAAAATATGGCCGGGCGCAGTGGCTCATGCCTGTAATCCCAACACTTTGGGAGGCCAAGGCAGGCAGATCACTTGAGCCCAGGAGTTCAAGACCAGCTTGGGCAACATGGAGAAACCCCGTCTCTACTAAAAATACAAAAATTAGGCCAGGCGCGGTGGCTCATGCCTATAATCCCATTACTTTGGGAGGCCGAGGCGGGCAGATCACGAGGTCAGGAGTTCGAGACCAGCCTGGCCAACATGGTGAAACCCCATCTGTACTAAAAATACAACAAAATTAGCCGGGTATGGTAATGTGCGCCTGTAATCCCAGCTACTCAGGAGACTGAGGCAAGAGAATTGCTGGAACCCGGGAGGCAGAGGTTGCAGTGAGCTGAGATCACGCCATTGCACTCCAGCCTGGGTGACAGAGTGGGACTCCATCTCAAAAAAAAACAAACCAAAAAAAAACAAAAATTGGTCAGGCGTGGTGGTATGTGCAGTCCCAGCTACGTGGGAGGCTGAGGTGGGAGGATCGCTTGAGCCTGCAACATGAAAGTTGCAGTAAGCTGAGATTGCACCACTGCACTCCAACCTGGGCCACAGAGCAAGACCCTGTCTCAAAAAAAAAAAAAAAAAAAAAGGAAAATAATCAGAGAAATGTGAACAGTGACAAAATTCTTGAAGATAACAATGTATTAAGAAGTTGTCAGTTTTATGTGTGATAATGGTGTTGTGGTTATTACTTTAAACAGTATTTTAAAGATGCTTAAATATGAATGAAATATGATGTCTTGGATTTGTTTCAGAATAACATATGTTCTATCATATTTAGGGTTAGATAAAATAAAAATTGGCCATGAGTTGGTAATTGTTGAGGCTGGGTGAAAGTTAAAGATTAAATGAAGATTTGTAGTCATGTGTGTCAAGTAAAAGACATTTTTGTTTATGTGTTCTTTTTCCAGGGAAAGCTATGAAGAAATGGGTAGAGTCAATCGCTAAGATCATCAAGAGGAAGAAGCAAGCTCAGGCAAACGGAATAAGCCATAATATTACCTTTGAAAGTCCACCTCCAGCAATTGAATGGCATATCAGCAAACCAGGACAGTTTGAAACATTTGATCTCATGACACTTCATCCAATAGAAATTGCACGTCAGCTGACACTTTTGGAGTCTGATCTCTACAGGTAGACAATGTTAATTTCTTGCTTTATTTTTAAGAACCTTGAACATTATGTATTTTCAAAACATTTTGCACATTATTCATGAGTGCTTAAAAATACCTCATCTACTCTCATGGGCTTAGAGGAAAGGTCATAGCACAGTTTTTAACTAGTCTGCCCTGCAAGTAAAAGTCTTATATCACTGTTTAGGCCTAGACTGGGGACTAGCAATCCATCACAAAAGGAATGGCAGGAAGAAGATTTTCAAGTCTACCACCTGTCTCCAACTCCTAATACTTTCTCACCTTGGTTTAGTTTGAGGTCAGTCAGTCAAGTCAGTTAGTATGGATGCTAGGCCCTTAGCAGCTAAATGAATAGAATATTGTGTGAGATGGGTTTTCTTTTCTCATTTACAACTCAGGCTCTTGCGAAGGGTACAGGCCTTGCATGTAACAACTCTCTGTCAAAAAATGTCACTACCATTATTCCATCAAAAACTTTTCTACACCAACCTCTCTGTTTTCCCCTCCTCCCAATCCTTCCCAGCCACTAATACCTCAGTTCTACTCTCTACTTCCATAAGTTCATAATTTTTTAGTTTTCATATATGAAAGGGAACATGTTATGTTTTTCTTTCTGTGCCTGATTTATTTTGCTTAACATAAGGTCCTCCGGGCTCATCCATGTTGCCTTGAATGATGGGCTTTCATTCTTTTTTTATGGCCGAATAGTGTTCCATTGTGTATATATACCACATTTTCTTTATTCATTAATCTGTTATTGGACATTTAGGTTGATTCCATATCACTATTGTGAGTAGTATAGGAGCCCCCTTTTAAAATATAAATATGCTTGGCTGGGCATGATGGCTCATGCCTAAACCCCAGCACTTTAAGGGGCTGAGGTGGGCAGATCACTTGAGACCAAGAGTTCAAGACCAGCCTGAGCAACATGGCAAACTCTGTCGTACAAAAACTGCAAGAAATAGCGAGGCATGGCAGCTCGGGCATGTAGTCCCAGTTGCCTAGGAGCCTGAGGTGGGAAGGTCACTTGAGGTCGAGGCTGCAGTGAGCCAAGATCGTGCCACCGCACTCCAGCTTGAATGACAGAGTGAGACCCTATCTCAAAAATAAAATAAAAATATTCTCAAGGAATTATCCTGATTAGCAGCCAATTTTTAAATAAAGATTACACAGGGAAAAGCAAGAATATATAAAATTTAGTGATAATAGGTAATATAGTAAGGTACGTTTACTATATTATGTTTACTTTATTTTCTTTAGAATTTGCTTAGTTTGCACTGGCTATGCCATTCAGAACCAGACTTAACTCAAAATGTTACGTTATATTTTAAGTAATTCAGAATCCGGGTAGCTTTGTTTATATTGTGGGATTTGTGATAGGTAGAAATGAAGGGACTTATTACTTGAGGTAAAAAAAGCAAATAGTACTGCATTATGTTTTTTCTCGCAATGTAATTGTTTTACATGAATGGACATCAGAAAAAAAGCACGTCACTTCATGTGGACCTACTTTCAGGACATAGAAAAATACCCAATATTGACATCATTTGTAAACTAAATTCCTTTTTTGTTTGTTTGTTTGTTTTTTTGTTTTTTGGGATGGAGTCTTGCTCTGTCACCTAGGCTGGAGTGCAGTTGTGCAATCTCGGCTCACTGCAACCTCTGCCTCCCAACTTCAAGTGATTTTCCTGCCTCAACCTCCTGAGTAGCTGGGATTACAGGTGTGTGCCACCATGCCTGGCTAATTTTTTGTATTTTTAGTAGAGATGGGGTTTCACCATGTTGGCCAGGGTGGTCACGAACTCCTGACCTCCAGTGATCCACCTGTCCCAGCCTCCCAAAGTGCTGGGATTACAGGCATGAGCCACCGCACCCAGCCTTGTAAACTAAATTTCTGGTGAAATAATAGAGCCACTTTAAGAAAACATTTCAGAAACTGTTAGCAAGTACTTATTTGTACACAAATCTACTGATGAAAAAATGTTTTTTTAATGAGTAACCAAGTCTGTAGGCCATTGATGGCAATGCCACCGGTCAGTTAAAAAAAAAAATAGAGATAGGGTCTCACTGTGTTGCCCAGGCTGGCCTTAAACTCCTGGCCTCAGGCAGTTCTCCTGCCTTGGCCTCCCAGATGCTGGGATTACAGGCGTGAGCCACTGTACTTGGCCAATTTTTAAATTACGTAATTCTGACTCACTGTATACAATGATTTCATCTGCTCTTCTGTCTGAATTTTAATTAAATACTCAGGCATTCAAAAAATATAGGAAATAATATAATGAATATTCATGAACAACAAAAACATTTTAGATAAAACTGAAATCCTTTGTATAATTCTCCCCAATCTTATTGCTCTCTTTCCCCTAAGAAATCACCACCACCCTGAATTTGATGTTTACTATTTCTCTTTATATTTTTATAATTTATATACATGCACAGAAATTCATAAACAATATATAGCATTGTTGTTGTACACTTTTTTGTTGTTGTTTTTTAAGAAACAGAGTCTCACGCTGTTGCCCAGGCTGGAGTGCAGGGGCACAATCATAGCTCACTGTAGCCTTGAACTCCTGGGCTCAAGCAATTCTCCTTCCTCAGCCTCTCAAGTAGCTAGAACTACAGACATGCACCACCATACCTGGCTAATTTTTTAAAAAAAAAAATTCATAGAGATGAGGTCTTGCTGTGTTGCCCAGGATGGTCTTGATCTTGGCCTCAAGTTGTCCTCCCACCTCAACCTCCCAAAATGCCAAGATTACAGGTGTGAGCTATAGTGCCCAACTGGTTTTTTATTGTTGTTTGTTTGTTTAAGATGGGGTCTCACTCTGTCACGCAGGCTGGGGTGCAGTGGCATGATCATAGCTCACTGCAGCCCCAAACTCTAGGCTCAAGCAGTCTTCCCACCTCAGTCTCTCAGTAGCAGAAACTACAGGGAGGAACTACTGTGCCTGGTTTTTTTATTTAATTTTTTTGAGATAGGATCTCATTATGGTTGCCTAGGATACTCTCAAACTCCTTGCCTCAAGCAATCCTCCCACCTCATCCTCCCAAGTAGCTGGGTGATAGGTGCACACCACTGCACCTCAGCTTGTTTCACACATTTTTTAAACTGCATATACTTACATGTCATTCTGCAACATGCTGTTTACTTAAATTGTTTTTGGCATTTGTTCAAGTGAATGAATATAGTTCTAGTTAGCTTATTTTAGATGCTGTGTAGTGTTGCATTATAGTTATACTCCACAATTTATCCAGTCTTTGGATGATGAGCCTCTATTCACTCTTGCAAATAATGCTTCACTAACATTCTTGTAAACGTTTTCTTATAACATTGTTTTTTGTTTGTTTGTTTTGAGACCAAGTCTCACTCTATTGCCCAGGCTGGAGTGCAGTGGCATGATCTCGGCTCACTGCAACCTCTGCTTCCTAGGTTCAAGCGATGCTCCTGCCTCAGCCTCCTAAGTAGCTGGGACTACAGGCACGCACTACTACACCCAGCTGATTTTTTTGTCTTTTCGCATTGTTGGCCAGGCTGTTCTTAAACTCCTGACCCCAAATGATCCGTCCGCCTCAGCCTCCCAAAGTACTGGGATTACAGGCATGAACTGCTGCACCTGGCTCTTATCAATTTGTGTCGGAGTTTATCTAGGATATATGCATACTTAAGAGTTGAATTGCTGAGTCATCCAGTATGTATCTCTTCAGTACTATGAGATCTTGCCAAATTATTTTACAAAGCGGTTGTATCAATTTTTACTTCCGTATTGGTGTTCCTGTTTCATTATATTTTTACCCATTTGGAATTATCGGACTTTTTTTTCTTTTTCTTTTTTTTTTTTGAGACAGAGCTTTGCTTTTGTTGCCCAGGCTGGAGTGCAATGGTGCGATCTCAGCTCACCGCAACCTGCGTCTCCTGGGTTCAAGCAATTCTCTTGCTTCAGCCTCCCAAGTAGCTGGGATTACAGGCATGTGCCACCATGCCTGGCTAATTTTGTATTTTAGTAGAGACAGGGTTTTCCATTATGGTCAGGCTGGTCTCGATCTCCTCACCTCAGGTGATCCGCCCGCCTCGGCTTCGCAAAGCTCTGGGATTACGGGCATGAGCCACTGCGCCCGGCCTTGAATTATCAGACTTTTGTTCATCTAATAAGAGTAAAACAGGATTTCATTGTGGTTTTATGTTATTTTCCCAGAGTAAGGGATAAAGTATGTTTTCGTGTTTATAGCTATTTGGGTCTATTCCTCTCTGAATTACTTGTTCATATATGTGTTCATCTATCTTTTGGGTTAATTGTCTTTTTCTTATTAAGTTTTAGAAGATCTTTAAGTAATACTAATCCTTTATAGATTAAATTGCCCTGATTTTTAATTCCATAGGAAAGTTCAACCATCTGAACTTGTAGGAAGTGTGTGGACCAAAGAAGATAAAGAAATAAATTCTCCAAATTTATTAAAAATGATTCGCCATACCACAAATCTCACCCTCTGGTTTGAAAAGTAAGTTTTAATTTACTCTTACAACTTGCTAATAGCCATAATATTAAGTCATATTTAGGCTAAAATTCTGGCTACACATAATCTTTTCTAAATGAGGTGAAGAAACTTTTCTAAGCTACGAATTTTTGTTGTTGTTAGATGCATTGTGGAAGCAGAAAATTTTGAAGAACGGGTTGCAGTACTAAGTAGAATTATAGAAATTCTGCAAGTTTTTCAAGATTTGAATAATTTCAATGGCGTATTGGAGATAGTCAGTGCAGTAAATTCAGTGTCAGTATACAGACTAGACCATACCTTTGAGGTAAGTTTTAGGCTTAACATTTTCATTTTTCTTGGGAATGATAAAATTAGCATAAAAGAAATTTCATCTGTCATCTATCATTTTTATTAAATTATTGATGAATTAATCCTTGCTTCTTAAACACAGTGATATAAATACATTAGAATATATGTTGATATATTAGTTAATATATGAGTGTGATATATAATATGTGAATCCTAGGCTTATATTAGAAAATATATCAATATTTTATAAAGAATATGAGACTTACACTGTCGTGTAATGTACTTACCTAAATGTAATGAAGTTTCAAGTGGATTTATTCAATGACACATTGATTGATAGTCTCAAATGACAAAGGATTTTAAATATAAAAATACAAATAATGTCCTAACCACCTTTAGATAGTCCATAATAAAGTAATACGGGAAGAACTATTTCAAAAACTTAAATTTGGCCAGGCGTGGTGGCTCACACCTGTAATCCCAGCACTTTAGGAGGATGAGGCAGGTGGATCACCTGAGCTCAGGAGTTCGAGACCAACCTGGACAACATGGTGAAACCCCGTCTCTACTAAAAATACAAAAATTAACTGGGCATGGTGGTGCACGCCTGTTATCCCAGCTGCTTGGGAGGCTGAGACAGGAGAATCGCTTGAACTCAGGAGGTGGAATTTGCAGTGAACTGAGATTGCACCACTACACTCCAGGCTGGGCTACAGAGTGAGACTCTGTCTCAAAAAAAAAAAAACCAGTATTTTATTTTTTTAACTATAAAATATGTATTTAACATCTACTATTGAAAATTCAGGAGATACAGAAAATAGGGAGATATTTTGCATATATATTTTAATAACAAAATTGAGATTATATTGTACATAGATTTTATGGCCTTTTCTCATAAACAGTTTTCTATTTTGTATTAGCTTATCTTCAAAACAAGGTTTTAATGGCTTCATGGTTTTCTATCATGGATAAATCATAATTTATTCCAATGGTAGATTGTGGGACAATTATTTCTGATTTTTTTCTGTGATAATTTATCATGGAATATTCACATATAGAAGTCTTTGTAAGAGCTTGATTATTTCAAGAAATAATCTAGGGGTGGAAACCCTGGGTCTGAGTGTTTGTATACTTTAAGACTTTTAATACTTTTGCCAAGGTGTTTTGTAGCAGGATACGATAAATGCCCCTTGGTATTATGTACTATATTAAAAGCTTCTGGCCAGGTGTAGGGCTCTCACCTGTAATCCCAACACTTTGGGAGGCAGAGACAGGAGGATCACTTGAGCCCAGGAGTTTAAGACCAGTCTAGGCAACATAGGGAGACCCCATCTCTACAAAAAATAAAAATAAAAAATTAACCAGGCGTGGTAGCGCATGCCTCTGCGGGGGGCAGAAATCGCATTTTTAAATTGTGTCTTAAAAAATAACTAGTGAGGCTGAGCGCAGTGGCTTACCTGTAATCCTAGCACTTTGGGAGGCCAAGGCAAGTGGATCACCTGAGGTCAGGCTGGTCTTGAACTCCTGGGCTCAGGTGATCTGCCTGCTTTGGCTTCCCAAAGTGTTGGGATTGCAGGTCTGAGACACTGTACCTGGCCAACCTGGCCTAGTCGTAAGCCACTGCTGGGCACGGTGGCTCACGCCTGTAATCCCAGCGTTTTTGGGAGTCCGAGGTGGGCAGATCGCCTGAGGTCAGGAATTCGATACCAGCCTGGCTAACATGGTGAAATCCCGTCTCTACTAAAACTACAAAAATTAGCCAGGTACGGTGGCATGTGCTTGTTTGTAATCCCAGCTACTCAGGAGGCTGAGGCAGGAGTATCACTTGAGCTTGGCAGGTGGAGGTTGCAGTGAGCAGAGATTGCCCCACTGCACTCCAGCCTGGGCAACAGAGTGAAACTTGTTCTCAAAATAAATAAATTAATAACTAGTGAGGTTGAATATGTATTTATTGGGTACTTTATGATTTATATATTCATTTCCTCTCTCATTTTTGGGGGGAGGGTGTTTGCATTTTGTTGATTTTTTTTTTTTTTTTTTTTTCTAAAGAGACAAGGTCTTGTTCTGTCACCTAGGCTGGAGTGCCGGTGGCATGATCATAGCCCGCTGCAGTCTCGAACTCCTGGGCTCAAGGGATCGTCCTGTCCCAGCCTCTTGAGTAGCTGGGATTATAAGCATTGCTCAGCTGCATTTTATTCATTTATATGGATTTTTCATATATTAAAGATATTAAAACTTAGACTGTACATATTTTCTCATTTCTGTTTGTCTTTTATCTGCTTTTTTAATTTAAAAAATGTATAATGCTTTGACATAAGGAAGTTTTATCATTTTTATTTTGTTGCATGTATCAGTCTCTTCATTTATGGTTTCTTCCTTTGCTTTTGCACCTGGAAAGACTTTTTTTAACTAAAGGATACTAAGTTAGAAACTCAGCCTTGTAAATACTGCCTTTGGGAATGTGCGTTTTTACAGTCTTTCTGGAAAGCAGTCTAACAATATATGTTAAAATTAAAAATATGCATACTCTTAGGACCCAGAATTGTAAGAAATAAATGCACCAGAATATAAAGTTATGTGTACAAAGATACAGTTACTGCAGCATTAGTCGTAGTAGCAGAAACAGGAAACAACCTGAATGTCTATCAATAAGAGAATGATTAAATACATTCTCTTATACCTATATTGTAGAATATTGTTCAGCTGTAGAGCAAAGTGAATGGGATATATGTGTATTGTGGAAGAACATTTGTGATATTTTAGTGGGGGAAAAGCTTCAGAATGACTATAACATTATTCCATTTTAGTATAACAAAGCAGAGCAAACCCCAAACCTCTAAATGGAATTGGATAAGTATTGAGAATAATGTGGGAAGATACATACTCCTCTTTTAACGTTATTTATTTATTTATTTGTTTTTAGTGGCTTGTGATTAGAGGGGAATAGAGGAAAAACTGCTTTATACATATATTTTTCTGTTTGGATGTTTGCATTTTATTGATTTGTATGAACTTTATATATTAAAGGTATTAATACTTAGTCAAATATTATGAAACAGGCCAGGTGCAGTGGCTCACGCCTGTAATCCCAACACTTTGGGAGGCTGAGGTGGGTGGATTGTATGAGGCCAGGAGTTTGAGACCAGCCTGGCCAACATGATGAAACCCCAGCTCTACTAAAAATATAAAAATTACCCAGGTGTGGTGGCATGCGCCTGTAATCCCAGCTACTTGGGAGGCTGAGGCAAGAGCATTGCTTGAACCCGGGAGGCAGAGGTTCCAGTGAGCCGAGATCGCACCACTGCACTCCAGCCTGTGCGACAGAGCAAGACTCCATCTCAAAAAAAAAAAAAAAAGAAAGAAATATTAATCTATTTAATAAATGTGTCATAAATTGAATGCCTATTTATGTGGGCGTTTTGTTGGTCTCTCCGTTCTGTTCCTTTGATCTATTTGATTACTCTTGTGCCAGTGCCACTTGTCTATAAACTATCATAACTTTATAGTAGTCCTTGATAGAGAAGAGTAGGGCAAATCCTCACCAATCTTACTGTTTTTCAGGAGGAACCTATTCTTGGCCCTTTATTCTCCTATATAAATTTTAGAATCAATTTAAGCTTCATTTTTTAAAATTGGCATTTTGATAGGAGCTGCACTGGATCTCTAAATCCAATTAAGATTAGTGAAGAACTGACATTTTTATAGTAAAGAGTCTTTTCAACTATGAACATCATTTACCTCTTCATTTATTTACTCAGTTAATAAAGTTTTGTGGGGATTTTTTTGTTTTGATAGAGATCGCACACCTCTTTTGCTAGTTTTAGATTAGAATTACTTTGTTTTTAGTGACCTTAGAGATAGGGTCATGTTTTGTCACCCAGTGTGGAGTATAGTGGCATGAGCATAGCTTACTGCAGCCTCTTATTCCCAGGCTCAAGCAATCCTCCTGAGTATTTGGGACTTAGTCTCCTGAGTATTTGGGACTATAGGCACATGCCACCCTGCTCAGCTAATTTTTAAAATTTTAGGTGGAGATTGGACATTGCTATGTTGCGCAGACTGGTTTCGAACTCCTGGCCTCAAACGTTTCTCCCACCCCAGCCTCTCTAAAGTGCTGGGATTGCAGGTGTGAGCCACTGCACTTGGCCAGAATATTTTTTTAATCACGATTTATTTATTGATAATATCTAGAAGTGCAGTTGGTTTTTATCTATTGGTTTTATATATAGCAACATTGCTGATTCTCTCATTAACATTCTATATATAGATTCATTGGAGCTTCTTCATGGGAAGTCATATCCTCGTGAATAGTGACAGATTTTTTTCTTTCCAATCCCTAGCTCTTTATTTCTTTTTCTTGTCCATGCTAGCTAGGACTTCTGTGTAGTATTGAATAAAAGCTCCAATGTTGTCCCCTTGGGTTTTTCCTTGATTTAAAAGAAATTGACTGGATGGTTCTCCATCAAGCATAATGTTTGCTCTGGAGTTTACGTGTGTGTGTATATTCTTTCTGAAGTAAAAATTAATTTTCAATAAGAAGATCTAGTAATGAAGTATAAAAAATTCTAGTTTACTTCATTTACTAAATTTTTGTTCAAGTCTTCTTGCCTTCCGATAATTGTCTTCTCCTTACCAAAACCCCAACCCTTAGCCCCAAAAGATATTTCAGTGGAAAAATATTTGAATGTTCAGGGATTATAATTTTCCTCTTCTACAGCTATGACTTGAAACCCTGGCTAGTCAAAATAACTCACAAGGCATGATGTAGAATTTTTTTTATTGTTTAATCTTCTAATTTATATGAGTAAATTATGGGTTTTGTATTTATAGATAAAGAGAGGAGAAATCACTTC
>NW_016814053.1:1749404-1763977 GCF_001698545.2 Rhinopithecus bieti | reverse complement strand
GGGTGACAGAGCAAGACTCCGTCTCAACAAAAAATAAAAATAAAAAAATAAAAAATAAAAAAATAAAATAAAAAATAAAGAAAATAATAGAAAAAAATCGGTAGATAGCAGGTTAAACATTAGACATTCTACACTATCTGCAGTTGTTAATATTATTACTAAGTACTTTCTTTTGAAAGTATTGCTTCTTTTGTAGTTGGTTCGAGCTACACCATAAAAAGTGAATGACAAAGTAGAATGATGTCCATGCAGTAAAAAGAAAAATCACTGCTAGATTTGATTGATAGCCATTTTAGATATTTTACATGTAGCAAAATAATATATAATTCATTTCTTCGTAAGAACACTGTGTTTAAACAGGAAAAGGGTCAGGAAAGTGGTATGTGTATGCCTAGCAGAAGATGATTTTTCTCACATCCTTTCGATTGATGTTCTATTTTGAGCAATAGTGTGTAATATTGATTCTATAGTACTACAAAATATGAAATGACCTTGTAAATTAAACTATGATACTATGTTTATGTTAAACGAATGTTATTATATTATACTTACTTGAAATTGGGAGCACCTTATAACTATCAACCAGAATAAGTTCACCTGTCACATTTAAAATTATGCTAAACTTTTTAGGCATAGTCTGCATGCAGATTGGGCATATTGAGTGAAAATATCCACCATTACTTCCATCCTCCTAGATTATGAGATAGTAACTTCTTTGTTCCCAGTTCAAAACAAAGTACCCTAAAGTCCTAAGAAAAAGACCACCTAAAGCATACCATTTCTAAAAATGATAGGTTGGGCACAGTGGCTAGCGCCTATAAATCCAGCACTTTGTGAGGCTGAGGTGGGCAAATCACCTGAGGTCAGGAGTTCGAGACCAGCCTGGCCCACATGGTGAAACTCTGTCTCCACTAAAAATAAAAAATTTCCTGGGTGTAGTGGCAAGTGCTTGTAATCCCAGCTACTCGGGAGGCTGAGGTGGAGGATCACTTGGACCCAGGAGGCAAATGTTGCAGAGAACTGAGATAGTGCCACTGCACTCCAGCCTAGACAACAGAGTGAGACTCCATCTCAAAAAAAAAAAAAAAAAAAAAAAAAAAAAAAAAAACTTGCTCTTAAAAAAAAAAAGGCAGGAACCTAATGATGGTGACCTATTTCATCCCCTCTCACCATTGAACCCACCCTCTGTGATGTGGGGCTTCAGAGGCTAAGGAAATACGGCCCCCACAGGAATAATGTTACACTTTAATTCGGTATACTTGAAATAGTACTTTTAGTATTCATATCTTAGAAACATACCTGCTAATTGGTGTTTGTGGTGTGGTCTAGGGTTCCTACCATCATTTAAAGCCTTTTTGGGAGGAAATGTCTTTCTATATGATTGAGTCAAAATAAGTTTAAAATGTAGACAAATAAGTTTAAAATAAGTTTAAAATGTAGACAAATCATACTTAAATAAATAATATTTAAAATAGAGCAAAGGATGAGAATATCAAGAATATTGCTGTTATGACTTTCTGAAATCCTTTAATTACTATTCGCTAATATGATTTAATTTAGCTAACCTGGACATAAGAACACATTGTTTCAGTATTGTTAAAGGAGTAATATAATTTTCTTGAAATTGGCAGAATGCCTGAAAAATGAGAATAATTTTATACTAGAAACTTTAAAGCTCATTTCGCCTACTGCTAAAGCTAAAACCCAGTACCATTTTAATATATGCTTCTAAACCACTTCAAAATTAAATAAAGCTAAATCCAGTAATTTTCTGCTAAGGAATTTTTCTAAGGAAATCATAAAAAATGTACAGAAAAATTTGTAATACAGGAGTTAATAAAAATAATTGTTATATAGCAAAAAATTAGAAAGTACCTATATGGATAACTAGTTATATGGAGATTACATTCTGAAACAGCCATCTGATTAAATACTATAGAGTTGAAATTTGTATTTTGTAAAATAAGCAAACTGGCTGGGTGCGGTGGCTCATACCTGTAATCCCAGCACTTTGGGAGGCCAAGGCGGGCAGATCATCTGAGGTCGGGGGTTCAAGGGCAGCCTGGCTAACATAGTGAAACCCCGTCTATACTAAAAATACAAAAGTAGCTGGGCATGGTTGCGCACACCTATAATCCCAGCTACTCGGGAGGCTGAGTGAGACTCAAAAAAAAAAAAAAGCAAACCACATGGAAAAAAGTTAATTGAATATAAACTTCAGAAAGATTAAAATTGATATTCCAGTTTTTCATAATTATAAATACATATATACATGCATATACATGCACAGTAAAATAATTGGAAGATAGTCTAATATTTAAATGTAAACAATGATATATCTGGTTTGTAAGATTACTGTTTCTTTTTCTTTTTTTCTCCTTTTTTGGCAGTGCTGAATCACCTAAATTTTCTACGTTAAAACTTAAATTTAAGCTTAAAATACTTTTTGATAAAGGCAGAATTTTTAAAATTTTATTTATTAGGTTTTTTTTTAAGAGGAGAGGTCTCACTATATTGCCCAGGCTGGTCTCAAATTCCTGGGCTTAAGCAGTGCCCCCAGCCTCAGCCTCCCAAACTGCTAGGATTACAGGTGTAAGCCATCATGACTTGGCTCAGATAAAAACATTTTTTATACTAGAAGTTAGCACAGATAGGTTTAAGTTTATAATCATTCTTTTTCTTTTTTTTTTTTTGAGACGGAGTCTCGCTCTTGTTGCCCAGGCTGGAGTGCAATGACATGATCTCGGCTCACTCAACCTCTGCCTCCTGAGTTCAAGTGATTTTCCTGTCTCAGCCTCCTGAGTAGCTGGGATTACAGCCATGCTCCACCACGCCCAGCTAATTTTGTATTTTTAGTAGACATGGGGTTTCTCCCTGTTGGTCAGGCTGGTCTCGAACTCCCTACCTCAGGTGATCCACTCACCTCAGCCTCCCAAAGTGGTGGGATTACAGGCGTGAGCTACCGTGCCCGGCCTATAATCATTCTTGAAATTACTTTTAAAGTAATTTAAATGACTACTTTTAAAGTAAAAGAAATTTCCAGAATAATTCTAAATGATCAAGAATGATCTATAAATTGGATTAACAGACCTTAATCTAATTTATCTCCACTTTTTTTCTGATTATCAAAACTTCATTGTGAATTATAACCATAATTTTGTTCTAAACACTTTTGGTAGCTTTCTGGTGATGATCATTTGTTACAATGAGTAGGAATAAAGTTTCCTAAGGAATAAGTAGTGCTGCTACTGAGCCATTAAAATGATAATAAATGAAAACTCATATTCTTAATAGAACTTTAAGACTAGAATATAACTTCCACAAAAATTATATAATCTTATTCAGAAGTAAAGAGATTGGAATAAGCAACACTTGTGAACTCTTCAGATATTATGATCTCTTAATGTGTTAATTTTTTAGCATTAAATAATGAAGTAATTTTCAGCAAAAAATTTTAATGAGATCTTATTTTAATAAGATCTAAAATATATACTTATTATATATGCACTTGTGATATTTAATTGCAGAGATTCTTTGAAAACCTTAACCCCATGGGAAATGCGTCTGAAAAAGAGTTTACAGATTATTTGTTCAACAAGTCACTAGAAATTGAACCTCGAAACTGCAAACAGCCACCTCGATTTGTAAGTCTTTTATAATTTTGGAAGCAAGTGTTCTGTTTTTAAAAATATTATTTTCAATGTTTAACAACCTGTTATCTTAAAAATGTAGTTGAATGGCTGTTCATAGGTGTTTTGTTTGTAGTAATATATTATTTCTAAAATTACATATACTGTGGGGGAAATGTCAGCCTTTTGATAAAATCTGGTTTATGCCTTATCTTAGTACTGCTTATTTATGTGTCTACTTATGATCTCTCCTAAAATAACACAAAAAGGTGTGAGAAAGTGAGAACTTAATAGGTAGCTGAATGGAACAAAAAAAATGAAAAGACCTGGGAAGGAGTAAGCAAATATATTTTGGTTCTTGTGACTTGATATGACTTTTGCCATTTGGGCTCCATGGTCCATATTTGCCTCTGGAACCCACCTCTGTCACTAGAATTTGATGCTACAGTTTCCAGTTACTGCAGGAGTTTGCAGTGGCAACAGAAGTAGTAGAAGATGAATTCTAAGTAGCTAAAAGTGAAGCAAGATATAGAAGGAAATAAAAACACAAACCAACTTTGAGTGAAGCAGGAAGTCAGGTAGTTTCATGATATCTCATCTTCACAATTGTGTGATATATGAGGGAACTTCAAAAAGTTCATAGAGGCCGGGCGTGGTGGCTCACGCCTGTAATCCCTGTCTCTACCAAAAATACAAAAAAAATTTGCCAGACATGGTGGTGCATACCTGTGGGGCAGAGGTTGCAGAGAGCCAAGATCACTCCACTTCACTCCAACGTGGGTGACAGAGTGAGACCCCATCTAAAAAAAAAAAAAAAGAAAAGAATGAAAAAAAGTTCATGGAAACATGGAAGGAAAAGATACATTTTTTGATGGAATTAAAAAATAAACATAAAAATATAAAGTTTATTTTCCAACATAAACTTCATCAAGTTCAGGACACTTTTGTAAGTGCTAATACCAACCATTTTGTCCATCCCCAAAAAGCTAAAGATCCTGGGAATTTAACCATGTCAATGCAGTCTCTTTTACATTATTAACTGAAGAAAAACGGTTGCCCTTTAATATTTTTATAATTAGGAAACACAAAAAAGTCAGAAGGAGCCAAGTCAAGATTGTAAGTGGATGCCTAATGATCTCCCATCAAAACTCTCAAAGATTTGCCCTGGTTTAATGAAAGGGATGAACAGGATCGTTGTTGTGGTGGAGAAGGTCTCTTTGGTGAAGCTTTCCTGGTTGTTTTTCTGCAAAAGCTATGGCTAGCTTTCTCAAAAGAATCCCGTAGTAAGCAGATGTTATTGTTCTTTGACCCTCTACAAAGTCAACAAGAAAAATGCCTTGAGCGTCCTAAAAAACTATTGCCATGACCTTTGTTTTGTTTTTGTTCTTGTTTTTGTTTTGTGTTCTTGAGACAGAGTCTCGCTCTGTCACCCAGGCTGGACTACAGTGGTGCAATCTCGACTCATTGTCACCTCCACCTCCCAGGTTCAAACAATTCTACTGCCTCGGCCTCCCAAGTAACTGGGATAACATGTGTGTGCCACCATGCGTGGCTAATTTTTGTATTTTTAGTAGAGATGAGGTTTCACCATGTTGGCCAGGCATGTCTTGAACTCCTGACCTCAAGTGATCCACCTGCCTCGACCTCCCAAAGTGATGGGATTAGAGGTGTGAGCCACCATGCCTGGCCTTTTTTAAAAAAAAAAAAAAAGGCCGGGGCCACGGTGGCTCAAGCCTGTAATCCAGGCAACTTGGGGAGGGCCGGAGACGGGTGGATCACGAGGTCAGGAGATCGAGACCATCCTTGGCTAAACACGGGTGAAACCCGTCTCTACTAAAAAATACAAAAAAACTAGCCAGGCGGAGCACGGTGGGGCGGCGCCTGGTAGTCCCAGCCTACTCCAGAGGCTGAGGACAGGAATGGCGTAAACCGGGAGGCAAGAGCTTGCAGTGAGGGGCTGAGATCCGGCTGCACTCCCAGCCTTTGGGGCGACAGAGGCAAGAACTCCGTCTCAAAAAGAAAAAAAAAAAAAAAAAATGGAGACAGAGTCTTGCTATACTGCCCAGGCTGGTCTCAAACCCCTGGCCTTAAATGATCCTCCTGCCTCAGCTTCCCAAGGTGCTAGGATTATAGGTATGAGCCACGGTGCTTGGCCAACCTTTGCTCTTGACTGATTTGGTTTTGCTTTGACTGGACCACTTCCACCTCTTGGTAGCCATTGCTTGGATTGTGCTTTGTCTTCAGGATGATACTGGGAAGCCATGTTTCATTTCCTGTTAACAGTTTTTCAAAGAAATGCTTCAGGGTCTTGATCCCACTTATTTAACATTTCTATTGAAAGCTCTGCTCTTGTCTGCAGCTGATCTGGGTGCAATGGTTTTGCCATCCATCTAGTGGAAAGTTTGCTCAACTTTAATTTTTCAGTCAGAATTGTGTAAGCTGAACCAGCTGAGATATCTGTGGTGTTGGCTATTGTTTCTGTTGTTCATCATCAGTCCTCTTCAATTAGAGCAGGAATTAGATTAATTTTTTCCTCAGAAATTGATGTTGATGATCTGCCACCATTGGCTTTATCTTCCATATCATCTCATCCCTTGTTAAAATAAGTTATCAATTTGTAAACGGCTGATTTCTTTGGGGCATTGTCCCCATAAACTTTTCATAAAATATTAGTGATTTCCCCATTCTTCCACCCAAGCATCATCATAAATTTGGTATTTGTTCTTGCTTCAATTTTAGCAGAATTCATGTTCCTCTGATAGGGATTCTTTACAAACTGATGTGTTATCCTTCTTAGTATCTCAAACTAGGTACTGTGCAGACATGTTATAATTAGTTAGTATGAGTTTATTTTTTGATGGAAAGAAATGAAAGTCATACATAGTTATTTCATAATAGACATTTGCCATGCAGTTTTTGAAAACCCCTCGTAGATCTTACTCTCATTTTACAAAGGAAAATGGTGAGATTCCAAGGGGTTAAATAAGTTTTTCAAGGCTGCAAAGCTAGATATTGGCACAGTTGAGATCTTAACTCAAGTTTTCTGGTCTGAGTTTGGTGTTTTTTATTCGATTACTCCTGCCAGAACTTGAAAATGGGACAGAGGTGAGGGTGGGGACAATGATAGGAATTTTCTCCAAAGATTATTAAAGCACCAATGTAGAAGTTGATCATTTAGTATAGGAAGAGGAAAAAATGATCTTTTTTTTTTTTTCTGAAGCATATAGCATGTTTCATAAATTATGTTCCCAGTAAATGTTTGTAAAATTTATATAGATATTTTCAAAGAGAAGTTTAGGTTCGTATGTTTTAGGAGCGAAATGTGATTTTCACATAAATTTTCAAGAATTTTTTTTCTGCAGCGCTGAAAAGAGACTTACTTATATTCAAATTCATTTTAAAATTAAGCCAGTCAAATCCAGAAGATTCTACTAGAATGATAAAGGCTGTCATTGCAGACTGAAGGACTGCACGCTTAAGAACTGTATGCTTAAGAACTAATAAGACTAATAAGGTAGCTCTAAGTCACAGAAACAAAATGCTGTCTATGCAAATTTGTGACATTAATCATGTTTGCTTTTCCCAGCCTAGAAAATCAACTTTCTCCTTGAAATCTCCTGGAATAAGGCCTAACACAGGCCGACATGGCTCTACCTCAGGTACTTTACGAGGTCACCCAACACCATTAGAAAGAGAACCATGTAAAATAAGCTTTAGTCGGATTGCTGAAACTGAGCTGGAATCAACAGTGTCAGCACCAACTTCTCCAAATACACCATCTACTCCACCAGTATCTGCTTCTTCAGACCTTAGTGTATTTTTAGATGTGGATCTCAACAGCTCCTGTGGTAAGTATTTGATGTAAACCATTTGGTAAAAAAGGAATCCTGTGTCTCAGATAATTCTTATCATTTTAATTAGGGAACTATAGAATCCTTTGCAAACTATGTTAGTGTGAAAAGCGACATCTGAATGTGAAAATAGTGATTAATACAAGAAGTAAAGCATAATTTGTGCATTGTTGATGAATATTATCTTCTAATTTATTCATTCAACAAAGATTTATTCAGTACCTTTTGGGTCCCACTACCAGTCTAAAGGGAGCAATACATGATGGGTAAGAAGACAAGTAGATAAGTTCTGTGATAGAGGGGGAACTACTTAATGCTAAGAAGGAAAACCATTCTAGGTACAGAAGGTTCTGGGTTAATTTTTTAAAAAACTAACATGGCAAAAGATTATGATAAAATTCTGCACTATGTATTACATATTATTTATGGAAAAATTAAAAAATAATACCATACATGTTACCTTCCTTTTCAAATTAATTTTTCTTATTCCAATAGGCAGCAATAGCATCTTTGCTCCAGTGCTTTTGCCACATTCAAGTAAGTTTTAAGTTGATTCTAATGAAATGACTGTAAAGATAATAATCTGGTTGATTAAATTTATATTTATTTTGGGTTTTGGCAATATTAAATAATAAGAAAAGTTATAAATAAATTTAATTATTTGCTTACAACTGTGTACTACTTAAGCTTCACTATAGTTTATTTTCATCATTTTTTATGGTCTGTTCTAAGGGCTGTATGGCCTTAAAGAAATTACTTACCTTCCCCACACTTGTTAAGGATCAAATGAAATAACTATATAGAATACCTAGCCCAGCACGGTGGCTTACGTCTGTAGTCCCAGCACTTTGGGAGGCCAAGTCAGGCAGATCATGAGGTCAGGAGTTCAAGACCAGCCTGGCCAACATAGTGAAACCCCATCTCTACTAAAAAATTACAAAAATTAGTTGGGTATGGTGGCTCATGCCTGTAGTCCCAGCTACTTGGGAGGCTGAGGCAGGAGAATTGCTTGAACCCAGGAGGCGGAGGTTGTGGTGAGCCGAGATCAGGCCACTGCACTCCAGCCTGGGCAACAGAGTGAGACTCCATCTCAAAAAAAAAAAGAACACCTAAAATATTGCTTGGCATAGAAGGAATAGTAATTTCATGTCAGTTGTCTTTTCTTCCTTAACCTTTTCAAATCATTTTTCCCTGGGAATAATATACTAAATGTTTATCAGGTTCCCAGGATATCCTCAATCACTTATTTTTTTATATCATCTTATTTAATTAAAGCAGTATTTTTAGTACTAGTCTATCATTCCTAATTATTTCATAATTTACAACTTTGAATGCTGTTAACTTCCTCACTGTGGTCATTTGTTTAAAACAAAACCCAAAAATGAACACAGCACCTTTGGGTATAATTCTCCCAATCTGGAGAACATCTGCTTCGAGCATAGTAAAATACATAGTAGCAAGGTTCCCTATCTTATGAGAAAAATAAGATTAGTCTTTTACATGTTTAATTTTATATTTAATTTTAGTTTAAAAAAAATTTATCTGGCCATGCAGTGGCTCATACCTGTAATCCCAGCACTTTGGGAGGCTGAGGCAGGAGGATCACTTGAGGCCAGAGCAACATAGGAATTCAAGACTAGCCTGGGCAACATAGCAAGACCCTGTCCTTCCTACCGAAAAAAAATTTTTGTCAAAGTGACATATTAATAGAATTTAAAAGGGAAATAGCACTGAAACACTTAAAATGAAATTAACAATGGTTCTCTACCTCACGTCTCCCCACTCCTTTTCTCCAAGGACACTTCCACATTTCTAAATGATGTTTTTATATTCTCTCTTGAGTCATTAATTTTAGACAATGTTTACTGATCTCCTGTTATGGTGGATGAGAATTTCATGCTCTACCCTGTCTATACTTACCACATTTGGGGCAAGTATTATTCACTGCTATGCTTGCTTACTTGCATAGCTCTGTTTCCTGGAGTTAATAATTGCCTCAATGTTTAGGTTTGTTTGTGTGTTTGTTTAGGTTTGTTTGTATGTTTGTTTAGCACCTTTCCATGCCCTTTCATAGCAGTTTTCCATAAAGTCAGGCCAATCAGGGAACCTAACAGGGTTCTCCCTTTTCTTTTCTTTCCCTTTCCCTTCTTTCTTTCCTGGAATCTGCCATCCTGGTGCCTTTTTGTACCCCTGCTCCAGTTTGGACTAGTTGCTACTCAGGTATTGACCCTGCTGTCATCCTAGAACTTTCTTTCATTGTCATCCTAGAAGTTCCCTTTGCCTCCCTCCTGTGTTGGATCCTTGTTTTTTGATTCCTCATCTTCTTTCTTGATGTGCTTCCTGATTTTAATAGGAATAGCTCCTTTAGTAGCTACGTGAGAAAAGATAATACATAAGACCTAAACTTTTTAAGTTCTTGCATATATGGAAACCTATTACACCTTTTTTTGTTTGTTTTCTTTTGTGGAAGCCTATTAGACGTTTAATTGTTAATAGTTTAGCTGGATATAGAATGTAAAAAGTAATTTGACTCAGAATCTTGAAGGCATTTTCCTCCACGGTCTTCTACCTTTCATAATTCCTGCTGAAAAGTCTAATACTATTCATTTATTCACTCAGTACATAATTTTTAAATGCCTGATATGTGCAGGCACTATTCTAGGTGTGAGAGTGATAGCAGTGAATGAAATAGACAAATATCTTTCTCTCAATGACCCTACAGTTTCAACTCTCAATGACCCTACAGTTTCAACTTTTTTTTTTTTCTAATACCTACAGCATACCTACAGTAGCAAAGGGACCCAAATATACAGAGCCTTAAATGAAATAGAAGTTTATTCCTCACAATAGCCAGACCAAGTAGGAAACTCTGCTCCACTGGGTTTTCCAGCTAAGCAGGGCAATTCAGAATTCTCAAGATATGACTTCCATCTCTGTCTTGAGTACCTGCTGTAGTTGTTACCATTTTTTGGCTAGCAGGAAGATGGAGGGCAAGGAGCTTTGTTGCAAAAACATGATCTGGGCCAGGTGCGGTGGCTCACACCTGTAATCCCAGCGCTTTGGGAGGCCGAGGCGGACAGATCACCTGAGGTCAGGAGTTCGAGACCAGCCTGACCAACATGGTGAAATGCCATCTCTACTAAAAATACAAAAATTAGCTGGACATAGTGGCATGCACCTGTAGTCCCAGCTACTCAGGAGGCTGAGACAGGATAATTGCTTGAACCAGGGAGGTGGAGGTTTCAGTGATCAAAGATCATGTCATTGTACTCCAGCCTGGGGCGACAGAGAGACTCCGTCTCAAAAGAAGAAAAAAAAACAAGATCTGGGAGTTGCATATATCACTTTTGCTGTCTTCCTAAAACTTAGTCATGCAGACCTTCTTAGCTACAAAGGAGGCTAAGAAATGTCTCTAACTCGGAAGCCATTTGCCTTGCCAAAATTCGTGGGATCCTATTACTAAAAGGAAAAAGGGAAACGTGTACTGGGAAGCAGTAGGCTCTGCCACAATATGTTGAAGAAACTTTTAAGGCATTCTCTTTGTTATTAATAATGTACAGCTTCACAGTGAACTGCTTTGATGTGGGTTTTTTGTTTTTTGTTTTTTGTTTTTTTTTCATTTTGCCA
The DNA here is from genome assembly GCF_001698545.2 of Rhinopithecus bieti. Classification (NCBI taxonomy): domain Eukaryota; kingdom Metazoa; phylum Chordata; class Mammalia; order Primates; family Cercopithecidae; genus Rhinopithecus; species Rhinopithecus bieti. The sequence continues at coordinate 1,752,870 of NW_016814053.1, read as the reverse complement.
TCTACTTAATGAGCCCTTTAAATTTAGAGATTCGAGTATTTGGTTTCCAGAAAATGTTTCCTATTGCTTTGGTAATAATTTTTCCCCCAGCATATTCTCTGACTCCTTTTGTGGAGCTCCTTTTTCTTATTCTCATACATCCTAGATTGGTCCTCCAATTTTCTTGTCTTTTATCACCTCTTGTCCATCTCTTTGTCTTCTTGTTCCGTTTTCTGGAAGATTTCCTCACTTTATCTTTGAGCTCTTCTACTTATTTTTTTCATCTGTCATAATTTTGAATTTCTAAGAATTCTCAGTTCCCTTTTTTTAATAGCATCCTATTCTAATTTCATGGATGCACTGTCTTCTCCTATCTCTCTTAGGATAATTATAGTATTTTTAAATTTTATTTTTAATTGACAGATAATTGTATATGTTTATAGGGTACAATCTGATGTTTTGATACATGTATACATTGTGGAATGATCAAATCAGCTAAGTCTCATATCCAGTGGCTGGACAGGGTTGTACCGGGAAAGGGGAGACTTTGGTCAATGGATGCAAAGTTTCAGTGACTATAGTTAATACTAATATATATTTCTGAATAGATAAAAGAGAAGATTTTAAATGTTCTCACCACAAAGAAATGATGAATATTTGAGATGATGGGTAATTATATTATTTTTGAAAAAAAAATTGTTTTGTTTCTGGTGTCTCTTTTCTGACCTTCTTTCTTGTATTAGTTGTAGTCTCTTGTCTTTCATATTGGAGGCTTTCCTTTCTTGCCTAGTAGTATTTCTGTTCATATTTTCGAAAGAGGGGGAAACTGATGGGAAGTGCTATATCTATATCCATGGGCACTTATTGACTTGTGGGTCTCACTGTAGAATGATGGAATGATAACTTTTTACTTAGGAAATCCCCAAATGTTAGAATCTATAGGCATTTTCTCTAGGAATGTTTAGTTTCTCTAAAGAAGGATCTTTGAATCTTCTGCCTGGGGCAGTCTCGCCATGTAGTATGGATATCTGTGTTCTCAGCTCAGACTAGTATCCCAAGTCTGGGGTTTAGATTCTCTGGAGAATAAAACTGCCAGTCTCCTACAGAGGTGGGAATTAGGTCATTGCCTGACCTTACTAGGTAGGGGAGAGGAGAATGGGGTTCTAACTGCCCCTTATCCAGACTTAACCTTTAAGTCTTCTGTTTTCATGCCCGTGCCTTCCTTTGTACCAAATGCCTTTAGCTCCTGAATCCTTATTTGGTTCTGTGGGGGCAGATTTGCTGCTGTTTGTCAGTATTACTGTCTGCAGACATTTGGGTTTCATCTTCCTCCATCTGTCTCCATATACATTATAATCTACCTTCATGAATTAAAGCTTCAGCTTCATGTATTTCCTGGCTTTATTGAAGTTCATTGATATTTCTTATTTTTCTTGTTGTTCTGTGGTGGAGATGTCATTACACTATTAGTTTCTTAATACTGCCATAACAAAGCACCACAAACTGAGTAGCTTAAAAGAGCAAAATGTATTGTTCCACAGTTCTGAAGGCCAGAAATCCAAAATCAAGATGTTGGCAGGGCCATGTTGACTCTGAAACTTGGAGAAGAGAATCCTTCCTTGCTTCTTCTAGCTTCTGGCATTTGCTGCAATCCTTGGCATATCCTGATTTGTAGATGCATCACTTCAATCTTTGCCCCCATTGTCATATGGCTGTCTTGTCACAGTATGTTTCTTTATTTCTTCTCCTCTTCTTAAAAAAACACTGGTCATGTCATAGTGGATTTGGACCCATTTTAATGACCTCATCCTAACTTCATTACATCTGCAAAGACTATATTCCAAATAAGGTCACAATTATAGGTACTAGGTTATGGGACTTCATCATATCTTTTGGGGGAACACAGTTCAACCCATAACACTGCCATTGTAGAAGTAAGAATTCTGGACGTTATTTGGAATGATAGTAAAATACATTTTCCATAAAAGAAAATTTTACATTTTGAAATTTAATAGAAAATTGAGAATAACTGCATAAATTCTGAATATTCTAAAATAAATCCCCAAAGAAAGAAATAACATATTTATAGTAAGTGTGAAAAGTACTCAGTCGAAATGAGAAAAAAAGGCAAGACTCCATTCACAATGAAGATGGGTACTTCACATCAAAGGAAGTATATCTTGTAAGGAACATAGATAATTATAGATAGTTCAGCATCGTTAGAAATCCGAAGAATTTTACACAATAGTGAGTTGCCATTTTAGTCTTTTGAATTAATGTGTTTTTTCATTTGTTTGTTTTTGTTTGTTTGTTTTTTATTGTGAGCAAGCCTATGGTAAAAGGTACGTTACTTATCCCCATGTAAACTGGTATATTAGTATAACCCTTTTGGAAAGCAATCTGAATACAACATATCAAACCATAAAGATGTTCACACCCTCTGATGTTACTGATTCAGCAGATAATTGAATACTTAGTTTGTACCAGCTACTCTGCTAAGCACAAGAGATTTGGTGGCAAACAAGAAAGACAAAACTTCTGCCTTTATTTATACAAAATACCCAATAAATTTTTGGAAAAAGTCATGCATGAAGATTCATCCCACTCTCTTGTCTTTTCTTCTACTTCACTTGTTGTTGCTCCTTGGTCTCTCTTGCTGGTTCCTCCTCACCTTCCCAAACTGTTGACATTGGAAGGCCTTAGGACTTAGTTTCTGGACCTCTTCTCACTCACTTGGTTGTTCAGTCTTGTATCATTTACATGATGATAATTCCCAAGTTTTTATCTCTAGCCAGAACCTCTCTTCTGACTTCTAGACTCATATATTTAATGACCCATTTAACATCTCCAGTTGGATATCTTTATAGGAATCTCAAATTTAACCTCTCTGAAACTGAGCTTCTTACTATCCGCTCCAAAGTTGTTCCTCTCACTGCATCCTCATCTCAATTCTAATTACAAGCATCCAGTTCCTTAGGCTAAAAATGCTATAATAGAAGTATCTTTTACTTCTCTCTCTTTCTCACACCCCAAATGTGACCTATCAACAAATCTTGACTACTCTCAAAATTTATCCAGAATCTAACAATTTTTCACCATCTCCACTGCTGCCACCCTGGTCCAAGCCACCATAACTTTTACCTTGTTTATTACAGTAAGCATCCTAACTTCTTATCTTCTCCACTTTAGTATGTTTTTAGTATAGCATGCGGTGGCTCACCCCTGTAATCCCAGCACTTTGGGAGGCTGAGGTGGGTGATCACCTGAGGTTGGGAGTTCGAGACCAGCCTGGCCAACATGGTGAAACCCCATCTCTACTAACAATACAAAAATTAGCTGGGCCTGGTTGCAGGCGCCTGTAATCCCAGCTACTTGGGAGGCTGAAGCAGGAGAGTTGCTTGAACCCGGGAGGCAGAGGTTGCAGTGAGCCAAGATCACACCATTGCTCTCCAGCCTGGGCAACAAGAGTGAAACTCCATCTCAAAAA
>NW_016814053.1:1702521-1747832 GCF_001698545.2 Rhinopithecus bieti | reverse complement strand
GGGTGCCCTTCCCCCCCCCCCCCCCCCCCCCCCAGAGGTAACTGCAGAGCCACATGATCGGGATAGCAATTTTTGACACAGAATAATTAGTTTGACATATCTACTTGGATGTCTCATAAGCAGTTCAGTTAGAGTGTTTAAGGTTAAACTCATCAACTTCTTTCCCAGTTAGCTCCTGTGTGCCCGATCTCAGTATAATGACAAATACGACATAGTTACTGCCTTTGTAACAACAGTGTGAATATAGAGAGATCAAATGGGAAGTTGAACTATAGAAAAAGTAAAAATGAAGATAGTAATTACTATATGTCTGGTTGATCTGTTTAGGAGTATTTTCCTGTCATTTATCATTTTGTAAATTTCCTTTAATGTGGTTATATAACGTGTACATTATCAATGAGAGACTTGCAAAGACAAAGAGTTACGTGACATAACACTACCTTATGGGCTCCTATATGGAGGGTTTTATTACCTGTGTGGTGATGTGCCCAGTCGTAGCTGCTTCAAAAATATATGGTCTCTGATTAGGATGGTCTTTCTTTAGAAATTACTACAGTATATTTAGACATGTTTTGATTTGTGAAAGACTTTTCAGGGAGCAGAATCTCATTAATCATAATTAAATAGTATATCTTCATTTAGCTAAAGTACTCATCATGCCCCAGGTACTGTGGTAGGTGCTGAAGATACAGAAATAAATACACACTGCCCTCAGAAAGCTTACAATTTAATGGGGAAGATAGATAAACCAATAGTCGATAGTCTGCCAAATGCCATAGTAGAAGCATTGACCACAAGCTGTGATAAAGGTTTATCTTATAATTATACTGTGAATTGTGGTTAAACTAGTCTTTTTCTCCCCCAGAGTCTTTCTTTAGTTCATGTGGTAGTTTACATAAACTAAGTGAAGAGCCCCTGATTCCTCCTCCTCTTCCTCCTCGAAAAAAGTTTGATCATGATGCTTCAAATTCCAAGGTAATCAACAGGACTTTACTCCAACTTATTCAAAGTTGTGAATCTTCAAAATAATGCCCAGTATTATAAAGAGTCTGTGAATTATACTTTGGCTACCATTTATGGTTTGTCAACATTTGGGTTGTTATATTTGAAAAATACTTTTAGTTGTTTAATCCTTATAAAAACCTTTTCTAAATAAGAGGCTGGGCCAGGCGCGGTGTCTCATGCCTGTAATCCCAGCACTTTGGGAGGACAAGGCGGGTAGATCACCTGAGATCAGGAGTTCGAGACTAGCCTGGTCAACAAGATGAAACCCCATCTCTACTAAAAATACAAAAAATTAGCTGGGTGTGGTGGCAGGTGCCTCTGATTCCAGCTACTGGGGAGGCTGAGGCAGGAGAAGCACTTGAACCTGGGAGGTGGAAGTTGCAGTGAGCCAGGATTGTGCCACTGCACTCCAGCCTGGGCAACAATTGCAAAACTCTGTCTCAAAAAAAAAAAAAAAAACTGGTTGGGAGGCTGAGGCAGGCAGATCACCTGAAGTCAGGAGTTCAAGACCAGCCTAGCCAATATGGTGAAACCCTGTCTCTACTAATAATACAAAAATTAGCCGGACATGGTGGTGGGCACCTGTAATCCCAGCTACTTCAAGAGGCTAAGGCAGGAGAATCACTTGAACCTGGGAGGTGGAGGTAGGTTGCAGTGAGCCAAGATTGCACCATAGCACTCCAGCCTAGGTGACAGAACAAGACTCCGTCTCAAAAACTAAAAATGAAAAAGAGGCTGGAAGTACATTTTCTTTCTGGTACAGGTGGAAAAAAACTTTAGTAGTATTCCAAGCATTCTTCAAACTTTCAACTAATGCTTCTCAAAATTTTAAGGGTGCCTCAGAATTACCTAAAAGGCTTGGTAAAATCAGATTGTGGAGCCCCACCTCCAGAGTTTCTGATTCAGTAGGTCTAGGATGGGGCCCAAGAATTTGCTTTTCTAACAAGTTCCCTACTGGTACTGATGCTGTTGGTCCCTGGATCACACTTTGAGATCTACTGCTCTAAGCCTCATTGAAGAAAGGAGCAGTAGATGCCCAGTAAGCAGAAGCTAGACATTAAAATCCTCTTGACATCATGTCCTTTCATGTCTATAAAGCAATAAATTGTCACTTACCTATTATAATTAAAATACATAAATTTCTGAAATGTATACACAAAGCAAGATAAAGAGTTATGTTCTAAGACTTAAAACATCTCATATATAAAAATATTAAACCCAGCCCTGAATTAAACTAGGAGCACTCATAATCTGATAATTAACTCAGATTAGTTAATTAGTTTATCTGAATTTAACTTGATACATAAGAATTTTTCAGACTTAAAATTTTTTCAAATTTTCCAGGAGAATAGAGGTATAATTTATTTTATTTTATTTTTTTTTGAGGGAAATATGAAATCTGATGATGATCCTCCTGCTATTCCACCGAGACAGCCTCCTCCTCCCAAGGTAAAACCCAGAGTTCCTGTTCCTACTGGTGCATTTGATGGGCCTCTGCATAGTCCACCTCCACCACCACCAAGAGATCCTCTTCCTGATACCCCTCCACCGGTTCCCCTTCGGCCTCCAGAACACTTTATAAACTGTCCATTTAATCTTCAGCCACCTCCACTGGGGCATCTTCACAGAGATTCAGACTGGCTCAGAGACATTAGTACGTGTCCAAATTCGCCAAGCACTCCTCCTAGCACACCCTCTCCAAGGGTACCACGTCGATGCTATGTGCTCAGTTCTAGTCAGAATAATCTTGCTCATCCTCCAGCTCCCCCTGTTCCACCAAGGCAGAATTCAAGCCCTCATCTGCCAAAACTGCCACCAAAGACTTACAAACGGGAGCTTTCGCACCCCCCATTGTACAGACTGCCTTTGCTAGAAAATGCAGAAACTCCGCAATGACCTTAGCCATATGTAGTCATTGACACTGGAATGGTATTTGTAAAGTTTTTTTTTAATTTATTCAAAAAAAGACATAGTATTTTAGTACTTTTTACAAATAATGCTCTTACAAAAATGCTACTGATCAAATAAGCTTTTAAGAATTGGAAAAATAAAAATACAAAAGTCCTTCACCATTATCCTCAGGTGATCAGTAGCATTGCCTTGTCTTGGATCCTCAGTGCTGCCAAAAGGCCAGTATAAAGAATTTATATTTGCACTGTAAACTCTGCAAAAATATGGTTTAAAGTGACATGATTGCACTGAAAAGGGATAGTGCTTTTGTGAAATTTTCAAATTTGAGTAATAGATGCCTTTTAAGGCAGTGAATTTACACAAATATGGGAGGGGTATATGGTGTTACTGATTTTAAACCTCTTTGACCATCTTCTAGTTTTACTTCTAGTTTTTACATCTAGGAGAATTATGAATAACACCAACTGTTCTTAAACTCTTTAATTCCATGTCTTAAATGCCGGTATTTGCTGCTGAAGACAAAAATGAAAAGTAGGATGAAAATAATAGAATGGCACTGTAAGTGTTTATTATTTTGTCAAAATGTAATCAAAGACTACATAACCCAATGATGGAGGTAAAAAGGGCATGTATCTCATTCAGATGTGCCTTTTGTTTTTGCAGACTATGATGTCTTTAGCTAATGAATTGCCTATTGTTATGGAAAACAGTTAATATGCCATGTATGTACAGTTTTGTTTATATTGTATATTTAAAGATACTGCTAATAACCTATATAAATTTAAGTGACTTGAGGCCTATAATACAATCTGCTACTTTACTAATTCATAAATTCAAAAAAAATTCTATGGCATAGGAACCAACTGCCTTGCCTTCAACACCTAGTAACTTTCTCTATAAATCTCATGTTAACTGAAATTTTTTTTTAAATATATTTTTTAGATTGGTAATATTTAAACCAGCAAATACTTAAAGCTTTATTAAATATTTTAATCAGATAAGTGAGTAAAACTTTTATTTGCCATTTGGATGCCTTTGTTCAAAGTGATAAAGAGTGTTTTGCTGATAGTGCTGTAGCAGCAGTTGTAAAGTAGCCAAAAGCCACGTTGTTTATTTACTGGTCTGTGGCCTTTTACTGTGCTTTGTATCAGAGTTCTTAACAAGATTAATAAATCACCCCAGTCTTAATTTTTAAAAGACTTTTAAAATATGTGTTTTCATTATAAGGAACAAAGGGGGAGATTGTTGAGTCCTGTAGACACACACACACACAATTTTTCTTCAATGTTAAATGTGAGCTGCAGGCTTCTAGCAACCACTTTTATGAATTCATACAAAAAACTAGGAGCATACTAGGAACTTGAAAAGGAAGATTGTAAGATTATAGCCATCTTTCGTAGGATCTTGAAAGCTGCTTGCATTTAAGCCTTGTAACTACTCTGTAAATCAAGCCTCCAACTAGGTAAAGTCAGAGGTTGGCTTTGTTTTTTAAAGAGCAGATTATAATAGTAGTTTTGTCTAGAAAAGTGATTTAAACGGCCTCTTCGTTAAGCCAAACGTGTGATTTAGAGTAGCGGGGGGGCTGCCAAGCGCGTCGGCAAAGGCGGGGCCCTACATTCGGCCCCGCCCAGGTAACGCTGCCTTCGGGGCTTTGTTAACTCACGCGCGCTGCGGCGTCAACTCAGCCGCGGGGAGGGGGCGGAGCCGCAGGGCGGGGCGGCGCGCGTTGATGTGACGTGCCTGCGCGAGCCGCTTTCTGTTGCCGGCCGTGATGGCGGCTACGCCCGAGTCCTCGCTGGAGGACCCATTGCGGAGCTTTGTGCGCGTTTTGGAGAAGCGGGATGGTACGGTGCTACGACTACAGCAGTATGGCTCCGGCGGCGTGGGTTGCGTTGTTTGGGACGCTGCCATTGTCCTTTCTAAATACCTGGAAACGATCGAGTTTTCTGGCGACGGGGCCCACGCGCTGAGCCGGCGGTCGGTGCTGGAGCTGGGTTCGGGTACCGGGGCCGTGGGGCTCATGGCCGCTACCCTCGGGTAAGAGCTGGCGGGCGGGAGGGATGTGGGGGCACCTTCTTGCTGGGGAAATCCGGATTACAGGTTTTCCCCCCTGTGCCTACACCTCAGTCGACGTTATTTTATAGGGCTGATGTTGTAGTCACCGATCTTGAGGAATTGCAAGACTTGCTGAAGATGAATATTAATATGAACAAGCATCTTGTCACTGGTTCTGTTCAAGCCAAGGTACTGAAATGGTTTGTATGGCCTTTCAGCTTGTTTTAAGATAATCGATTTGTAGTTTGTTTTAAATTGCGTTTTGGCCGGGCGGGGTGGCTCAAGCCTGTAATCCCAGCACTTTGGGAGGCCGAGACGGGCGGATCACGAGGTCAGAAGATCGAGACCCTCCTGGCTAACACGGTGAAACCCCGTCTCTACTAAAAAATACAAAAAACTAGCCGGGCGAGGTGGTGGGCGCCTGTAGCCCCAGCTACTCGGGAGGCTGAGGCAGGAGAATGGCTTAAACCCGGGAGGCGGAGCTTGCAGTGAGCTGAGATCCGGCCACTGCACTCCAGCCTGGGCGACAGAGCGAGACTCCGTCTCAAAAAAAAATAAATAAATAAATAAATTGCGTTTCATTGAAAGGATGGAAGGGGACTTTCCGGTTCTTTATAAAACAAGAGTATTTTGAATTATTAAAACAACAATTGAAATATTTGTTTGACATTTTTAAGGGGGGAAGAAATAGAAGGCTTTCCTTCTCCACCCGACTATATACTGATGGCCGACTGCATATACTATGAAGAGGTAAGTATTCAGTGAGTGAAATATCTTCATTTAGAAGATGAACCATATTTCATGAATTCTGAAGCACACGTTTCTTCACATTTTAACATGTGAAGGGATTTTGCCTTATAGTTGATGCAGTAAAGAAAAGATAAAAGTCACCACGGACTATTTGTATATATGCTCATCATTAATATACTGGCCTGGTGAAGCATGTTGAGAAAAGTGTTACATGCATTTTACTAGCGGCTTCTGTAAAAATTTTAAAGGATCTTGTCAATTGGATGTTATGAAAAGCCAAAATCGTCTTTTTCCCTTGGTTGTTCCCATGGAACATGTTAACCATGACATTGAGAATTAAGTTGTAAATAATTCATTGTTCTTTGCTTTAAATATCAGTTTGGGCCGGGCGCGGTGGTTCACCCCCGTAATCCCAGCACTTGGGAGGCCAAGGCGGGTGGGTCACCTGAGGTCGGAAGTTCTAGACCAGCCTGGCCAAAATGGCAAAACCCCGTCTCTACTAAAAATACAAAATTAGCCTGGCGTGGTGGTGCATGCGTGTAATCCCAGCTATTTGGGAGGCTGAGGCAGGAGAATCGCTTGAACCCGGGAGGCGGAGGTTGCAGTGAGCTGAGATCGCACCATTGCATTCCAGCCTGGGCAACAAGAGCGAAACTCCGTCTCAAAAATAAAAAAAAAATAAAAAAATAAAAAAGTGCATCAGTTTGTATAGCGTTGTGGGCATCAGTTATTTTAAAAATAATTAGCATTGAACCAAGTTAGGGTCAGATTTAACTTTTGTAGGGCAAATAGTTGATTATTTAAATCTCAAATTAAATTACATAAAATTAAACTCTTGAGTAAAGTTGATTACATTTGTTTTTCCTTGAGAACTCCAAAATGCAGTTGTCTGAATCCTTTTTCTGGAAACCGAAATCAGCACATGGTTTAGTTAAGAGGAGCTAACCCAATCGTTAGTTACAGAGGGGTTTTTGTTTGTTTTAAGATAGGGGTCTTGCTCTGTCACACATGTTGTAATGCGGTGGAGTGATCATAGCTCACTGTAACCTCGAGCCCCTGAGACTCAAGTAATCCTCCCATTCAGCCTCCTCAATAGCTAGGACTATAGGTGTGCACCAGCATGCTGGCTAATTTTTCAACTTTTTGTAAGGTGTGTGTGGAGGTGGGGTGTCTCTCGCTGTATTCTCCAGGCTGGTCTTGAACTCCTGGTTTCAAGCGATCTTTCATCTCTGCCTTCCGAAGTGTTTATATTATAGGTGTGAGCCACCACACCTGCCTAGAGCTTTAATTACATGTACTTTGTTGGATTGATTCAAAGATGGATAAATTGTAGGGGAGCTATAAATATCCCTCTACCTCCTCAACCCACTGTTAGAGTAGAAAAAATTTTTAAATCATAAACAAAAAGTATATTCTTTTTTAAATAGTCTTTGGAGCCATTGCTGAAAACTCTAAAAGATATCAGTGGATTTGAAACTTGTATTATATGTTGTTATGAACAACGAACAATGGGAAAAAATCCAGAAATTGAGAAAAAATATTTTGAGGTAAGTATTAAGTGCTCTATTATCTTTGTAGTGATTTCCCTTCAGGGAGGCTGTATGTGACTCTTCAAGTATTTTATGGTAATTTTGGGTGGGGAAAACATTGTTTGTGTGAAGCTGAGAAAAGGATCTTCACAGCCCATGATTCTGCAGAGCTCCCCTTTTTCATCTTTTCCTTTATTTCATTTCTAATTAGTTGATCTATGGCTACAGAAGAATGTTAAATAATACTGGTGCCACTCCTTTTTAAGAACAGTATTCAGTGTTTATTCCACATGATGCTGCCTTTGGGGAACATGTTAATGATGTATGTATTACCTTTGGAGAATACGTGATAGAAATGTGCAGGTGATAAGTTGGGTTTTTTTGTTTGTTTGTTTTTGTTTTTGTTTTGAGACAGGGTTTCACCCTATAGCCCATGCCGGAGTGCAGTGGCATAGTCAGGGCTCACTGCATCCTCAACCTCCTGGGCTCAAGTGATCCTTCTGCCTCAGCCCCCACAAGTAACTGGGACAAAAGGCATGTATCACCACATCTGACGACTAACTTTTTGTATTTTTTTGTAGAGATGGGGTTTTCCCATGTTGCCAAGTGATAAGTTTTACTTCTGTGTTTTGTCTACATATTTATGAAACCTCCAACCTAGATACCTGTCTATTTTTAGGGTCTTTTTTTTCTTTAACTTTTTGTTCTGAAGTAGTTAGAAAAGACTTACAGGAAGTTGCAAATATAGTATATAGGGTTTTATGTATCTGCAACCCTTCTTCCCCTAGTGATAACCCAAACCCTTTTTATGGACACAAACCTATCATATTGTGAGTAGATTTCTATCTACTGTCAGATTGTGAGTACGCTTTTGAGGGTACATCTATATAGGCCTGCAGTTTTGTCTGCTGAAGGGACTACTTTGGTTTAATGAGACAGCAGGTATATGACTGCCTCAGGTAACATATACTAAAATATTTTTTTTGTTTTCATGTTTTTCTTGAATATGAAAAATGCTCATGTTTTGAAGTGATGCATAATGAAAATTTCGTACTGTTAAACAGCTTTTACCGATAAAGCATATGTAAAATGCATACCTATCAGTCAAGTGCTGAGCTTAATTTTTCATGTGTATACACCCAAGTGACTATTACCAACATAAAGATAGAGGACATTTTCAGGATCTTGGAAGGTTTGCACACTGCCCTTTCCCAGGCAATACTCCTCAAAGGGTAACCACTGGCTGGACGCGGTGGCTCATGCCTGTAATCCCAGCGCTTTGGGAGTCCGAGACAGGTGGATCACGAGGTCAGGAGTTCGAGACCAGGCTGGCCAATATGGTGAAACCCTTTCTTTACAAAAAAATACAAAAATTAGCTAGGTGTGGTGTTGCACTCCTGTAATCCCAGCTACTCAGGAGGCTGAGGCAGGAGAATCGCTTGAACCCAGGGAGGCGGAGGTTGCAGTGAGCCAAGATCGCACCACTGCACTCCAGCCTGGGTGACAGAGTGAGACTGTCTCAAAAAAAAAAGATAACCACCATTCTGACTTCTGTCACCCACAGGTCAGTTCATATTACTGAATTTGAAGTATGTTTCTTAAATTTATAGCTCCTTCAGCTAGACTTTGACTTTGAAGAAATTCCTTTGGAAAAACATGATGAAGAGTATCGAAGTGAAGATATTCATATTATATACATCAGAAAGAAAAAGTCGGTAAATAACATTCTCAGTTCTTCATTCTCCAAGGAGGTTTCATCAGCTGGACACTATTTCAGGGCATATGTGTGGTATGGGCATTGATTTTGATGTGGAGAAACAGCTATAATGATTCACTGGACTCAGGCACTAACTTTAGTGTCAAGATAATTTAATCTATCTTGCCTTGGGTTTTTGCTCTAAAGCCAGGCTTTTTTTTTTTCTTTTCCTTTTTTTTTTTTTTTTATATTTTTTAAGTAGAAACATGTTTCACTGTGTTGCCTAGACTGGTGTCGAACTCCTGGGCTCAAGTGATCCGCCCACTTCGGCCTCCCAAAGTTCTGGGATTACAGGCATCAGCCGCCATATGTGGCCAGGCTTCTCTTTTAAAGGCCTTTTCCAGCTTTTCCATAGGTGTAATTTGTATAGCTCAATAATTGGGTATTACCTCAAACAAGTGATTAGCTATTTATAAGTTTCTTTTATCTCAGATTTTAAAATACCAGCTCTTACCTTTGTGAACTTTTCCTTATTAAAAATTTTTTACAGAAAATGAAATATAGCAAGGCAAATGAGTCCATAAAAGATAAATGTACTCAATTAAGTAGAATTTATGTATCTTTCCCCTTCTTGGTGCATGTTTTACCTGGTATAATAATCAAATTTTATGCAGGTTGCCTCAGTGACACCTAGGGTTTGAACCTGTAGAAAGAGGGAAGAATTGTACTTCTTCCTTTTTTTTTTTTTGAAACAGGGTCTGTCTCCGTCATCCAGGCTGGAGTACAGCGGTGCAATCTCAGCTTGCTGCAACCTCTGCCTTGCAGGCTCAAGAAATGATCCTCCCACCTCAGCCTCCTGAGTACCTGGGACCATAGGCATGCACCACCATGCCCAGCTAATTTTTGTATTTTTTTTGTAGGGGGGGTTTCGCCATGTTGTCCAGGCTAGTCTTGCACTCCTGGACTCGAGTGACCTGCCCGCCTCGACCTCCCAAATTGTTGGGATTACAGGTCTGAGCCACTGCACCTGGCCCTTTCATCTATTTTTGTATTCCCAGCACCTTTGATATATGTAACTAGTGTAAGGCAGGGAGATGATTACTTTTATGAATTAAGGATGCTAGATTCAATAAGCCCATACTTTTTTCTATCATCTTTGATTATGTTTGTGATAAAGTTTTCTGATTATATGAATTCTAGTCAAAACAAATAAAACTTAGTTTTAGGGAACAGAAGTAGGTGTTAGGACTAAATCTAAGTAAAAAGGCAGCAGTGGGATTATTCAGATTAACATTTATGTGGCATGGTGCCAAAGATACAAAAAAATTAAAACTTGTGCTTTAAGGGATCCAGTTTTAACTGAAGCTGTTGTGCAGTTTTAAAAGTAGAATTTTTTTGGAGGCATAAAGATTTTGTGTTTCCTGAATATAAAGGCTTTTTTTTTCTTTTTTTTTTTGGCAACAAAAAAAAACACCTGTTTTTTAGTTGATGTAATTCACATACCGTAAAATTCACGCTTTTAAGGTGTACAATTTGGTGGTTTTTAGTATATTCACATAGTTGTGTAAATCACCACTTTCTAATTTTAAACGATTTCGTCACCCCACAGAGAAGCCTCTTACCCATTAGCAGTCACTCCCTGTTACCTTTGTCCCCAGCTGCTGGCAACCACTAATCTCTCTATGGATTTGCCTATTCTGTACATCATATGTAACAAGTCACATACTATGTGGTCTCTTGTGCCTGTCTTCTTTCACTCAGCACGGTATTCTCAAGCCTCATCTAGATTGTAGCACACATTAGCACTTAACTCCTTTTTGTGGCTGAATAATATTCCTTTATATGGCTATACCACACCTTATCTATCCATTGATAAGAGGAATAATGCTGCTATGAACATTCATCTACAAATTTTTGTGTGAACGTTTTCAGACCTCTTGAATATTTCAGAGGAATTGCAAGGTTATATGGGACCTCTGTTTAACTTTTTGAAGACTTGCAAACTGTATTCCAAATCTACCATACCATTATACATTCTCACCAGCAGTGTATGAGGGTGCCAGTTTTCTCCACATTTTTACCAACATTTGTTAATTATACCCATCTCAATGGATATGAGATAGTCCCTAAACTGTGGTTTTCATTTCTCTAATGACTAATGATGTTGGGTATCTTTTCTGTATTTAGAAGACATGCTTGGCCCATTTTCAGATTGATTTATTTGTCTTTCTGCTTTTGAGTTGTGAGAGTTCTTTATATATTTTGAATACTAGACACTTACAGAGTGAATATTTTCTCCCATTCTGTGGGTTGTCTTTTCATTTCCTTGATAGTGTGTCTTTTATTTTCTTAATTTATTATTTTCTTATTTTTCTTTTGAGACAGTCTTGCACTGTCACCCAGTCTGGAGTGCAATGGCATGATCTTGGCTCAGTGCAACCTCTGCCTCCCAGGTTCAAGTGATTCTCCTGTGTGAGCCTCTCAAGTAGCTGGGACTACAGGCATGTGCCATGACGCCCGGCTAATTTTTTTGTGTTTTTAGTAGAGATTGGGTTTCACTATGTTGGCCAGGCTTGTGTCGAACTCCTGGCCTCAAGTGCTCTGCTGCCTCAGCCTCCCAAAGTGGTGGGATTACAGGTGTGAGCCATCACACCTGGCCTATGGTGTGTCTTTTGAAGCACAAATATTTTAATTTTGGTAATGTCCAATGCATCTGTACTTTCTTCAGTTGCTTATTAGGTGTCAGCGAGGAACCATCTATAAACATGCGTGGTTGTTCACTTGAATTGCACATAACCACTGTTAGGGATACTAGGCGTTATGAGGCATATTAGGCATTATTAAATACCCTGTAAATAGTTTGTGGTAAATCAATCTTTTAAGTTTCCTTTTTTTTCTTATAGAAATTTACATCATGAAGCCTTTAATCATTTTACCCAAGCCTCTAACAACCTGAGTAAACTAAAGATGTGAATACAGCATGGGAAGATTGTGTTCACAGATTTTTTTCTGGCACATCCTTAGAGAGCCGATGTATAAATGACGACCACAATGGGCTGCCTGCAATATGAAAAACGCCTGCTTACCTACCTACCTGCCAATGGCCCTGAATCTAGTTTAGGTTACTTAGTTCAGCATCAAGTTCTACTTAAAAGAAATGTTGGGAATCAGTTATTCAAATAAAAATTGGTTTTGAGGCGAGGCTAAAATCTGCCAAAAACAGTGAACCAGCATGATTGACTTAACCTTTTACAGGAAACTAGAGATAAATTTCTGAAGAGAACTGTCTACTATTACATAATAATGTTTTAAATTCAAACTAGTAAATTTTAGTTTGTCTCCAAAGTTTAACAGGTTTTCATTTTGTACATAATTATACAATATTTATCATTTGTATTTTCCACTTCATTTCTTTTAAAATATTGTTAATACTTAAATGTTCTTTTAATTTTAAGAAGAACTGAGATATTGTCTTGTATACTTATATTAGCCAAAGTTTTCTTTTCCCTCCCAACCCATAACATATCTGTGTGATTTAATCAGTAAATCTATATTTGTAATGATATGCTAAGAAGACAAATCAGACCGATGGAGGACACCAAAAGATATCCTTTTACAGATTTTTCATTTGGATAGTGGAGTGAGAATAGAAAGACCAGTTTCAGGGCTTATGGCCACTTACGTGGGCTCATGCACTTTTGTTTATGTATATGTTCCAGGAAAATCTGGCTTAAAATACTGGTATTAACTTGTTTATATGAAACAGTGAAAGGTTTTTGAATAACTACAAATGTAGTTCTATATGTATATACCAAATGAATTTTTGTTCTGTGTCTGTCTGCTTTATGTTATGAAGCCGTTTGCTCATATACAATAATCTGTCAAGGACTTTAATCATATTTGTTCCAAAGAGTAGTAACCGGATAGAATTTTGGTATTTATAGGCATTGGTGCTAGATGGTACATTTTATGTCTTAAAATAAACATTGTTTTTGAGACCTTGTGACTTTGTGAATTTCAGAAATACCTTTGAAGAAAGTGAACATCTAAGCAGTTAACTGCTTTCCAGAAAGAACAAAAGCAGTCCTATTTAGAGACATTAAGGATACAAGTCAAGAAATCAGTTCATTCTTTTTAGGTTTATTTCAATCTTAAAAGTTTCCATTGCTGATTTTTGGGGTTCCCCCCCAAAATACTTTGTTCATACTGCCCTTAGCATTTCATTAAGCAGTTTGCAAGGCAGTGTAATCTAAATGGTGCTTTGTGAGGTACAGATAGTGCTAGCTGTTATTAATGATGTCTTAGGACAAATGACCACTTTTTAGCTTGTTTTATAACACTATGAAATTTGTAAAAATAAGTTTGACCTTGACTATAGTAGTCCACCCAGGTTACTTAAATGTCTTTTCACCCTCCAATTTTTATGCCCTCCTGCTTTCTCTCTACTTTTTTTTTGAGACAGGGTTTTGTTCTGTTGCCCAGGCTGGAGTGCAGTAGTGGCACAGTCTTGCTTACTGCAATCTTTTCCTCCCAGGCTCTGGTGATCCTCCTACCTCAACCTCCTTAGTAACTGGAAATACAGGTGTGCCACCACGCCTGGCTAGCTTTGTTGTATTTTTTGTAGAGCCAGGGTTTCACCATGTTGCCCAGGCTGGTCTCAAACTCCTGGACCTAAGTGTTCCATCCTCCTTAGCTCCCCAAAGGGCTGGGATTACTAGCCATGAGCCACTGTACCTGGCCCTCTTTTAATACACACTATCTGTGTGTCTTCAGCCTGAACTGCCCCCTTGATTTTACTTACATGAAAACCCAGCTCTTTTAGTTCAGAAAAATGAAACTTCACTCACTTCCTGGAGGAATCAGCCTGAAGTCAGCCTCTATGCAACTTTGCCAAAATCACACTCTTGCTTGACTTCCTTCCCCTTCCTGTTCGGCTGTTCCCATTCCTTATCTTGATAAATGTTTGCGTACATTCCTCTCTGTTTGCTTGTGGAGAACTCACCTAAGTACTGACTGTAGAGGAAATTTGTAATTGGAAGTCAAATAGGCCCCGCACGGTGGCTCGCGCCTGTAATCCTAGTACTTTGGGAGGCCGAGGCGGGTAATCTCCTGAGGTCAGGAGTTGGAGACCAGCCTGGCCAACATAGTGAAACTCTGTCTCTACTAAAAATACAAAAATTAGCCGGGCATGGTGGCGTGCACTGTAATCCCAGCTACTTCGGAGGCTGAGGCAGGAGAATCGCTTGAACCCCAGAGTGGAGGCTGCAGTGAGCTGAGATGGAGCCACTGCACTCCAGCCTAGGTGACAGAAAGACTCCGTCTCAAAAAAAAAAAAAAAGTCAAATAGAATATCTTTCCTGTTCCGGAATAAAGCCAAAACTGAAGTCATAAGGTGGCAATCCTCACATTCTAAGACCAGTGGTGGTTAGGCCCAGTGAATGCTACAGGGTTTAACTGAAGGCTGCCAGTTCAGAGAACATGCTCCATCACCAACCACTATTCCACAGACAGCTGGGGAGCCCTGGAAGAGGTCTTTTCTTGGAGGAGTCCATTGTTAGGGAATGTAATTTAGTCTTTTGGGCTTTCAAATGTGGAGAGGTAACAGATTGTACCTGCACTCACAAACCACAGGAGGAGGCTGGGTGAGGTGGCTCACGCCTGTAATCCCAGCACTTTGGGAGGCCAAGGTCGGCAAATGACTTGAGCCAAGGAGCTTGAGACCAGGCTGGGCAACATAGCAAGACCCGGTTTCTACAAAACATACAAAAAATTACTTGGGTGTGGTGGTGTACGCCTGTAGTCCCATCCATACTAGCGAGGCTGATGTGGGAGGTTCTGAGCCCAGGGAGGTTGAGACTGCAGTGAGCCATGATTGCACCACTGCACTCCAGCCTGGGTAACAATGAGACCCTATCTCGAAAAAAAACCACAGGAGGAAGGCCTGAGGAAGTTACTAGAGATTCAAGATGCTTGCAAGTATGGGAGACTAGTATTTCTCTTACTGGTTGGCTTTGGGCTTATGCACCAGCAGCAGATTCCAAAGCACAGAGATAGAATTGGAGGAGTGATGTGGGAACTGTAAGGCTGAGGGGTATTGAAGATGCACCCTGCCAGCCTGAGAAATGATTCATGAGTTGAGGGTTAGAAGACTTCTGCAACATGAAGGAGGGGATGACGTGGTTTAAAAGGCAAGTGCAACAGATGAGGTGATGCCACCAGCTGGGCCTCAGCCGGGACATAGCTAATTCCCAAATCCCAAGGGACTGCTAATGCCTTGGCCTCTGGGCGAGTGTGGCTTGCTTCTGCACAATGGAGCCGAGCCGGTAAACCACTTATCAGAATGCAGTTATAGCCAATTAGGGAAAGGGTTGCAATCCCACAGTAAGGCAGTGTTTCTCAAACCAGGCTGCACGTGAAAAATTAAAAGCACACAAAACCCATGCTCAGGCCCTATCCCAGTCCAGTTTAATCAGAGGCATAGTATTTTTGTTAAGGGGTTCCAGATGGTCTTAATGTTTAGCCTTAAATTGAGAACCACTGCAACAAGGAAACCTCTTTTAGCATCTACTTCCCAAGGAGAAGAGAACAAAGAAAGAAGAATATATAAAAAGCAAACCATCTGTGAATAGAGTGGGCCTATAGTACATACGGAAAAAAACCACTTTGAATCCGATGTGGAATCTTATATGAAATAGGAGGTTTTAAAATAAACAGAACTGAGCTTTGAAAACTGAAATAGACTATAAATATAATCTGAAAATTTAGAGAATCTGGCCAAGAAGGCAAAGGTGATGCTAATCAAGAAGGAAGGGGGATTCGACAGTTAAAAATTGTTGCAGGTCTAGTCTCCAATGACTTGAGTCTCTTCTGTACACCAGTTATAACTTGAAACCTCTCTGAGGTTGCATAGCTTTGCATTTTAATCTGCCGCAGTTTACAACCAAGGGTCCATGGATCATATGTTTGGTGAAGTTGGAAATGAAATTACTTCTTTGTTGTTTGTTTTGTTTTGTTTTGAAACAGACTCTCTGTCACCCAGGCTGGAGTGCAATGATGCGATCTTGGCTCACTGCAACCTCCGCCTCCTGGGTTCAAGCGATTCTCCTGCCTCAGCCTCCGGAATAGCTGGGATTACAGGCACCTGCCACCACACCCAGCTAATTTTTGTACTTTTAGTAGAGAGGGGGTTTCACCATGTTGGTCAAGCTGGTCTTGAGCTCCTGACCTCAAGCAATGCACCCGCCTCAGCCTCCCAAACTGTTGGGACTATGTGCGTGAGCCACCGCACCCGGCCTAGGTTATTTTTAAGTAAGAACTACTAATCCAGAATGATAGTGGGAATTTTTTGTTTTGTTTTGTTTTTTGTTTTTTGTTTTTGTTTTTTGAGACGGAGTCTCGCTCTGTCGCCCAGGCTGGAGTGCAGTGGTGCCATCTCTGCTCACTGCAAGCTCCACCTCCCGGGTTCACGCCATTCTCCTGCCTCAGCCTCCCGAGTAGCTGAGAACACAGGCGCCCGCTACCACGCCCAGCTAATTTTTTGTATTTTTAGTAGAGACGGGGTTTCATCGTGTTAGCCAGAAGGTCTCGATCTCGTGACCTTGTGATCCGCGCGCCTCGGCCTCCCAAAGTGCTGGGATTACAGTCGTGAGCCACCGCGCCCGGCAGGGAATTTTTTTACACAGCATATCTTTTAATTTTTTCTTGCCTTTCTTGAAAATTTCCTTGTTAAATGATGTGAAATATGATATGTCAGATTATAGGTATTTTAAAGAGGAGTATGGGTTATAGAAACATCTGTTGTTCTAAAGGCTCCCTGTAGATGGCATTGCTTGACTTTGTCTTTAAATGTTTTATAGAAAGGAAGTTGTTAAAATAGAATCTACTTTGAAATGTAATCACATTTTAAAGGTGAACGAAATTAGATTAAAAAAATAAGCCTACCTTCTGAGTTACTTTCAGAAGATAACACAGGGTAAGTAAAACAAGTTTTTTTCTTGTAAAATTGTATTTGGTTTATCTTTCCGTTTCTGATATGCCTTTTGAATATCATTCATAAAGCTACGTTATTACAATTCATAAAACATTTTCTCCACTATTGATATCTTCTGTGAAAAGAAGACAGATATTTAAGAGGCTAAATTAATTCAAGTGATGTTCTGAAAATTAAATTCACCTTGAAAGTACCTTTTACATAATCAGGATTTTACATCTGAGACACTTAAAACTTCTCATTTTAATTAGTTTTCAAAGCAGTTTTTTTTTTTTTTCCAGTAGAGTAAGTGGTATTCTTACTTCCAAAGGCTGAAGCTCTGTCTTTGGTTCCCACAGTCCTGTAGGCACAGGCCAGGTATTTGACTTTTGGGTTTTATTTTTTCTCAGGAAACATCAGGATTTGAAAGAGTTTTGATTCATTGATAATAAACATTGTTAGAGGAGAATAGTCACTTTTCATACCATAAAGACCTTCACTCTAATAGAAATACAGATAAATAAAACTGTTGCAACAATATCTTACTGAAAATTAATGGAAAAGCTAAGTTTTTACTTTCCATAATATTGGGTAGGGAAGCAATAAATTCTCAAGGCATTTTTACCAGTTAAGTTTAAACCATTAGACATTTGGGGTTGTTCAAGAAATTGAAGTTCTTATGTATTGGTGAAGTTCTGTGAATATCTAGTGAGCCTCCATCAACTGTGAGATACATTCTAAGTCATTGATTATTAATAACAAGATGCTATCATTTGCAAATGATAAACCTAAAATATGGTAGAGCAAATTATCTCCATGATAATATTTTGCTCACGTGCATTCTGCAAACAGTGTCAGCACAGAGGCTCTGAGACCAGATTATCTGGGTTTGAATCCCAGTGCTGCCACTTACTAGCTGTGTGACCTTGAAGTTACTTAAATTCTGTGTGCCTCAGTTTCCTCATATGCAAGGTAAAGATCATAATAGGTTGCTGTGGATATTAAATATAAAATACATGTAATGTACTTAGGTACCTGGCACATAGTAAGTGTTCAATAAATGTGACTGTAGTTGGGGTGGAATTACAGGTGAGGACTTAGAAAATATGCATAATGCAAGTCAGTTTTATCTGTTGCAGTGTGAAATCTGGGTATATTTTTGAGAGTATAGGATGCATGTAAACATAGCTCCCCAGTCACGATGGGAATGGCAGCTGGGATGGGAGGAGGTTGAGAACATTGTTACCCAGTATGTACTGTTATTTAAACAAACAATTTTAGAAAAATAAAGATACAGGGAAGAAAATTTTTGTTCGCTGTTCATTTTTACAGTTTGAAAACAACTGCCACGTGCATTCAAAGGCCAATAGGCACAGAGCAAATCCTCGTTTCTATTTATGGGAGCCTGGATTTGCTGGCTGAAGCTCCAAGATTAACCTTCCACCGCCCTGGACCCTTACTCAATTCTTCCACTTTTCTTTGCTGAACCTGAGACCAGTTAGGTAGCAGGCCATTAAAGTCCAGCAAAAAGTCATTTTTCATCTGAGACATGATCTATCTGCATAACGATATTTTCAGAGTTTAGATTTATTAACTCCAAAAGAGCAATGTGACTTTAAAATATGTTTGTAGCAGTTGCTTCTTGCCTAAATAATCTTTCACTGTGTAATGAGTGCGTGTGTGGGATGCAAGACTTAACTAATTCCTCAGGCTGCCTGTGCATGTCTTTACTAACAGACAAGAATGAGAGAACGTTGGATTGTGTCTGTTTCTCCATCAGCCAGTGTAAAGTGGCACATAGGCTTTACTTCAGAGGGGGTGTCCAATCTTTTGGTTTCCCTGGGCCACATTGGAAGGAGAAGAATTGCCTTTGGGCCACACATAAAATACACTAGTGATAGCTGATGAGCTTTAAAAAAAATTGCAAAAACAACCTCATAATGTTTTAAGAAAGTTTACAAATTTGTGTTAGTCCACATTCAAAGATGTCCTGGGCCATATGCAGCCCATGAGCAGTGGGCTGGGCAAACTTGCTTTCTGCATTATATTAAACTTGCAAGGCCTTTCTGTTTGCAATTAATGGAAAAGATTGTTGTGAATGCTAAATACGTGGTCTTAACTTTTAGAAAGCTTTATACATTACCTATAATACAGTAACTTATTTTTGGTGAATTCACATTTTTTAATTTTCACAGGTTGAAAACAGTGATATTTCTTCTTCCTTGCAAAGCAAAATTAAAATGTTTGTAAAAGAGCTGGCCTAGATGCAGTTTTTATAGGCTTAAACGTTTCAGTAGTTAACAAATTCCTTTCAGGTTATCAGTTTGTTTTGTTTTGTTTTATTTTTTTTGAGGTGGAGTCTTGCTGTGTCACCCAGGCTAGAGTGCAGTGGTGTGATCTCGGCTCACTGCCACCTCCGCCTCCTGGGTTCAAATGATTCTCCTGTCTCAGCCTCCTTAGTAGCTGGGATTACAGGTGCACGCCACCACGCCCGGCTGATTTTTGTATTTTAGTGGAGACAGTGTTTCACCATGTTGCCCAGGCTGGTCTCAAACTCCTGAGCTCGGGCAATCTGCCCACGTCGGCCTCCCAAAGTGCTAGGATTACAGGTGTGAGCCACTGCGCCTGGCCAATCAGGTTATTAGTTCTAATGAGGTACCACTGACAGTCTTTTGATGGGTCAGTGCTTTTAAATACTTTTGGGTTTTTTATTGTTGTTTGTTTGAGACAGAGTCTCGCTCTGTCACCCAGGCTGGAGTGTAGTGGTGTGATCTTGGCTCACTGCACCCTCCACCTCCCAGGCTTAAGCAATCTTCCCACTTCAGCCTCCTGAGTAGCTGGGATTACAGGCACGTGCCACCATGCCCGGCTAAGTTTTGTATTTTTTGTAGCGATGGGGTTTGGCCATGTTGCCTAGGCTGGTCTCAAATTCCTGAGCTCGAGCAATCCGCCTGCTTTGGCCTCCCAGATTGCTAGGATAACAAGGATGAGCTACCGTACCTGGCCTTGAGTAATTTTTAAAAAGTTACCTTTAACTCAGATTTGTTCATCTGCTGAAGTCCAGGCATTAACGGTGTGAGTTCCAGGTGCTTGTGTTGGCTCATGATTGTTTGACAAATCATTGCCCAAGTTTTATGTATACAGTACAAACAATCTCATGTATCTACATTCAGTACCCAACCTTGTTCTTTTAAGGAATGTGTCCTGATAACCTGCTTGTGCTGCATGCACAGTACAGCAATGTACTGAGGTGCTACATATACAAATTACTATTTATACAAAGCTTAGATGAGAAACTTTACACTTGTGTTTAGAATGAGTGTAAATAATCTCATGGCATATAATTCACGTGGAACAAAGGACTGGCTTCTTCAAACTTAAAAACAGGAAAAACAAGTTTCACATGCCCACAAATAATAAATGTTTAACCAGAGAGAGTATCTTTGGATTTCAGTGACAATTATGACTGTAGGTACAATAATATGCTTTTTAAAAAAATTTTTTATTCTTTTTTGAGACGGGGTCTCACTCTATCACCCAGGCTGGAGTGCAGTGGCGCAATCTCGGCTCACTGCAAACTCCGCCCCCCGGGTTCACACCATTCTCTTGCCTTAGCCTCCCGAGTAGCCGGGACTACAGGCGCCCGCCACCACACCCGGCTAATTTTTTTGTATTTTTAGTAGAGATGGGGTTTCACTGTGTCAGCCAGGATGGTCTCGATCTCCTGACCTCGTGATCCACCCACCTCGGTCTCCCAAAGTACTGGGATTACCTACCTGGCCAGTAATGTGGTTTTAAAATAGCTATTTTCTTTCTAAATCTTTTTGAAAGGATTTTTTTTTTTTTTTTTTTTGAGACAGTGTTTCACTCTGTTGCCCAGTCTAGAGCGCAGTGGCGTGATCATAGCTCACTGCAGTCTTGACCTCCTGGGCTCAATGGTCCTCCCGTCTCAGCCTCCCAGTAGCTGGGACTACAGGCAACATACCACTATGCCTGGCTAATTAAAAAAATATTTCTTTTTGTAGAGACAGCGTCTCACTGTGTTGCCCAGGCTGGTTTTGAACTCCTGGGCTCAAGTAGTCATCCTACCTTGGCCTCTCAAAGTGCCAGGATTACAGGTGCGAGCCACTGCAGTGGATGGATTTTTTTAAAAAATTCTGTTGTTCAAAACTCTTCACTCTCAAGCATGTATCTGACACCCACAGTCCGTCTGTTACTCTTGTTCCCTGTGAAATGTCTGCTTGTTAACCTGAGAGTCCAAAGAACAGGAGAGGCATAGTTTGGCTGGTAGGAACAATATTCCCAGTTAGCCCTGGAAGAGAGCTCCAGTTCAGTTCTAAATCCGATCACCTTCCCTTTATGCTCCCAAGCTTTATGAGAAAACAGCTCACTTGATTACCACCTAATCTACCTGTATGTCCTTGGGCAAGTTAAACTCTGCATGTTACTTTCTCTTTCTGTAAAATGAAAATATCTACTGGCTAACATTGTGGTGATGGTTAAACCAGATAAGCAGTCTCCTCAGCTTAAGTCAAAACTGTTTGTTCTGAGAATCCAGACTGGTAAACTCTTGCAAACTAGAGAGGTGTACAAGAAACCATCCCAAGTAAATGACACATAAGTGGTCCAGGAAAAACAATCCTCAGTTGTTATGAAGGATTCCAAGTTTAGTAGTGTGCCTGTTGTTTACTGTTATGTTCCAATCAGACATCTTCACCACGTCTTTTAGACCCTACCTTCATCATAGGAAGAGAGAAGCCACAGGGGAAAATAATTGAGAGGTTGCTCTTATTTAAAAATAAAAAATAAAAAATAAATCCCCATAAGGCTTTAATGAGGCATAGGGCATCACTGGTTTGATAATTCCCAGCAGAACGCAATATGAAAAGTCAAACGAAAGAAATAATTCCCCTTTTGAAAACACGAAGGTCCCAATGCAGCAGACTTGTGCAGGCCACAGAGGGCAGGAACAGAACTTAGCAAAGAAGTTCCCCGAGACTCCTCAAAATACTGTAAAGTGGACAGCAAATGAAATATGGCTTTTTGCTGTTAAAGTTTCTCCACAATTAACTCAAAACTGAGGACCTATGTGTAAAGAGTCTGGAACAATGCCTGACATAAAAGATCCTCAGTAGCGGGGAGGGAGAGCATCAGGATAAATAGCTTAATGCATGCTGGGCTTAATACCTAGGCAATGGGTTGATGGGTGCAGCAAACCACCATGGCACATGTTTACCTACGTAACAAATCTGCACATCCTGCACCATGTATCCCGGAACTTAAAATCCTCAAGACATTTTAATTCTCTTCCCTTCTCTCATTTTCAAATCCACCCTCAATGACTTTTCTGAACATTCAACATGTTAATTTACTCCTTCAATTCAGCGGACAGGCACTGTGCTAGGTATCAGGGATGCCTATCAGTACTCTTTTAGATATTAGGGACAAATAATAAGATGCATTCCATACCCATAAGCAGCTCTTACATCTGTAATGAGAGGCATATGAAAAAAATAATTGCAACTCAGAGAAATGCAATCATAAAGGCATAAGCTAGCTAGCTACAGTGGCAGTGCAAAGGAGGGTGTGGTCGCCTCTGACTCAGTTGGTCAGGGAAGATTTCATGAAGGGAACATTAAGTTGATTTTTGAAGGATGAATGGAAATCCACTGGACAGCTTATCAGGTGTTCTAGGCGAACACATGCAACAGCATCAAATGTGGTTTTGATGTGGCTCGAGCATAGGGCATGTGTAGGAGGTGACTAATGGGTAGGCAGGAAGGCAGGGCAAGGACGTGCAGAGTCCGTGTGGCATATTCAGGAGTGCAGATGGGTTCTGGAGGCAATGAGAGGATATTTCAGTACTTTAAGCAGGGAAGCCACTTGGCCAAATCATTTTAGAAAGATTAGTCTGACAGCAAATTTGGAGAGTGGGCGGGAGAGGTGCAAGACATGAGGCAAAGAGATCAGGAAGGAAGAATGAACAGGTAAGAGATGTTGAGGAGTGGGGTCTGAACTCCGGCAGTAGCAGTAGGAATGAAGAGGAAGGGATCTGAGAACTGTGGAGCTAGACCCCCAAGGCAGATACAGTAAGTTGTGCAGGTGCCCGCGGAGCATCCTGATGGGGTCAAGGCCTCTACGGTCCTCATACTGCCCTGCTGCAGGTCAGAGGCCTTTTTCTTTTTAAAACACTTTTATTTTGAAAAGAGTCGTAATAACATTAATTTTATTAGAACTAGAGACTTTACTGTCATCTGCCAGAAAATTTTCCTGTATATAAATCATGTAAGTTTGGAATCAACAGTTTTAATTTTGGTTTTAACTTCAAAACAATAATGATGTCTACAATGTGAATGGTGTCCCCTTTCGATGTTGCTCTTTGCTATACCCAACCTGAGTGACCACACACTGCGACCCTGGTTTCACGTATGTAATAGACAGCTAAACACAAGCGGCCCTCTGTATATGTGAGTTCCATGGATTTCAACCAAACACAGATTGAAAATATTCAGGAAAAAAAATGGATGGTTGTGTCTGTACTGAACATGTACAGATGGAAGTTTTTCTTGTCATTATTCCCTACACAAGACAGTATAACAACTATTTACCTAACATTTACATTACATGAGGTATTACAAGTAATCTAGAGATGATTTAAACTATATGGGAGTTAGGGGGTGGGTGCAGAGGGTAAACGCATGGCTAATGGATGCTGGGCTTAACACCTAGGTGATGGGATGATTTGTACAGCAAAACACCACGGCACACGCTTACCTGTGCAATAAACCTGCACATCCTGCACATGTACCCCTGAACTTAAAAGCTGAAGATAAAAAAAATTCAGTCCAATAAAAAAGTAATAAGGTATATGGGAGGATGTGTGTAGATTATATTCAAATACTACACTATTTTATATAAAGGACTTGAACATCTGTGGATTTTGATATCTGTTGGGGGGTCCTGGAATCAATTCCCCATGGATACTGAGGGATGACTATATATAGGTTTGGGGGCAGAAAAGAGGGTGGATTGAGAAAGATGAGGTCTTTTTTATTATTATTATTTTTATTTTTTGATGAGACAGAGTCTCATTCCATAGCCCAGGCTGGAGTGCAGTGGTACGATCTTGGCTCACTGCAACCTCTGTCTCCCAGATTCAAGCAATTCTCCTGCCTCACCCTCCTGAGTAGCTGGGATTACAGGTGTGTGCCACCACACCCGGCTAATTTTTGTGTTTTTAGTAGAGACGGGGTTTTGCCATTTTGGCCAGGCTTGTCTAGAACTACTGACCTCAGGTGATCCACCTGCCTCGGCCTCTCAACATGCTGGGATTACAGACGTGAGCTGCTGTGCCCAGCCAAGTTGAGGTCTTATAGATCACCCTAAATGTATAGATTGGAGAAAAGCCCAGATTAAGGCCCTGGGAAGTACCAAAATTCAAGAAATAATTGGAAAAAAACAGAACACTTAAAGGTGAAATCTCGAAATGTCTTCTGCCTTGACTCCAGGGACAGTCAGTTCTCAAAAAGGTTAATGGTCATATAGCTCCCATTTTTGTACTTCATACACTGAGACTTCCAACCTGCCTTTTATCTGCCAGCATTAGATTTTATACATCTGCCCCCAAGTCAACATAATGATGCTGCCTGCTTAGCAGCTTAGCTATCTGCAGCAGTGCCGTCTTTGCACTGCGGTACTTGGGCAGCTGTTTTAATACCTGGTCCTTGTTCTAAAAAAATGAGAGAAGACCCCCCAAATCAATATGTTGTTACTAATGATAAGGAACTCAGGTCTCAAATTAATACAACTTAGGATGGAAGCCACTGGTATTCAGAAAGCAATAAATCTTTTAGCCTCAATAGCTGCTCACTGGACTTAGTTTGTGAGTTCACTTGTGAAAAGGAATGAGGAAAATATGAGTATAGAACCAATATTGGAAATATTGTTGAACATGGGGATCTATTTCTTTCTTTTCTTTTCTTTTTTTTTTTTTTTTTTTTTTTTTTGAGATGGAGTCTCGCTCTATCACCCAGGCTGGAGTGCAGCGGCACGATCTCGGCCCACTGCAAGCTCTGCCCCCCGGGTTCACGCCATTCTCCTGCCTCAGCCTCCTGAGTAGCTGGGACTACAGGCGCCCACCACCACACCCAGCTAATTTTTTGTATTTTTAGTAGAGACAGGGTTTCACCGTGTTAGCCAGGATGGTCTCGATCTCCTGAGCTCGTTATGTGCCCGCCTCGGCCTCCTAAACTGCTGGGATTACAGGTGTGAGCCACAACGCCTGGCCTATTTCTTTTTCTTTTTGATACTGGAACTTTCCTCCTATTTGACTTAAGTAGGTCTTTCACCGCCCAGCGTCTGGTTGCTCCTCAGTCACTGCCTTGGTTCCTTTTCCTTCTCTGTCGCTTAACTCACAATTCCCTGGGGCTCTGTCTATTGACTGCTCACCTCTACACACATAGATCTTGCACTTTTCATGATTCCAACTGCAAGCTTATTGTAGAGGCCCCCTCTCTAGACCTCTGGCTCTGACCCCTCTCTTAAGTCTGACCTCTCCCCTTCAGCTGCCTGCCAGATGTCTTCCTTTGCTTGCCCAAACAAGAGTATGTCTTAGCAAAATTTCTGCAAAAGTAGACTCTTCTGCCTCATATTCTTGTTTCACTAATGGCATCACCATTCTTTTAACATTTCTAATTTCTTCTGCCTCACATGAAATCAGTGTATCATACACTGATCTACCTGCGATGGGTTCTCTCAGTCTTCCCCCACTTTCTATCTTCACTGCCATCGCCTCAGGTTGGGCCTCACTCCTCTGTCTCCCCACCTTCAATATCTCTCTACACTTATCTGTGCAGGCAGTGGTGGCAAAGTGCACTCCTAACCTGGGGTTCCAGACTTTTCATCATTGCTACTCCCAGTAGCCCACCAAGTTCAGGAAAGACTTGGGTTTCCTGACCCTGGCTAACCCCCAGGATCCCCCCTGGATAAGAGGCCCTTCTTTTCTGGGGTAGCTAGTGCCAAGGGTAAAGTAAGTTTTGAGCTGCCCAAGAGTAAAGGTCAAGACAGAGGAAAGCAGAGTCTAGAAGCAAACAGAGAAATTAGAACATTTTTCCGATGATTCTGTTTGAGTCTCTGAAGCCAGCTATGTCTAAAGCCACTGCAGCCCCTGGACTTCCCAGTTACCTCACCTAGTTAACTCTGTTCTGCTGGTTTGGGGCTGGGTTTCTCTCCCTTGCAGTGGATCAGATCCTAACTGGCAGAGCATTCAAACCTTTCAGCCCATTAAACCCTACCCTTAAGATCCTTCTCAATCATTACCTTCCCAGAAAGTAATCTGCTTTTTCAGTTTGCATTTTGTCCATGATACCCACCAGATCATCTTAAGAGTTGATTTAGAAACTTTCTAGAATAGTGTTGGTTGCTGATCATACTGTGGAGATCTTATCAAACTACAAAAGTAAGCGTTATGAAACTCACCAGAAAGTAAAAGGGAGGAAACAAAAACCTGTTGTGGGAGTGGTTTGATTTAAATGTAACAAAAGAGGAAATCCACTTCTTTGCACCCAGAAAGTGTTCAAGCCTGCACCTCTCCATCCCCCCATCAGGGGATCATTATTTAGTGAGAATAACTCAAGAGATGAGAAAATGAGTAGCTTACATAAGGAGGTAGATTCTGGGCTTGATTCTAACCCCCATGATGTGGGGATTCCTGAGAAGTGGAGGGAGAGTTGCAACAACGTGTATTAGGAGAGGTACTTGGGCAGTGAGGTTTGCCATCTGGAGAGCAAGTGTTTTTTGTTTTGTTTTTTGTTTTTGTTTTTTTCTGAGACGGGGTTTCGCTCTTGTCGCCCAGATTGGAGTGCAATGGCACAACCTCGGCTCACTGCAACCTCCGCCTCCTGGGTTCAAATGATTCTCCTGCCTGAGTAGCTGGGATTACAGGTGTGTGCCACCACGCCCGGCTAATTTTGTATTTTTAGTAGAGATGGGGTTTCTCCACATCGGTCAGGCTGGTCTGGAACTCCCGACCTCAGGTGATGCGCCTGCCTCAGCCTCCCAAATTGCTGGGATTACAGGCGTGAGCCACCGCACCTGGTCTTTTTTCTTTTTTAAAACTTGTTAAAACAAACAAACAAACAACAAGGTCTTGCTATTTTGCCCAGGCTAGTCTTGAACTCCTGGGCTCAAGCAATTTTCCTGCCTCAGCCTCCCAAAGTGCTGAGATTATAGGCATGAGCCACTGTACCTGGCCAGCAGAGCAAGTTTTAAAACTGGCCAGGTGTGGTAACTCATGCTTGTTGTAATCCCAGTACTTTGGGAGGCCGAGGCAGGAGGATCATTTGAGACCAGCCTGGATAATGTAATGGGACGTTGTCTTTACTAAAAATAAATTTCAAAAAATTAACCTGGCGTGGTGGCACATACCCGGAGTTCCAGCTACCGGAAAGGCTGAGATGGGGGGAGTACTTGAGCCCAGGAGTTGAGCCAGCAGTCAGCTGTGATCGCGCCACTGCACTCCATCCTGGGTGACAGAGCACGAGCTTAGCTTAAAAAAAAAAAAAGTTTTAAAACTGAAGGTGCCTTCTTGTTGCTTTTCTCTTGGATTACGGGGAAAGCCACTTTCAGAGTGGAGTTGCAAATTTTTTTCCTTTTCTGTTGTATTTCCCTTTAGTCAACCAGCCTTCAGGAAAATCTGACACTTGGATACTGCCTATGTGTGGTGGCAGAAAGTGAAGAGAGAGGCCAGTATAGGACACATACCTGCCCCACATTCACTTATCGTTCCCACGGTAGAGTCCTAGGTTGATCTTAAAGGCAGCTTTGATGATTGACAGATGATTGGCCTAAGTTGTAGGAGAATTAACCAGCTTACCAGGTTAAACATTGGGGTTGTGTATGGGAGGGCTTCAGACTCAAAAATTGATGGAAGTGCCCGCCGGGCATGGTGCTCATGCATGTAATCCCAGCACTTTGAAAGGCCAAGAGGCAGGTGGATCACTTGAGGTCAAGAGTTCGAGACCAGCCTGGCCAACATGGTGAAACACTGTCTGCACTAAAAACACAAAAAGTAGCCAGGTGTGGTGGCGTGCGCCTGTAATCCCAGTACTTGATAGGTTAAAGCAGGAGAATTGCTTGAACCCGGGAGGCGGAGGTTGCAGTGAGACGAGATCTTGCCGCTGCACACCAGCCTAGGCAACAGAGTGACACTCGTCTCAAAAAAAAAAAAAAAAATTCTGATGGAAGTTCTGCTTCATTGATCTGGTTAACGTGATCAGGGATAACATAGGATCCAAGCTAATTCTGCCACTTAACAATTCAGAGCTATGCAGTTAGATAAAGATCTCTGTCCAGCCCTGTGAAATATGAGCAGAGGAGCAGAGGTAGGGGTGTGTGTGTGTGTGTGTGTGTGTGTGTGTGTGTGTGTGTGACAGAGAGACAGACAGACAGAGAGAAAGGGTGAAGGCTGTTAGTAGGTTTGTAATTCTTGGTAAAAGGCTGGAGGGGAATCTATTACTTTATTTTTTTACTAGTGTCTCCGAAGGATGGATATAACTTTCCAGATAGCCTTGAAAATGTGACTGTTACTCTGCAACAAAAAACAAAACAAAACAAACAAAAAACAAAACTCATCATTTTTCACACTCCCCTGAGGTTCCTGGCAAGAAACATGAGATTCTATAAAGAGAGAGCCCAGGGTTTTGCCTGTTCAGCTGCCCCTGGTCAGGAGCTTGTGTGTGAATCTCCCCAGAAACTCTTCTCCAACCACAGGACACTTCCCTTGACCCTGATTCGTCCATGAGTCCCCAGAGTATTTTGCTACCATCTTTCCAAACAATCCATGCCAATCATTGATTATGATTAGGAGCGTGGCCACACAGACCCCCTCAGATCACCCTATCCCTCTCCTGATTGAAGATTTGCCTCAGCATCACTTGGTGGGGACTTTCTGGACTAACAGAAGCCAGAGGGAGAAGGCTGCGCTCCTGCCTCTGCTGCTGACTGGCTGTGAATTCTGAGGCAGGTCCCTCAGTCTGAGTTTGTTTTTTCACCTGTGAGACAGGGATGATGATAGTGGTGGTGGTGACATTTGGGTTTTTTAAATTTTTTTATTTATTTTGAGACCGAGTTTCCCCTCTGTCACCCAGGCTGGAGTGCAGTGGCATGATCTCGGCTCACTGCCACCTCTGCCTTCTGGATTCAAGCGATTCTTGTGCCTCAGCCTCCCGAGTAGCTGAGATTACAGGTGCACAGCACCACACCTGATTGATTTTTGTATTTTTAGTACAGTTGGGGTTTTGCCATGTTGGCCAGGCTGGTCTAAAACCCCTGACCTTAAGTGATTCACCTGCCTCAGCCTCCCAAAGTGCCGGGATGACATGCATGAGCCACCACGCCTGGCCTGGTGGTGACATTTGTTATGTTCACCCATGGAGGTCTCAGGGTTCTCCAACAGTAAGATGGATGTCAGAGCCAAATGTCAACTTGAAATCTGGATGGAAATGTGAGTTCCTGTGGGTATTTCTCACAGTTGACAAACGGCTTGATTTCTTCTTTCCCCTTCTCAGCAGTGTGCCACATTTGAAAAGAATAAATGGGGCTCCTGGACTTTCAGCTACCTTTGCTTCCAGCAGCTGTCTGTAGATCTACTGCATCTCTGCATGAGCAGGGTTCTCAGCCCCCACTGCATGGCAGGGGGTGGAGATAGACTCTGAATCCGCTCCCCTCAGTCTCCCAGGCTGGCTTCCTTTCAGGCCCTGGCTGATCCTGGACCAGATCTTATCAATCTTCTCCCCTCCTGCTTTCTCTTCACAGAAGGTGACCCAAAACAAGGAGTCATCATCTCTCCTTATCTGCATGTGGCCGGCCAGGCCATGCGGCAGGTGCTCGGGGCACCAGCTGCCCATCGTTATATAGAGGAGCAAGTTCCCGAAGGGAGTGGCTACTACAGGACAGAAGCTGGGACACGCCAAGTATTTGATACCAATTATTATTACTCTTCTTACTGGAGCATAGTGGAGTGACCTGGTTTTGCAAATGTGTTTCCTTTCATTCCTTCAACCTATGAAATGAAACAACTCCTCAGCTCAATACTCTGGTTTCATTGTTCCTAAAAGAATTTAGGGTTGTAGATCTTCCCAGGCAGGCTGTAAATGCTATTTTGGTCTGTGGGAGCTCCAGGACCTGATTGAAAGCAGCCCAGCCCTTGAGAAGCTCTGCTGTGGAGGATCAGGCAGTATTGGGACCTTGGGCTTCCAGGGTGCCAAGGTCTCACAAAGCCTGGCCCCTGGGACAGGGCTCCCTCCAAGTCTGAACCTTAAGGGAAGGTTCAGCAGTCACAGTCCACCAGTGTTTCCTCTCAGCTGCCAACGCTTCTCAGAGGGGGAAGTGCTGCTGCCGCCTGGAGGGGCGCAGCCCTGAAGGTTACAGAAGATGTGGGCAGAGAATGTGGAAAATCACCCAGAGATTGCTGCTCACACTTCATGTCTTCAGAGCATCACCCCTCATTTTATAGCTGGAGAGATGGGCGCACAGCCAGGGAAAGCCAGGAACAGGTTCCGGCTTCCGTCACTCAGACACTCAGGAATCCCTGGGTACCCCACACTGATTCACACTGCTCTGAGCTGTCCATGGCATCGAACCATTTGCCCACTGATGCTTCCTCCCTCCAGGGACACTGTCCATCTTCAGCAAGGGAGGATCCCAGATGCTCACCACGGGCATTCATTTTATATAAGCCCCAATTGTGGCCCAGGGGTCGGTCCTTGAACCTTATTCAGATTTACCTATGACTTTATCTGCACTCACATAAGCAGTAGGGGGACAAGAAGCTGTTACTCCAGTCCTGGGGGCCTCTCTCCAGATGCCTCCATTTTAAAGACTTTGTTCTGTTTGTTAACAGTGTAGATCTACTGACTTTTTTGTGTGTCTGTTTTAACTCACAAATTCCACAGCCTCCTCCTTGAAGAGAAGAACGGCATCTTCTTTGCATCTTGCCCCATCCTCACACTTATTGCTCAGGAATATTTGATTATCCAGTTCCATAATTAATTCATCTGTCTTTCCTTAAGCACCTACAATGTGAATTCTAGGTTCTACAGAGAATACAAAAATGAGTAGACATGAATGGAGAGTGGGGCAAAAGAGTGGAGAAAGAGTAGTAGCTTATTTCATAAAGTTTGGTAGGTAAGAGGAGAGAGGCTGGGTTGAGAGGCTTATAGAAGTGCACAGGGAGGGGAAGTTGTGGTTGAAGATAAATGGAGGTGACTGGGGGTGGATAATTGATGGAGCGAAGGGTGGAAGAGCCTGGAGGGAAGAAAGGGGAACCTGAGCACAGGCAGATTGATTCCAGAAAAAAAGAGTCACCTCTTCAGCAAGACTAATGGAAGAGGGAGGGAAGTGAAGGTGGGGAGGGAAAGGAGAACAGAAGGAGATGTAGCTAAATTTGGACACAGATGTGAAAGAGAAAGTGACTCACCCTAATGTCCTCAGGTTTTCACTGTTGAATGAAGGAGGGGACGTAAGCCCCAACATTAACGTGCCAAAGTTGACAAGGATCCATTGCTGGGATGATTGGGGGTGGCATATGTGACTCAGAAATGGCCATGTGGCCTGACTGGGGGAGATCAAGGGAAAAGGAGGGGAAAGGAGAGCAAAGCAAGGGAAAAGGAGGGGAAAGGAGAGCAAAGCAGTGTGACCTTGGCAGGCAGCTCAACTTCTCTCTACCTCAGTTTCTTCATTTGTAAAGCAGAGACATGGTACTATGCACCTCATGGGGTTGTTGAACAGATTAAATGAGATAATATATGTTCTTGGCACAAAGCCTGGCACATATAAAGTCCTCTAATGTTAGGTATTACTATTGCTTTAAGAAATATGGTAAGTAAAAGTAGTATCAGACACTCTATAGCAGTATTTACAAAGAGCTTTCTGTTTTGTCAGATGAGGAAACCAAGGCTGAGAGAAGTTAGGTGACTCAATTGGGGCTCCCCAGCCAGTAAGTGGTGGGAAGGGGACTCAACCCAGCCTTTTGGCTCCCAGCGGGGCAGAGCTGCAAACTTCTGACAGCCACTGCACTAGTCAATGTCCTTGAAATAGTCAAAGCTCCTATCTCAGCTTAAAAGTCATGTCTGTGTGTGTATGAATTTACTGTGGAGGAGGGAAATGGCTCAGACTCTTATCCTGTTGTGTAAAGTTCTTCTTGCTTTACATCTCTGCTAGTCAGGGTTCTCCAAAGAAACAGAAACAATAGGATGTGCATAGAGAGAGAGAAATTGATTTTAAGGAATTGGTTCATGTGATGGAGGCTGGTCAGTCCAAAATTTACAGGGTGGGCCAGCAGCTGAAGACCCAGTAAAGAGCTAATGTTGCAGTTGGGATCTGAAGGCTGTTTGCTAGCAGACTTCTTGCTCAGGAGACGCTAGGCTTCTGTTCCATTCAGGCCTTCAGATGATTGGTGAGGCTTACCAGACGTTATGGAGGGCCATCTGCTTTACTGAAAGTCAACCAATCTAAATGTCAATGTCATCTAAAAACACCCTCACCTGGAACACCCACAATCATGTTTGACCAAATATCTGGGCACTCTGACCCAGTCAAATTGACATGTAAAATTAACCATCACAACATCTTTGCCCAGCTCCATCAAGAGCTGGCTGAGAGATCTTATGCAAGGTACTGACCTTAACTCCCACTCACCACATGCCCTGGAAAGATGAAAAAGTGCTGTAGGATAAGGTTGAGTCTTTGAACCCAACCCTCCCGTCCTTTTTCTTTCAGAACAATGCTGTTAATGAAGCAATTCACTTTGTTTCATTTTCAGTCTGTCCACTTGTGGTATCAGGCTGGTAGGTGAACCTTTTTTTTTTTTCTTTCCTGATTTCTTTTGACATGGTGGTAATGTTTTCCTTTCATATTAACTACGAGCTTGCATGCAACTAAAGGAACCAGGGAGGGAAGCTGTGTTTATAATCTTCTCTTTAATTATGGTACTTGTTTAAGATTAGCTAAGCCTAGCTCATTTTTTAAAAGTCAATTTTATCAAGGTAGAACTGCTGATTGCAAAAGTAGGTTTTAAAAACATTCCATATCTGTATAGAAATG
The DNA here is from genome assembly GCF_001698545.2 of Rhinopithecus bieti. Taxonomy (NCBI): domain Eukaryota; kingdom Metazoa; phylum Chordata; class Mammalia; order Primates; family Cercopithecidae; genus Rhinopithecus; species Rhinopithecus bieti. Next base: position 1,714,816 of record NW_016814053.1, on the reverse strand, counting down.
GTATAAAACTAAAAGTTAAATTCTGTGTAAACTGAAATCGCACCATCTTGAACGTCAGGGAAAGGACATGCTTTGTAAACTGGTCTTGGTGGTGTGCCCAAAGTGCAGGGGCAAAATTTAGCCTTTTTTTTTTTTTTTTTTAAGGCCAGTCAAGTGAAGCAGTGGGAGTGGAGAAGGAATAAAGAAATCTGTAACTGGTTGTGATCAATTAGTTGTAAACACCACTGCACTCAGACCAGCCAAAAATTAGCCTAAGTGTTAACACTATAAAACAAAAAGCATGAGGCAGCAGATTTGTGAAAGTTTTTAAATTACCTCCAGTAATTTAAATTTAAATAATTTAATTAAATTATTAGGTAAACCTGCCAAGGCCAGTAAGCAGAAATTCTCACCCAGTAACCAATGCAAGTAATAATTCTAATGGAATACTCAGCTGGCCAGATATCTGAAGTGTGGCAATGGAAGGACTCTGGACTCTAATGAATAAACTAACCACCTTTTATTTATATGGCACTCTAAGGTTTTGAAAGGACTTTCATTGATATTAGTCTCGTTTATTTCATTCTTAAACAACCACACCTGCTGCCATAAGACAGCCAGATCTCTTTCTCCCCATTGAGACCAAGAGGGGTCCAAGGTCATACAGCTGCAAAGTGGCAGGGAACAGAACAGACTGAGATCATCTTTCCTCCACATCATCATCAGTCCAAGGTCTTTGTTGGGTGCCTTAGAGTCCAAGGGTGGGTGGAGAAGAATGATGGACAGAATCATTATAGAAGAGAATTATGGCCATTCTTGCAGTTGGCCCATCTCAAAGAAAAATAGAGGAGTTCATCCAAAATGGTATTACCATTTTGGGTCATATAAATGTGCAGGCCTGCACATTTACTCCACAGAATGAGACAACACAGAAGAAAAAAAAGAGAGAGGGGAGGAGCACTTTAACAGAATTTAAATATTACTGTCTTTTTCACGAACAATGACAAAAAAACTCCCCAACCTTGAGGAATGGCAGTGGAGGAGGGCAAGGGAAAGAGTGCTGCTGGGGACAGTTTTCTCCCTCGGAGGAGCGAGTCACACTGCCAGAGCTGCGAAAGATGAATCACATCTGTTACATCAGGACTTGGTACAGATTTCCTGGGAAACTTGTCACTGAGGATATAATAGAGATGACTGTTCTTTTGGGGAGATGAGCATTTTCTGGAGGGAATAGTCTAAATCAATTTGGGGTTAAGTGGCAAATTAAGATGAAAATTAAACGAGTGTAATATGGCCTTTGTGGGCTGTGTTCACCTCTCCAGGAGGTCAGCATGTTCAAACTATGTAAAAGAGAAAATGTCAGACTTGGTCGCAAAAGTGAAAAGGGATGATATTTTTTATCTCACCTTCCTTGACAGGAGGGGGTCTTTTTAAAATCGAGATGACACGTCTCCATTTACAAGGCACTCCCCTGTGTATCATTTACGCTCTACCAAGCAGATGCATGGTTCCTGTTTTCTAGATGAGATAGCTTAGGGCCACAGCTAAAGGCACACACTGGGCCTGTAGCTCAAAGCCCGTGTCCTCTCCACTCCATCACGAGGCCAACCCACTCAGTCTCTAGATGGGGGCAGAGTGGCTGATGCAATGACTTATTGGCTCCTTGTTATGAAGGTAACCAAACATATTGTTCTGCCCAGACACGGGAGAGTCCTGGTCAAACTAAGACGATTGGTCACCCTACTTCTGTGTTTTCATTAGTACTCACAGGAGATTCTACAAGAACCACAAGACATTTTAGGACACAGCTATATATGCATGGGATTTGTGTGTGGTTTCATTCTACCCAAACAGTATTTGCCAGCATTTTAAAATTTACTCTTAGTCTCCTAAGATTGCCATTTTGATTTCTTTTCCTTTTTCACTTCTTTATAGTTCCTCATTGTTATTGTCTCAGATCACCAAAAAGTGGACAGGGAGGAGGAGTGGAAGCAAGGAAAAATAAGGGAGAGACATTCATTGGACCCCATTGTTTACAGTGTGGTCTTGGCTCCGGTGCGTCGAGGACCCATGTACAGCAGGAATTCCCAAAGCTGAACATGGTGGTGGGGAGCCTCTCAGACAGCCCCCAGGATTCCCACCTCTTGCCATTCATGCTCTTGGGTCTCTTCCCTCTTCCCTTGAGTAGATTTATCTTCAGGGCTCACTTTTGTGTTTGTGCTTCACCTCCACCCCTCACTTCACTCTTTCTCTCCCTCTCTCCCCTTCCCTTTCCTCCTGCCCCCATCTCATTTCTAACCTTGGGAAAGGCCAGATGCCGTGCTGTGAGCAGACATATAGACAGGTCCACGTGGTGAGGAGCTGATGTTTCCGGGCCCCGAGGTCTACTGAGGCTCAGTTAGGTGAGCTTGGAAGCAGACTCCCTAGCGCCAGCGAAGGCTCGAGATGACAAACATCTTGACTGCAGTGCCATGAAAGACTACAAGCCAGGATCATCAGGCCAAGTCAGTCCCAAAGTCCTTACCCATATAAACTACAAGATGATAAATATTGCTGATTTTCAGCCTTTTTAGGGTAAGTTGTTCAGAAGCAATAGATAACTAATACAAATGTATATCAGAACCACTTAGATAACAACTTAATAAAATGTGTATTCTGGGCCGCACCCCCAGAGATACTATTCAACAGATATGGCCTGAGATCTTTGCCTTTTCACCAGGAATCCCAGGAGAAGCTGAACTGAACAAATTTCTGCTTGAGAGCACATAGAATAAACTCTCACCTGGGAAGGCCTGGCCAGAGGGAAGACTGTAAGGAAGGGAGAATTGCTAGATAAAAACAAGATGCCCAGTTATATTTAAATTTCAGATAAATAACAAATAATGTTTTAGTCTTAAATCTACCCCATGCAGTATGTGGGACATATTTACATAGAAACAGGATTTGCCGACTATCTGAAATTCAGATGTAACTGAGTGTTGTGTATTTCTGTTTGCTAAATACCATTCAGAGGCCCTACAGGAAGTGAACGCCCAATGGGAAGTAAAGTGGTGCCTCCCTTTCCCGGATGGCAGGATTTTTTTCCTTAAGGACATGGAGGCCTGGGCTCTTCCTTCCTGTGGGGAGATGGCCTCCAATGGCCTCAAAGTCTTGGTGTCCTTCTCCCTGAGGAGCTGCAGGTTGCCCAGGATGGGTCCCACCCCTCCCACTTCAAAGACTCCCACCAGATTGAGTCACTCCTGGATGTTCTAGTGGGAGCGTTTTGAGGAATCCCCCACACAGCCCCACCTCGCCTCCAAGAGGCTGGAGACCCCACAGGTGGGCACGGTGTTGGTGGCCAGCACATTGGTGGCCGTGGCCGGTGGGTGAGCAAGGAGACTGGTTCAGTCAGTGGACCTCATGCCTGGTGGGTGCTGCCCATGGCACTGGGAACTTCCTTGCTCCTTTTGGTGCTGTTGGCACAGCCTCTCCAGAGCAGTGAATGAATGCCAGTCTCCTCCCACACCCCTCCAGGAACACAGACCAACACAGCTGCTCTATTAAATGTGTGCACTTCTTATTCTGAGTATGTCTGAGTCTCTGATGAGCTCTATTTATTGCAGCCCTCAGCCCTGTAAAGAGGAGGATGGTTCCAAAGAGCCCTGAATGCAGGCGGTTTTACAAAATCAGCCTCTCACTTCTTTGTATATACTTTCTTGTCACAGGAACGGCCTTAATTTTGATGTTTATTTTGAACTACGAAATATAAGATGAATGAGAGTATGAGTGTATGTATGTGTGTGTATGAGTGAGAGAGAGAAAGACAGAGAGAGAGATTGGCTGGATAGACTGAAATGCTTAAGGCAGGGATGGAAGATGAAGACTGAGAAAATGTGTGTCTGTGGTAGAATCAGAAACTTTAATATGTGCTTTGAAACCAGACCTGAAAGTGAGGTCACATCACTCTGCTCTTGTTCAGCCTTGCTCAGTGGCCTGATGCAAGCCAAAAACCCACAGGAGGGGAACTCCGCTCAGTCTCTCTCCTGAGAGAAACTCTGGAGGGGTCTGACATTTTGAGAGCAAGGAGGAGGTTTGGAATCAAGTGTACAGAAGCTCTGTTTGTCCTGGAGGCTCTTAAAGGCTCCAGGAGAACTTTTTGGGTGCTGCTTTATATTAATAAAACCAGCATGGCTGAAACAAAACATATTCAAAATGGAAAATCCAAGGATGATGGTGCCACTGCACATCTTGTACATCAGGAAGAATCCCATGTTCCTGGACCCCCACCCCTGGTGTAGCTGACTTGGAAGACTGGAGAAGACCATGAAGCTAGATTTACAGGGTGTTATAGAGCCAGAAGATACTTTAATAATCTAGGCTAGGGCCCAGTGCTGTGGCTTCTGCCTGTAATCCTAGCACTTTTAGGGGCCAAGGTGGGAGGATTGCTTGAGCCTAGGAATTCAAGACCAGCCTGGACAACATAGCGAGACTCTGTCTCTACAAAAAGTAAAAATTAGCAGGGCAGGTGGTGCAGCCCTGTAGTTACAGTACTCAGGAAGCTGAGGCAGGAGGATCGCTTGAGCTCAGGAAATCAAGGCTGCAGTGAGCACTCCAGCCTGGGTGACAGAACGAGACCCTATCTCTAACAAACAAATACAAGAAATCAAGACCAGGTTCCTGTCTAACAAAGAAGAAGCAAGGCTCCCACTTTGGCCTTCAGTTTGACTTCTCTGGGCATCTGAAAAATTAGTAGCAACCCCACAGATTTATTGTGAAGATTAAGTGCAATGATGTATATAAAGCCCTTGGCACTTTGCACTCAGTAAGTGGGAGCTGTTATTTCACGGGTTCTGTGTGCTTGAGTGTGTGGTGGCGAGGTTGGGGTGGGCGGGGGGAGCGGTTTCAGCACAGTACAAAAAAGAGCTCAGCTTCCTGAGACAGGGTTCTTATATATTTAGAGTCTTTTTAATTGGAAAGGACAAAATAGGACATTTAATTCAGTCCCTTTGTTTTAGAGCTGATGAAACTGAGCTCCAGACAAGTGAGGGCTTGCTCGGGATCCCACGACGGCCTCCTGTTCGGGAATCCTGTATCATGCCTACACAGCAGGGAAACTGCTGTGCTTTTAGCCCAGAAACTCCACTGCGAGTCATTTATGCCGCAGCAGATGGGAGTTCCCGCACCGCAGACCGAGTGCTTGGCTGGATCTTTTCAGAGACCACCAGCACCGTCATGGTGGGCCCCTGAAGTTTTGTAAATCAAAGAAAGCGCTACATAGAATTACATCCAAAGGCAAGTCTGGATTTGAAATTAATGACTGTGGGATTCAGAAATGATTTTGAGATAAAATGAATAGTTTAAGAAAATTTGCATTGCAGTAGACAGCATTGCTTAGGAAAACTCCTCTGTAGAATTTCAGAGACAAAAATCATGTCTGTTATTTTAATTCATAGCCTCAGGGGCTTGGAGAGAGGAGGAAGAGGGAGAGTTCTGAAGCTCTTTTTTTTTTTTTTTTTTTTTTGAGACAGTCTCGCTCTGTCACCCAGGCTGGAGTGCAATGGTGCGATCTCAGCTCACTGCAACCTCTGCCTCCTGGGTTCGAGTGATTCTCCTGCCTCAACCTCCTAAGTAGCTGGGACTACAGGTATGTGCCACCACGCCCAGCTAGTTTTTGTATTTTTAGTAGAGACAGGGTTTCACCATGTTGACCAGGATGGTCTTGATCTCCTGACCTCGTGATCTGCCCGCCTCGGCCTCCCAAAGTGCTGGGATTACAGGCGTGAGCCACAGCTGTGCAGAAATAGGACTGTTTTCTCTTTCTGAAATAGATTAGCTTTTAAATATATAGCAAAGTCTAGCATTGGTCAAGCGCTTGGTGTGTATTTTACTTATTTGTTTAATCTTCACAACAACCTTGGGAGATAGGTGCTAGAATTATCCCATTTACAGATAAGAACACTGAGACCAGAGAGTAGCTTATTCATGGTCAAATAGCTAGTAAACAGCAGCATCAGGACCAAATCTCTGATTCTGGCTTCAGAGCCATTCTCTACCCTCTTGAGAGAGTCCAAGTACCAAACCTATGAGACTAAGAACTATTAAACATTCCCTGTGCACCTGTACATTTCATCACATCACATCCCAAGGTTAAGGGTATGGAGCTGAATCCTCTTGGTGCCTAACACCCTAGTCTGCCCTACCATACTGTTGGTCCGGAAATTCTGCAGAAACATGGGTGGGATCTTTTATTTTCTAATCTCCAGTGCTCAGCCTTTTCTTTATGGCTGCTGGAAGAAAAGCAGGAACTAGCTCTGTTCTTTAGTCCATAAATGGCATAAGGAGGCAGCACCAGGCTTAGTATTAATAGTTTTTTGTTATTGTTGTTTGTTTGTTTTTGAGACAGTCTTGCTCTTTCACCCAGAGCTGGAGTGCAATGGAGCCATCTTGGCTCACTGCAACCTCTGCCTCCCGGGTTCGAGCAATTCTCCTGCCTTAGCCTCCCAAGTAGCTGGGATTACAGGTACCTGCCACCATGCAGGGCTTTTTTGGAAACAGTGTTTCCCCATGTTGACCAGGCTGGGCTTGAACTCCTGACTTCAGGTGATCCACCACGCCTGGTCTGGATGTATATGAATTTATCATATATTGAAGAATATTTCAGACCAGGTGCAGTGGCTCATGCCTGTAATCCCAGCACTATGGGAGGCTGAGGCAGGCAGATCACCTGAGATCAGGAGTTCGAGACCAGCCTGGCCAACATGGTGAAACTCCGTCTGTACTAAAAATATAAAAATTACCCAGGCGCGGTGGCAGGTGCCCGTAATCCCAACTATTCAAGAGGCTGCAGCAGAAGAATTGCTTGAACCCGGGATGCAGTGAGCAGAGATCACGCCACTGCACTCCAGCCTGGGCGACAGAACAAGACTCCATCTCAAAAGAAAAAAAAAGAATATTTCTATTGTGTCTCATCTTACAGATAATGCTGAAATAAATATTTACACACATGTGTGTTTTTGTCTTGGACTGATTTTGTTGTTATTTATGAAAAAAATCCTAGAAGTGGAATTGTTAGGTCAAAGAATATTTGTATTCTAAATTTCAATTGGTATTTTTACCTGCCACAAAGAGGTTGCACCAATTTGCTCTCAGTGAGAAGGAATTTTCAATGCTGAGTCTAACCATCCTTGTCATCTGACTGGAGTTTTATATAACTGACATACAGCTTTGCTGTGTGGTATGACAGGTAAATCAGATGATAAATATATTAAACAAATGGACACATTTGTCAAAATGTTTTGAATTGCTTAATGGGAAAGAGTGTGAGAGCCTGATGTATCTCTGGCAATGACACTCTTGTGGCAGAGAAGAATTGGGTGTGGTTTTCATGTCTGGTAACTTGCAAATGGTCACTGGTGCAAGATATTTACCATATTTCACTGGGACCTCCTAACATCATACTGTTTTGATCTAAACCCAGGTTGGTAAAGAAAATGCATATGATATGAACTTATACACCTCCCTGAATGCTACATCAGAGAAGCATATAGAACTCAACTCTATAGAATCCACCTTCCCCTCTGAAATGTACATCTCAAGGTGTGCGTTCCTGACTCAGGTTAACCTAAACTTACTTGACTTTCTTCATCAAAGCCACCTGAGAATTCAGTAATTCCTTTGCATTTGTGGCTTTTAAAGATTTCCACCTCAGCTGGAGGGTTTAGTGTGTAGATCATTAACACCTGAGACTTTTGGGCCCCACCTGAAGTTGTACAGTGGTAGAGAAACACAGCTGGCTGCAAACATATCAGCCTGAGCGTTTAGATTAAAGCTGTTAGCCACAGTAAGCTTTGTAGATTAGCTATGAACTCGTGAGTTCTGTCCTTGTCCGTCATTACCAAGGATGGTAAAAAGTCAACTATATTATAAACCTAGTCTGTATCTGGTATGACTTTACTGCTCCCCATCTTAACAAGGCACAGACCAGTAGGTGACACCTAACCTAATGAAAAATCATTTTTAGATGCTAGAAAATAAATTTCCTGCCGAGTTAGGCCCAGATCATTCTATTAACAAAATGTGCTGAAATATGAAAAAGCATACAGCAGCGGGGCACAGGCAAATTGGAGCAGAAAAGAGTAGACAAAGGGACTAGCAGGCAAGCTGTTATAGCAATTCAGGAAGAAGATGGTGAAGGCCTAGACTAAGGTAGTCCTAGCAAAAGCAGAAGGGAAGTAGCCAATCTGAAGAGCCGGGTGTGGTGGCTCACGCCTGTAATCCCAGCACTTTGGGAGGCTGAGGCAGGTGGATCACTTGAGGTCAGGAGTTCGAGACCAGCCTGGCTAACATGGTGAAACCCCGACTCTACTAAAAATACAAAAAAATTAAAAAATAAGTAGTCGGGCATGGTGGTGCACACCTGTAATCCCAGCTACTCGAGAGGCTGAGAGGCAGGAGAATCACTTGAACCTGGGAGGCAGAGGTTTCAGTGAGCCAAGATTGCCCCACTGCACTCCAGCCTGGGCAACAGAGTGAGACTCCATTTCAAAACAAAAAAGATAAGTAGCAAATTTGGGAGTCACCACAGGAAGGCTAAATCAGGACGAAGGTAAGATGTAGTGCAAAGAGCTCAGGCTGGATTCTGACCTCTATCTCACAGATGAGTGACCTCAAGGCCCCGAATCATTCATTCGGAGCCTCTGTTTTTGCACCTGTAAAATTAGGAGAGGGTGGGCCCTAAGTCCATTGAGTGTCCTTAGAAGAGAAAGGAGAGGGAAATTTGAGACACATGGTCATGTGACGATGGAGACAGCGATTGGGGTGATGGGTCTATAAGCCAGGGAAAGCAAGGGTTGCCAGCAGCCGCTGGAGCTGGAGAGAGGCATGGCAGGGACTCCCCCTCTGAGCCTTCAGAAGGAATCAACCCAGCCGACACCTTGATTTCAGACTTCTGTCCTCCAGAGCAGGAAAAGGATACACTTCTGTTGTTTTAAGGCACTGAGTTTGCTGTAATTTGTCACAGAAGCCCTAGGAAATGAACACACTATCAAGTTGGGAAGCCTTGGCAAGAGGGGTTGCTGGTCCGGGGTCACCACGGCTGTTCACCCGCGCCCATCTGTCCTCAGGGGCTGCGTTCTCCCCGAGGCATCCACGCTGGCTTTGGAAGCTCGTGGTACAGTTGCTCAGGGGCATCCTCATGTTTTGATAATGCTGCTCTCCTCTCAGAAGCTAGAGTGAGTTCCAGTTGATTCCAAATTACATTTAAACACTTTCTCACTTGCCTCAAGGTTTTTTTCTTGGGGAAAAGTCCTGAACACTCTCATTCTCTGGGACCATTAAATTTCGCTTGTTTTATAATCAACATAGCAGTTATGTGATAGTTGACAAAGCAAACCATGGCACACGATCTGTCTCTAGCTGTTGCTTAGAATGGTGAATCTCAAACTGGGCACACCAGAATCCTATAGAAGGCTTGTTAAAATACTGGCTCCCTTCCCTCTACCCCTGTCCTCCCACCTGTTTCTGATTCAGTAGGCCATGGATTTCTCATTTCTAACAAGTTCCCACATGGTGGGTGGTGTCATTGATACTGGCCCCTGCTACACTCAAAACCAGAAGGAGTCTCAAACGTTACGGCACATTAGGATTCCTTAGGGAACTCCCAAACATCCCTTGCCTATTAAATCAGAATCTCTGAGGGTGAAACTTGGGCATCAGTCATTTTTAAAACTCCTCAGATGATTTTTTTTTTCTGTTTTGGGTGGAGGGGGAGAGGGTCTCACTCTGTTGTCCAGGCTGGAGTGCAGTGCCACTATCTTGGCTCACTGCAGCCTTGACCTCCTGGGCTCAAGTGATCCTCCCACCTCAGTCTCCCAGTAGCTAGAACTACAGGCTTGCACTACCACGCCCAGCTAATTTTATTTTATTCTATTTTTGTAGACATGAGGTCTCACTATGCTGCCCAGGCTTGTCTTAAACTCCTGGGCTCAAGTGGTCCTCCCGTCTCGGTCTCCCAAAGTGTTGAGATGATGGGCATGAGCCACAGGGCCCAGCTGTCAAATGATTTCAATAGCCGATCAGATAAAGAAAAAACAGTGCCTTAGTGGCCCTCCCTTCCTCCTCTCAGCCAATCCCAGAGAAGCTGGAGGGCTGGGAGCTACCCTGGCTAGGCTTGGGGCTCACCTCTCAAATTCAGGATTGGGGCCTAGCCTTGGAGTGAGGAAAGAAGACAGAAACCAGGATTCCAAGGAGATAGCACCTTCCTGTGGCCACTGCCTATGGGCTCAATCTGGGGGCCCAGCAAGAGAGAGATGCTAGAGCTTGGTCCAATGGCCTGGATGCAAAAAGCCCCCTTCTGCCACTCTCCTGGCTTTATGAATCTGATTTCTGTGGCTTCACTCCTCTTTGCTCTCCTTTCCTTATCTATAAAGTGGGGATAATAAAAATGCCTACCACAAAGCAAAACTGTAAAAGATTAGAGAAAGCAATGTACTTAAAGTACCTTGCCCAGGTGGTTTAAAAGAGAGAGCTCAGCAAATGCTAATTTCCCTTTCTCACCTGCCCACCATGTGTTTTCTCCTCCTTCATTCTGAACTGAGCAGGAGAAAGAGAGACAGGCTCACTCATCCTTTGCTTCTAGTTTCACAGCCAGAGTTTGGGGCCTGACATCTTAGTCTCGCTATTTTTCCTATTAAAAGAGATCGTTAGGACTACGTTTTTTTGTTTGTTTGTTTATTATTCCGAGATTCCTTTAAAATACACATGTGTATCCCTCCTTTGTAAGTGGAAGTGTACTTTATACCTTTTTCTCCAGTTTGCTTTTTTTCACAAATCTTTTTTTTTTTCTTTGAGATGGAGTTTTGCTCTTATTGCCCAGGCTGGAGTGCAGTGGTGTAACTTGGCTCACTGCAACCTCCACCTCCTGGGTTCAAGCGATTCTCCTGCCTCAGCCTCCTGAGTAGCTGGGATTACAGGTATCCGCCACCACGCCTGGCTAATTTTGTATTTTAGTAGAGAGGGGGTTTCGCCATGTTGGCCAGGCTGGTCTTGAACTCCTGACCTCAGGTGATCCACCTGCTTCAGTCCCCCAAAGTGTTGGGATTACAGGTGTGAGCCACTGTGCCTGGCTTTTTCACCAATCTTGAGAGCTTGTTTGGAGGTTCTGGCAGGGGAGCACAGCTACTCATATACCTTTGACCAAAGAAGACCAGTCCTCCTCTATTGGGGATACAGCGAGAGCACAGCTTCAGGAGGGAGGCACATAGAGCAGTGAGGAAGGAAGGGGACACCTGCCTAGCCAGCCAGACCAGCCCCTCAGCCTGGTTAGACACCGAGTGCTAACCCTATCCTCCATAGCTTCTTTCCACACAGTTGACCAGGCTTTGCCCGCAGAGGCAGCAATAACGAGGTGGCCTCTACCTCACTGTGGTCCTCCAGATCTCATCCCAGTGCATCTTGTCCGTGGTACCTAATGCCTAAACAGAACTCTAGCTGCAGAGGAATCTGAAAACAGAGTTTTTAGTGTTCTTGTTTCTGTCATACAGGAAGGCTCACAGCGGGTAGGAGTGCCAGTCACCACGTCCAGCTCACCAACTCCATTCCTTTCCTTTACAAATGAGAACACTGAGTCATGGGAGGGTTTCATTTGCTCAAGATCACAGAACTGCTTCACAGCCAACAGCCCCAGCTTTCGCCCTTCACTGTTCATGCAGTTTGTCCTTGGTGAGTTGGACTTTCATTGACCAAACACCTTAGAAAAACAGGAGCATACACTGTGAGCTTTTTGTTTTCTCCATGTGACAGAACACACCCCTTCGAAGCCTCCCTTTGGATGCATTATAATCATTGAGTGACTGTTGTCTGTTGTGGGCTGAACGGTGTCCTGCCTCCCCTTCCCCAGTTCATATGTTGAGGTTCTAACCCCCAGTACCTCAGAGTGTGACTAGGTGGGCAAGTGGGGTCTTGACAGAGGTAACCAAATTAAAATAAGGTCACCAGGGTGGGCCCTAACCCAATAGGAATGTTGTCCTTATAGGAATAGGACACTGGGACACAAACAGTATGGAGGAAGATGATAAAAGGACACGGGAATAAGACGGTCATCTACAAACCTGGCAGAACCAGGGACAGGTCCTTCCCTCACAGCCCTCAGAAGAAACAAACCCGGCCAACACCTGGATCTCAGATTTCTAGCTTCCGAAACTAAAACATACATTTCCAGGCCGGGCGCGGTGGCTCAAGTCTGTAATCCCAGCACTTTGGGAGGCCGAGACGGGCGGATCACGAGGTCAGGAAATCGAGACCATCCTGGCTAACACGGTGAAACCCCGTCTCTACTAAA
>NW_016814053.1:1658653-1702180 GCF_001698545.2 Rhinopithecus bieti | reverse complement strand
CCAGCCTGGGGGACAGGGCCAGACTCCGTCTCAAAAAAAAAAAAAAAAAATACATTTCCATTGTTTAAGCCACCCAGTCGGTGGTGCTTTGCTATGGGCACCCTAGCAAACTAATACAGTAATTAAGATCTGGTAAGAAAAAAGAAACATGTATCCAGGAGACTAAAGTAGCCTCTTTTATAAATTGCTGCGTTCAGTGTTTCTGTCCACATTCATTTCTGCAACTGCCTCCCTTCTTGACGTTTCTGGTAAGCAGACTCTGGTATCTTCCCCTAAGCGGGGCTCTCTTTCAGAAAATTCTTCCTGCATCTCGCATAGTTCACAAGCCTCTGGAGTGGCGAATTGGCTGCAGCTTCCAACGGTGATAGCATCACCAGCCCTCACAGAAAGGCAATCTGACCACCTCAGAGCTTTTGCCTCATTGGGCACCCAATGAGGATTGTCTCTCTCTTTTCAGCCCTTCCTCTTGGGGAGCTGTGGCCATCTTGCCCTAAATGTATTTTCCCCCATTTTCAGAGGAGGCAAATGTGGCGTGCCAAATGCATTTTTAATGACTGAGATCTGCATTTAAATGTATTTTCCGGCCGGGCGCGGTGGCTCAAGCCTGTAATCCCAGCACTTTGGGAGGCTGAGACGGGCGGATCACGAGGTCAGGAGATCGAGACCATCCTGGCTAACACTGTGAAACCCCGTCTCTACTAAAATACAAAAAAAAACTAGCCGGGCGAGGTGGCGGGCGCCTGTAGTCCCAGCTACTCGGGAGGCTGAGGCAGGAGAATGGCGTGAACCCGGGAGGCGGAGCTTGCAGTGAGCTGAGATCCGGCCACTGCACTCCAGCCCGGGCGACAGAGCGAGACTCCGTCTCAAAAAAAATAAATAAATAAATAAATAAAACGTATTTTCCATCTTTGCTGGGTCATTACGTCTTTAAACCCCTTGATATTTTAATAATTTCTATGGTCAAGCAATGCATAGGTTTGTTCAAGTTATTATTCTCTACACACTCCATTGCTCATAAGATGCTCCAGCAAGAGCCCACCGAAGGCTCATTTAATACATGGCACTGTTCTCGATGTGTCCTTTCGTGGCAGCCCAACCCCGGCACTGGCAATGGTCACAGCAGAGCACATCGCACCAGGCTTCGGATGTAAAGACAGAGAGTACAGTTCAAATGACCCCTGCAAATCCTTTCAGAAGTTGCCACGTCAGAGACCCTGACACCATTTCTCACTAAGCATAGGATGGGCTCTCTCTCCAGTGTGGAAGCAGAGTGTTGACTCTTCAGTAGAGCCCCAGGGCGGGACTGGCCTGTGTCTAGGGGCCATGCTAGTATTATACAAAGACTTGCTAGTGCTCACGTACGAGAATGAGGCAGGAACCATCTATCAGGAAAATCAGATTCATATCCCCTCATTGAGTGAAATGGGCAGAATTGCCTACACTATTTAAATGTTCTCTCTCTCTCTCTCTCTCTCTCTCTCTCAGTTCAGCCTTACTAAACATATGGCAGTGTACAGCATGGCTGGATATAATATGGCAGACACAGACAGGACTGGACTGTTGTCCAGGATACCCAGGTTTCAAAGTCACAAGCCTTTCAGAGATTGCTAATACAAAGGTACTTAAGAGACGGTAGACTTAAAGCAGGTAGAAGTCATTACCTTCTCTGGGCTTCAGTTTCCTCACCTGTAAGATGCATGCTTTTGAGTAGGATGATTCCAAGACTCCCTTCTCCACCTATTGACATTTGGTGAGTTCACAGCCGAGAAAGACTGGTCACCTGGGACAGCCTCAATGCCTCAGTGGCCTCCTAGAAAAGCACCAGCCCCCTCCTGTCTCCTCCTGGGAATGTCATAAGACAGAGTTGGGTAAGAGTAAGAACAAAGATGAGCAATGGCTTCTCTAGAGGATGCCTGGAAATCCATTCTGCTGGCCTCCTCAGTTGAGCAGATCTTTATCTAGCACCTGCTAAAGGCAGAGTGCTGAGTTCTAACCCTGGCACTGCAGAGTGTGGCTGTGTGGGGAAATGGGGTCTTTACAGAGGTAATCAAATTAAGATATCAGTAGGGTGGGCCCTAATCCAAGAGGACTGTCATCCTTATAGGAAGAGGAAAATGGGACACAAACAGTACAGAGGGACAACAACAAGAAGCCATTTCTTATTGTTTAATAAAACAATCAAACTTAGACCAAGGTTGGAGTTTCACAATGTCAGGGACAATTCCCAATGGGCTGTGTTTGTGAGGTACTGGAAAAGTAAAGAAGGTATATAAACTGTCCCTGACATTGTAGAACTCCCAGTCTTGATATAAGTTTGAATGTTTTATTAAAATTGAGAAAACTGAGTATTTGGTTTTGGTTGGGGGTGAAATCCATTGGGAACAACTCTATGGCATATCAGGGCTTCTTTTTGAATGAATCTCTAGACTTACATCTCTTCATGGCTGTGGTCATCATTAGTGCTGTTCACCAGATATTTCCAGTTCCCTTTCTACTGAGTAGATAGTAGATCCATTTGTCTTTGAGCCACTAAAATTAGGTGTGGCTATGTGGCTGGCTTTGCTGATGAAATGTGAACAGAAGTCATGGGTTTCGCTTTCAGGCAAAAGCCTGAAGAACCATCACATGCTCTCCCCATGGTTCCTTTTTGGTGCTACGGTACTGAGTAATACTCCAGAGGGCGGAGACTGGCTACCCTGTGTCTCTGGATGAGGATGAAGTAGCGTAGAGACCTTGCTGATCCATGATGGACATGGAAGATGAGCAAGAAACGAGCCTTTGTGGGTTTAAGCCATGGAGATTTACAAAACTCTTTTATCATGGAAAATTTCAAATATATATGTATATATGCAATATAATATATATGCATACATATAACATCAAACCTATTATACCCATTACTTAGCTTCAACAATGACTGGTGCTCAAATGTCAATGATCAATGCATAAACCCTCTGTGATTTGGAAATTTTTTGTTGCTACAGGACAACCCAGACTTCCCTAAAACAAGAAGAAAGAATGTGGTTTTATAGAAACACGAGATGAGTGACAAGGAGCTAAAGAGAGCAGAGCAGACACAAAATGCTTGAGATTTGATTTGCATGCTGTATTTTTAAAAATGTGTATGCTTTTAGTAATTCAGGAGAGCTGAACATCTGCATGAATTAGCTGAAGTCAAAGTTGATTGTCTTAGTCCATTTGGGTTGCTAGGACAGGAATCCACAGACTGGGTAGACATTTATTTCCCACAGTTCTGGAGGCTGGGAGGTCTGAGAACAAGGCGCTGGCAGAATTGGTGCCTGGTGAGGGCCCGCTGTCTGGCTCATAGAGAGCGCCTTCTCCCAGAGTCCTCTTGTGGTGGAAGGAGTTTCTTTCGTAAGAGCTTTAATCATCTCTGTTAAAGGGCTCTTCAGGGCTCTGCCTCTAAGACTGAATCACCTCCCAAAGCCCCACCTCCAAATACCATCACCCTGGGGGCTAGGATTTCCACCTGTGAATTTTACCTAGCATTGCTGAACACTCAGAATGGGCCTGCTTTGTGTTCTCCTGTCCCTTCTCTCCACCTAAGGCCACCCCCTCCAGCTCACCCTCCAGCTCTCCTGGTAGCTGGCACCCAGCTTCTCATGAGTTCCACAATGTGTTTTCTGTGGAGAGAGATGGAAACCCTGTGGCCTTGCGCAGGGATCTACCTCAGCTCTCTGGGCCCGGCTTTTCACATCTGGCCTCATGAAGGATGTGTAGCTGCTGCCGACTTCAGGGGCAGCTCCAAAGAGTTAGGCCTGCTGAACAGTTAAGTCCTGTTCTCTCCACAGAGCCAGTTTGATGTAGTGCATTTGAAGTCACACAGGGGCCTTGAGGCACATGTTTTGTTATTCCTTAGCTATACTTGTTGCAATGATAGTAGTGTAGCAAAATCTCCCAGCAAAACCTCCACCGGTGGCTGAGCCCACTGAGGACCTGTGTTTGCCGGGTTAATTTTCTCTCTGTGTAGTTCCTAAAGGACTGGAGTGTTGTTGCCCAGCTACCCATGTTTTCCGCTAGTTTGCTGGACTGCCACAGAGCTGGCACTGCTACTGTTATTCTGATTTTGTAGTGTATGTAATTGGGCAATTCTCCCCTCTACTCTTCTTTGTAAAAGTTAATTATTTTTCTACTGAGTTCCTCAAAAAGAAATCCAGTTGGAATTTTGATTAGGATTGCATTAAATTTATAGGTTCATTGTTGATATAATTAGGTCTTTATAAATGTCATCCAAAATAAGTCGTCTTACATGAAGTCGTCCTACCCAAAATGTGGAATGTATTCTATTTATTCAGATCATTTTATGTTTCCTTATTAGAATTTAAAACATGTTTATAGAAGTTTTGTGTATTCTTGGCTATTACCTAGATATATTTTGTAATTATTGCTGCTATTGTAAATGGTATCTTTTAAATAATATTTTCCAGCAGTTACTGTGGGTGGACAGAGATGCTGTTGATTTTTGCAGGTAGATTTTCTGTCTGGTGAACTTGCTGAACCTTATGAGTTCTAATTTCTTTTCTTTTCTTTTCTTTTCTTTTTTTTTTTTGAGACATGTCTTTGTCAGGCTGGATGCAGTGGCGCGATTTTGGCTCACTGCAACCTCTGCCTCCTGAGCTCAATTGATCCTCCCACTCAGCCTTTGGAGTGGCTGGGACCACAGGCATGTGCCATGATGTCCGGCTAATTTTTTGTAGAGATAGGTTTTGCCATGTTGCCCAGGCTGGTCTTGAACTCCTGAATTCAAAGCAATCTGCCCATATCAGCCTCCCACAGTGCTGGGATTACAGGCATGAGCCACTGCACTGGGCTTGAATCTGTTTTTTTCTAAATTGACAGGTTATTTTATTTTTTTACTGCTACAATAAGAAGCACCCGCCCCCAACCACAGTTAATCTCTGTGATAGGTGGGGGTTGGGGCTTACGGAAAGGGTGACCCACTAGACAGGAGTGGAAAATGCCTGGGTTTTTGGGACACTAACACCTGTGTCCTCCATAGATGGGGCTCACATCGCAGAGCTCGTGAGAAGCTGAGTGCCAGCTGCCACACACATTCAGACACTGCTGTCGGGCCACGGGCCATGCTGATGGAGAAAAGGTGGCCTAAATTCTCTGGTAATGGGGGTGAGAGAGAGAGGGATGTGGTGACGAAAAGGAAGACAGAATAAGGAAAGGAATAGGGACTTTGGGGGACTTTGCCTGGGTTGGGGGTCAGGCTGGGGCCTGGCAGGTATGAAAGACAGAGGGTGATAAAAGGGCATCCGGTGTCAGAGAGCAGCTGGACCAGAAGACCCACTATCTGACAGCAACACCCAAAGACCTTTGGTCACGTAATGTGGGGACAGGGAGGGAGGAGCTCTGGCACTGGAGATAGACTTGGGCACCCAGCAGTGCCCTCCCACCCCACTCACGCTGACTAGTTCACGGAGGCCTTGCCCCATGTCACTGTGCTGCCTTGACACTGACACCCAATGCTGCTGGCCAAGGGATTTCTCAGGGTCCAAACTTCCTACATTCCCAGGGCTCTCAGAAATTGGAGCTGAACCCACAAGGCACACAGAGCTGGGTCTCTGAGCTGGCTCCCAAAAAGAAGTGTGTTGAGGGAAACACTCCCAGCAACACTGAGAATGCTTCCACTGGACCACTGTTTACCTTGTTTCAGGAGAAGCTGTCACTAAGCATGAAGGTTGCTTTGATTTGGAGACTTCTCCTCACACCAGAGAAACAGTGGCGTAGGGCCGGCCGCCTTCTGCCCTGCACAGTGTCTTCCGGGGCTGTTGGAGGCAGGATGTGGCGGCCTGGTTCAACAGCTGTGATTAGTGACCCTGATTGTAGCCGTGGCTGAGTGATTGTAAAATCAGGAAGTGAGGAGGTTTTTGTGTTGCCTCCTGGCCCCTCCTGCAGGAGCTCTGATGGAAAGGTGAACGTGCTAAGCGCAGTTGTGCTTTCTGACGTCTGCCCCTGTTTTGCCCCTTTCACTGTTTTTTTGTTTTTTTTTTTTTTTTTTTTTTTTTTTTTTGAGACCGGAGTCTTCGTCTGTTTGCCCGGGCTGGAGTGCAGTGCCGGATCTCAGGCTCACTGCCAAGGCTGCCGCGCTCGCCGGGGTTTTACGCCAATTTCCTCCTGGGCCCTCAGCCTCCGAGTAGGCTGGGACTAACAGGCGCCCCCACCTCGCCCCGGCTAGTTTTTTGTATTTTTAGTAGAGACGGGGTTTCACCGTGTTAGTCAGCGCAGGAATGGTCTCGATCTCTGGACCATCATGATCGCACCCCGTCTCGGCCTCCCAAAGTGCTGGGATTACAGGCTTGAGCCACCGCGCCCGGCTGCCCTTTCACTGCTTTTAATGAATTCTGGGTTCAGGCACCCCAGAGCCTTGAACGTATGGAATCTGTCCTGGGAGAATCTGTTTGTTTTATAGAGGTGGCGATGAGCAGAGGCATCCAGGCAGGTCTATTCATGTGGGAAAGCAGAGAGTTGCCCTGGATCCCACTTCAGGCCAGACCCTTTGTGTCTCCAGGGGAGACAGGCCTGGCACTGTCTGTAAGCAACTTTGGAAGAAGCCAGACTTTACCTGTAAACGTATAACAGAAAAAAAGAGTCTATTTTGGAGCAAAGAATCCAGAAAAAGGGCTAATGGCGGATGACAGCATAAGTCTGGCCCAATGACCCAAATCCTGAGTTTGTGGAGGTATTTCCAGGGGCTGAACGGCCAGGCCCAGGCTGACCCCAGGGAACCCCCAAAGCCCATGAGTGAGGCCTGCGTTTCGGGGTGTGCTCCTTGTTTCCTGTGCCGGCCTGTCTCCACATGCTGGGTGGTTGTGAAATAACGGCTTGCAGTGACTCAGCTTTATAAATAGGACATTTACAGTGAACATTATAGGAAATTCCCAGAGTCTCCTGCCGGGGCTTATTTTAGGTGTGCAGCTTACACAAGTGAAACCCCAGCCGCCCTCTTCCAGCCTCTGCTCCCCGCAGCATCCTTGGGTATCTGATTTGAGGCACTTGCTTCTGCTGTGTGACAGGAAACCACCCCAGGAGGTCTGAGAGCAATGAGGAAAGGAGGCGTCCATCTCCAGCCCCATTCAGACACGCTCCTGGAAGAGAACAGCTCACATTTGGCTCACATTCCCACGTGCCAAGCGCTCTGCTGTGTTACCTCAGTGACTTTCACTGACTCCCAAGGAAGAAATAGGGATGGGGAAACTGGAATTCAAACCCGTGTCCAACTCCCTCTGGATCTCGAGAGATTAACCACAGACACAACTTTTCCTGAACACAGAACAAGAAGGCAAAAGAAAGCAGAGGTCCCTGTTTTCGGGGGAGGACAGGAGAAAGGTGCCAGTACCCTGGTCTTTGGTTATATTTCCCTTTCCCTCTTCAGTAACACATTTCTTGGCAGGGCGTCTTTTCTGGAAAACCAGACTTGAACTTGGAGTGGCTCAACAGCCCTTGCTGTAGCTAGGTTTGATGGAGAAGCTGAGACAGCTGCCTGCACCCGAGCAGGAGGCTCTGTCATGGAGGGGCTCAGGCCATTGCAGGCTTAGGGCCTAAATGTTGTGCAAATATTTGCCCAGCAACTCCCAGTGTGCCTTGGAATAAGCAGCAGGAGCAGCCCTGGCTGAGTCCCTGAAGAGAAATGTAGATGTGATACCTTTGAATGGCTCCCAGCTTCTACTTCCTCATAATTTGCCAGGATCTCTGTCGCCAACGAGCCTGGTTACAAGGAGAGGGGGCTCCGTGCTAGCCTGCCGGGCACAATGGAACCTTCCGCATTCCCCAGATGAAGCCGGCACACCCATGCCTTCATCAAGCAGCAGGCACTGCCAATGCGTTTTTGAGCTACAGAATTGTATTCCCAGCAATCTGTGAGATTCTCCCCCTAGATCCTCGCAAAGCTTCTGAATTTATTATGGAGTTCAAAACAGAACATCCAGACTGGCTTGTCTTGTATTCTCTTTCAGTTAAGGCTGCCTTCCCTAGTCCCCCTAGTTAGAAACGATTGGCTCATCCTTTAGCCCTCTGCTGCTCTGCCCTTGCCCCCCCGAGTCTGATTGATTCTCCCTCCTAGCTTTCCCCTCAGTGCCTGGAGTGCATGGGTCTGACCCAGTGGGTGGTTGGCAGGGGTAGGAGTGGGAGTTGGGAGGGGCACATGACCCAAGCTGAGCTCATTAGAGCCCTTCCCCAGGGTTTTTCTAGCTGCAGCAGGCTCTTTTCTCTCTAGATGCTTGCTGGAAGGCTAGGAATCCAGAGAAACCTGTGGCCATGCATCCACAGCCTGGCAAAGCCTGCCTGCAGCAGCAAGGGGACATGGTGCTGCAAGGAGAAGCCGTGATGAGTCTCAGAGAGAGACTTCCTGAGGGGACAGAGCTCCCAGTGCAGCTGTCCCTAAACCAGGTCCACCCCTGCCCCCCATCCATCCTCCACAGGCCACCAGGATTCTTTTCCATGTTCTCCAACTTTTTGTTTTAAAAAAATCCAGCTACAAAGAAGCTGACAGAATAATCCAGTGAATACCTACATAGCTTCACCTACATTCACCAGTTATTAGTGTTCAGTGACAGTTATGTTCCCTTTTTTCCTATATATTCATGTATGTGTGTTTTTTCTGAATCATTTGAAAATAAGTTGCTGATGTCATGACACTTCTCCTCTACATATTTCTGCATATATTGCCTTAGAATGTGAACATTTTCCTACACAGTTACAATACCGTGATCACATTCAAGAAATTTAACAGGGCTGGGCGCTGTGGCTCATGCCTATAATCCCAGCACTTTAGGAGGCCAAGGTGGGTGGATCACAAGGTTGGGAGTTCAAGACCACCCTGGCCAACATGAAACCCCATCTCTACTAAAAATACCAAAAAATCAGCCAGGCATGGTGGTAGGCACCTGTAATCCCAGCTACTTGGGAGGCTGAGGCAGGAGAATCGCTTGAAACTGGAAGACGGAGGTTACAGTGAGCCAAGATCGTGCCACTGCATGCCAGCCTGGTCAATAAGAGTGAAACTTTGTCTAAAAAAAAGAAAAAAGAAAAATTAACAATAATATAATAATATTATCTAATATTAATATATATATCCACATTCAATTTTGCCAAGTAGAATTTGTATATGGATATAAGATATTATTATCGTTGTTTTTTTCCCTTTTCCGTTCAAGAGCCAATCATGGGTAACAAATTGAATTTAGTTGTCGTATCGGGTTAGTCCCCCATAACCTAGAATTGTTTTCCTGTCCTTTTTTATACTTCATGACACTGGCATTTTTTGTATCCTTCAATTTGGATTTGCTTTTTCCTCATGATTAGAGTCATGCTATATATTTTTAATAAAACTGGATTATTTTCAGTGTATCACATTAAGAGACACACCATGTCAGTTATTGCTGGTATTAAGTTTGATCACCTTGTTAAGGTGGTATCTGCCAGATCTTTTCATTGTAAAGGTACTATTTTCCCTTGATACATGGGAATAATTATATAAATATATATATATCTGTTCTTGTAAAGTGGAAATTAAATATATGTTCTTATGCTGGTTCCCTTGGCTCCAATTTCCACAGGTCAACATAAAGAAGGCCCAGTTGCACCTGCACACACAGTGGGTTGCGTTAGAGGGGAGGAATGCTGAGCTTAGAGAATCAGCATCTTTTATGATGGGCAATAAGTCTCTGACCTCTTCTACAGAAGACATTATCTTTCTTACTCTAGGCACTAAGCATGCCTGTACTTTGCTCCAGAGGGAGTCTTGTCTTCCAAGGCTATTTGCTATTCAAATGCCGTTGGAAAGAGATTCCAGAACAGAGGCAGTGAGTGCTCCTGCTCATAAGACACCCACAAATGTGAGAGACCCATGGAGAACAGTCTCCCAACAGATCCTGAAAAGTTATCTTTGTAAAACACAATCCAGTCATGTTATGTTGTGGCTGGTGGCCTCCCAATTCCTAGTCTCTGCACCTTCAGTAGTGGACACCCCCACCTCCCCTGACCCACAGCTGTGAGCATGGTTTTCCAGAATTCGGTCTGCGTTTCCCATCTTCTGTCTCAGCAAGGTGTGGCCGTGTGACTAAGTTCTTGGCAAGAAGCTTTAAGTCTAAGTAAGTGTGTGCGCCTTCTGGAAAATGCCCTTAAATGATAGTGTGCCTTAAAGGATAGGGAGCATGCCTTTCTCCTTCTCTTTCCTTCTTTGTACAACATAAAGTAGCAACCTCCCTCCTCCAAGGCACTTGCTAATTCTCTCTCTGCCTTGTTTGTTTCCACAGCAGATAACACCATTTGACACAATATTTATTTTGCTTATTTTGTATATTGTCTATGTCTTCTCACTAGAATGTAAACTCCATGAACAGGGCTGGTACTAGCATATTTGTATCTGTTGTTGAAATATTGAAACACTTCTGTACCAGTGGGTGACTGGTCACTGCCCCAAGTCCCTGTGTGCTCTCCATGGCACCTCCCAGCTACCCAGCTGTCTCAGTCTTCTTGGGCTGCCATAATAAAATACCATCGACTGGGTGGCTTCAACAACAGAAATGTATTTTCTCACAGTTCCGGGTCCTAGATCAGCGTGCGAGTCAATCTGGTTCCTGGTGAGGTTTTTCTTCCTGGCTTGCAGGCAGTTGCCTTCCTGCTAAGTGCTCACATCAGGAGGGAGAGACAGTGTGCATGCTCTCTGGTGTTCATTCTTCTAAAGGACACGAATCCCATCAGACCGACGCCCCCCATCCTTCTGACCTCACCTAACTCATTACCTCCCAAAAAGCCCCATCTCCAAATACCATCGCACTGAGGATTAGGACTTCAACATAAGAATTTTGGGAGAAACACAAACATTCACTCAAGGACAATGAAACAGGCCTTGACTCAAATAGTAGGGGGCTCCCAGGACCCCACTTCTGCATGAAAGCCAGTGATGCCCTGATCAGTCAGTATGCCATGCCCCCAACGTGTTCAACAAACACTTCTTGCTTGAACGCATGATAGAGTCTAGGATGGCGCCAAGCCATTCCATTGTCCATCCCAAACTCAAGAAGAGCTGGAGTCAGGTTCTTCGGTGAGTAAAACTCAGGGAAATTACCAAGCAGCACTTCTCTGCTATTTTTAAACAAAGGGCTTCTTTCCTCAAACCCTTCCTGTTCCTATCTCATCCCACCCTGGCGGAAGAGGAGATGACTGAGTGGAAACATAGAAGGGAAATCATTTTATCCCCCTGAGACGAGCCATTGCTAGGCCTTTCCCTGTATCAATTACAGGGTCAGCAAGTGCAGGAGAAGCAACACTGCACGGTGTGAGTGCCAGGACGGGAACACGCAGGCTACCATCAGCTCATAGCCACATACATCTTCTCACTGCACAGGTGTGAGTGCCAGGACGGGAACACGCAGGCTACCATCAGCTCATAGCCACATACATCTTCTCACTGCACGATGTGAGTGCCGGGACGGGAACACATGGTCCAGTGGCCAGCTCAGAGCCACACACATCTTACTGCACGGTGTGAGTGCTGGGACAGGAACACATGGGCCACCGTCAGCTCAGAGCCATACACATCTTCTCACTGCATGGTGTGAGTGCCGCATGGGAACATGCGGTCCACTGGCCAGCTCAGAGCCACACACATCTTCTCGCTGACCTTACCTCTCAGGAGTTCCATTCTGCACCAAGGTGATGGAGCAGTTTAAAAGCATGTATCTGTCACATTTTTAAATGTGCAAGCCTGGTGAACCAAGAGATTCTTCGTTCTGGGATCTACCTTTGCACACACGTGCTCAGGGAGGCATTCCTTCCAACAGCAAAAGCAGTTTAAATAATCTAGATGTCTAGCAGTGGGGAAACAGCTAATGGATGTATTGCTAGAGAACACACTATGGGGTGGGGAGACTGGATGACTGAGGAGGAGAGAGAAGGAGAGGTTTTGAGGGCTGAGCGCTTGATGAGCACGGGCTACCAGCTGTTCCGGCTTTTGGCAGCCTGCTTGCTGCAGACAAGTGGCCGTGGGTACGTCATCACTCAAGAGCATTCTTGTCGGCTTTGCTGATGCTGGTGCATGTGCAGCATGGGAGGAGGTGCAGGCCTGGTTTGACCTAACCATGGATCTGTCTTTAATCACTATTAAAAGCAGTCATTGCTACCCTCCCTGGTGGCACTGGAGTACTGAAAGTGTAATGGAAAGAAGTTGAACTAAAAGTAATGTCTTAAACCTATTAATTTAGAATGACCAAAAGGAAAAGAAGCTCACAGGAGAGAACTCTTGCCTTTTATTTCCCATTAATTGAGCCAAAGAAAACTCTTTCCTTCAAATGGCTAAGCCGAGCCATTCTTCTAGCTCTCATTGTTCTCTGGTGTTTGCAAAGGGCACTATCTGGCTGTGCGGCTGTGCCAAACAGCTCTCAGGACAGTCGTTTAACTGAGGACAAACAGCATGGCAGATCCAGCTTTCTCACAGTGTCTGCAGGGAGTTAATAAGAACTCCAAGAAAAAATAAATCTGGACCGAGCACCGTGGCTCATGCCTGAATTCCCAGCACTTTGGGAGGCCGAGGCAGGTGGATCATTTGAGGTCAGGAGTTCAAGACCAGCCTGGACAACATGGTGAAACCCTGAATCTACTAAAAATACAAAAATTAGCTGAGCATGGTGGTACATGCCTGCAATCCCAGCTACTCAGGAGGCTGAGGCAGAATTGCTTGAACCTGGGAGGCACAGGTTATAGTGAGCCAGGATCCCACCACTGCACTCCAGCCTACACTCCAGAGCAAGACTCTTGTCTCAAAAAAAAAAAAAAAAAAAAAGGCCTGGGAAGCACTGGGTTAAAAGAAGTAAAATACCAGCTGGGTGCAGTGGCTCACGCCTCTAATCCCAGCACTTTGGGAGGCCGAGGCGGATGGATCATGAGGCCAGGAGATCGAGACCATCTTGGTTAACACAGTGAAACCCCGTCTCTGCTAAAAATACAAAAAAATTAGCTGGGCGTGGTGGCGGGCGCCTGTAGTCCTAGCTACTTGGGAGGCTGAGGCAGGAGAATGGCGTGAAACCGGGAGGTGGAGCTTGCAGTGAGCTGAGATCACACCACTGCACTCCAGCCTGGGTGACACAGTGAGACTCCGTTTCAAAAAAAGAAAAAGAAGTAAAATACCTTTCTTTACAATAAAGCCTTAAACATATTAATGTGCAATGCAAATCTTCAAGAAGGGTATGCAAAACCGTGTTGGTTTCCTGCTCAACATTCCCCGCCACACGCCTTTGCTGAGAGACCCTCGATTTTGTTGGTTTACAGCACCTGTGTGTCTCACGGGCTCCTCCCTGATCCCAGGAAGAAATGTTCACAGGTCTGAGCCATTTTCCTTCGGTGACTGCTTTAGTTTGGCCATGTGCTGCAGTCCTGCATGTAATGAATGTAAAGACAATCAGCCCTGGGAACCTCTAGGAAGGATTTCTTGACTCTTAAAACATGACACAGGATGAGTCCTTGCCTCTTCCTGCCTTAGGACATTGTCATGTGAAGACATGGGCTTGGCGCTACTTCAGTCCTGTTGAAATCATGAGGGAAAAGTCAAGAAAATCTCAGAGAAATGGATCTTGATCTTTGATGCTGTTAAGTTGTGCATTAACCAACCCCTGAATGGCCCTTTGAGTTTGTCACTTTGTAGTTTAGGTCTTAGGGTATCCTGTGATGTTCAACTCATAGCACCCTGAAACCAAGGGCCACATAAAGTACAGACAGTGCCCAACCAATTCATCTGACCACAGAAGGTCTCCCCAGACTAGGGCTCTACTAAGAATGCCTTGGGAAAGGCTGACAGAGTGAGGAAGATAGAGGTGAAGGTCAGATGTTCCAGGCTCTACCCCAGGTTCTAAAAATCACGTGAGCATCTGGGCCTCATTTTCAACTCTCTGTAAAGAATGTGCCAACTAAAACAACAGAAGTCAAGCAGCTAATACTGTGCATGGCGCATGGTAGGTGTGTCACACATAAAGAGCTGTCATTCATCAAATGAAAGTGGGGAGGAGAGGAGTCGTCCAGTTTCCGAGTCTCATTTATGCCCGAGAGATCTTTGTAACTATTCCAAAAATAATATATGTTCCTTGACCCCATACCCATTTATAGAACTCTCTTGCCTCACTCAGCAGGAAGAAAGAGAAAATAAAGATTCCATAGATGTCCTAGGCAAGCATGCTAACTCCCGGGTCCCTAATCCCCACTCTTCTGCTAGAGCGAGCTGGGATCAACTCCCTGGATGGCCAGAGTACTTCTGTGTCTGCTACAGGCTCTGAAACGTTCTTCAGTGAGAACGTCCACATGTACCAGAGACCCAGTCTGCCGCAGAGGAGAAATCTCCACTCTAGGCACTTGTGGGGATGCCAAGGGGATTGAGTTCTTCCTCGTCCAGAGCTCTGGCTGAGACTCAGAGCAGCAGCAGACAGACAACTGACTAGGGGCTTTGCTCGCTTTCTCTCTCTCTCTCTCTCTCTCTCTCTCTCTCTCTCTCTCTCTCTCTCTCTCCCTCCTCTCTCCTTTCTCTTTCTCTCCGTTTTGTTTATTGAGGGAAACATTTAATTTGTAATTATATATTTCATCCCCAGAAAAAGAATCCCAGGGTTTTCTTTCCTGTGTGCTTTTATCATGCTTCCTCGTGGTCCATGATGCCAGCTGCAGTCATCAGTTCAACAAAACCAAACTGATGGGATGGAGACTAATCTGCCATTTTTTTAGGTCTGAGTTGCACAGTAAATCTGGAGATGATCACTGCACATTTATTTGGCCTGCCTGTGAGGGTCACAACAATTTTCTCTGTTCTAGGATCAACAACGATTTCAAATTTTCCGAAGTTACCGAGCTTCATCATCACAATTAAAAACCGGACAATGATACGGGAGCACAGCCTAATAAGAACCTGGTGTTGGCTGGCGCACTGGCTCAAGCCTGTAATCCCAAAAATCTGGGAGGCTGAGACAGGTGGATCACTTGAGGTCAGGAGCCCACTTCACTCCTTCTGCCTGCCCCACTCTCTGAAAGGAGAAGAGATGCAGCCACCTACCAAGATTCTCAGGAGAAAAGCAGACAGGGCTGAAGAAGAACCATGCCACAGAGGCCAGATGAGGCAGGGGGACCGGGCATGTTGGAAACACCTCCTGTGGGGCTGAACACCAGCAGAGAAGAAAGGGGGCAAAGGTGCCAAGATAGGGCATGGGACTGCAAGAACACAAAAGGGATGTTCCAGCCGGGCGCAGTGGCTCAAGCCTGTAATCCCAGCACTTTGGGAGGCTGAGGTGGGTGGATCATGAGGTCAGGAGTTCGAGACCAGCGTGACCAACATGGTGAAACCCCATCTCTACTAAAAATACAAGAATTAGCTGGGCATGGTGATGCACGCCTGTAATCCTAGCTATTCAGGAGGCTGAGACAGGAGAATCACTTGAACCCAGGAGGCAGAGGCTGCAGTGAGCTGAGATCATGCCACTGCACTCCATCCTGGGTGACAGAGCAAAACTCCATCTCAAAAAAAAAAAAAGGGGGGGGGGGATGTTCCCTGGGCTTTGGGGATAATGGGATTAGAATTATTCTTTGGGCCAGTCTTTAAATCTGACAGTTCTCTGGGACTGGACTATGAGATTCCTAACTTTTATTTTTTTTATTTTTTATTTTTGGAGTCTATAAATTTATTGAGTAAAAACAAAATCAATGTCAGATACATTATATTTGATTCGGTTCAAATTTGGCTGATGTCCAAATACAGCAGAGAAGAACAGAGGGAGAAAAGGACATGGTGTTGCTGGCAAGGGGACACTGAACAGAACAGTTTTCCTTTCATTATAAAAGCGGGCATCACACAGCCGGTGTGAGTCAATTAACCAAGGCAGGGGATTCAACGTTTTACGAGCAGGGGGAAAACCAAAGTAAGCAGAGAATTTTCAAGAGAGGAGAGGGCCTAGAACACTGAGAGAAAAAGCTGCAGCAGTGGCCAGCTGGAGAACAGTGGTTGGATCTGCTGGGTCACTTGGGGAATAGGGTGACCACTTCGTAGCCCTCGGGTGGTGTGATTCGCTCCCAGGCATGCTTCTCACAGAGGATTTGATCCTCCACAAAGAAATGGCCCTTCTGTTTCAGGCTGGTGCCACAGTCAGTGCACACATAACACTCAGGGTGGTGGTGATGGTCCCGCAGCTTCACACCGACAATTCCAGGGCCACAGTTGTCACACACGGGCAACTTCTGAGCATTTCCAATTAACGCAGCCACTTTAGTGACAGGAGCTTTAACACTTCCGAATCCTGAGGGCTTGTTGGGATCCCTTTTTCTTCAGACTCCAGGATTTCCTGCAAAACCGGGAAAAACATGGACTGTTTTGGGGGCTCATTCAACTCCTGTTTCTCATGATGCATCTTGTAAACTTTAGATTCTTTGTCGATGACACGGCTGCTTGGAGGCTGAGCATGGTCTAAGGGTCTGCCGTTCGCCTCCACCCCGCTGGCAGCAGTCTTTGACTCCAGGGCGTTGTTGAAGTTGGAGATATTTTCAGAAGAGTAGAGGCCAGCTGGGTTGCTTTGCTGGTTTGTGATGACCCTGGCGGCAGTGCTGGAGGCAGGCGAGGTGGTAAAGGGCATGGAACTTCGGTTGTGGGCGCATCCTATGTGCAGGACCTCCTGGGGTTCAGAGGCTACATTCATCTTGTATGGATGACACTTCCCTTCCTCCGTCACCAGAGGAGACCAGACTTTATGTTTGGATCTGGCCAAAGTGAGAGTCATGTTGTCTGTGCAGCCTTTGATTCTGTTCTGAGCTTCCAAATGCGTCATATTGCGAGAATTTTCCCCATCAATGGCTGTGATTACATCTCTGATACATGAATTAGCTAGAGCCACCTTGCTTCCAAGAGTGACCCGGGAAATGGCGAGAGGCTGCTCGAAGACCTTGCTGCCCATGAGGCAGAAGTCCCTCGGCCCCGGGCCCTGGAGGACGATCTGCTGGGTGGTCAGGGCGGGCTGTGGCAGGTGACAACCCACAGGGACAGACAAGCAGGACGTGGCATGGTGTGCAGGGCTCCCCTGGCAGCTCGAGATTCCTAACTTTTAAATGTTACAAGCACTGTGATTGTGATGCCCAGTGTCAGTTTGGAGGAATGGGTATTTGATGAGTCAGTGTCAATCTAGGAAGGCTTCTTGGAAGAGGCGACTATTGAGCCAAGTTATAAGGCTGTGCTTCTTCTTCTCTTATGTGCATAGGAATTACCAAGCTCTGATTCAGTAGGGGTGGGGTGGGGCCTGCGATTCTGAATTTCTAACAAGATCCTAGGTGATACTGATGCTTTGAGTAGCAACATTCCAAAGGATTATCGAGTTATCGGAATGAAAAGGGTCTCGGTCTTTCGAAGAAGACATTCTTGGCACCAGGCAAAATAGAGCAAAGGGGGAAGGTACGCAGTACCCATTAAGAGCATGGTGTGTGAGGAGGGAGTGAATGAGACAGACCTCGCTTGGGGGGTCCCTGGACTGAGAAGGGCCTGGTGGAGTGAATGATGGAGTCTGGAGTCGCCTGTGCATGACAGTGTTTCTCAAGGTGGAGCCCAGCTCTATCAGAAGCCCTTGGGCACTGGTTGAGAATGTGCATCACTCCACCCACAGAACTTTGGATTTTTGGAGGTCTGGAGGTGGCTCAAGAATCTGCATTTTTAAGAAACTTTCAAGGCAATTCAGATGCAAACTAAAGTTTGATAACCTGCTTTGGGCAATTAAAGGTTTTCTGAGAGAGGAAGGACAAGATTAGACTTGCATTTTGGAGAGATGCTCTGGGTACCTGAGGAAGATGAGGCCGGGAACAGGGAGGCTGGGGAAGGGCTAAGGTGGTTATGCAGGCCAGAGAAGCTGAGGGCTTGCAACAGGATCCTGGCAATGGCAATGGAGAGGATGAACTTAAGTGACATCCATCAGTCATTCCCAGTGGGCTGCCACTCATGAGTATATGGGGGCAAGATAAATAATGAGTTCAATTTTGCCAAGTTTGGAGGATATCTAGGTACAGAAGTCCATCAGGCAATTGAATATGAGAGTCTGAAGTTCAGAAACGAGGACCAGGTTTGGGTATAGATTTTAGAGTCAGTCACTTATAGTATATTTACCTTTAAGCACTATGGTGAACTTCATGTTGGCTGCACTAGGCTTTTCAGATCTTCCCAGAGACTATGGGTGGGAGCGAGGGGAGAACGGTGGTCTGAGTACTAATTCTGCCAAGAACCAATACTATTACTAGTGGTGATGCTGATCATCACGTGCGGGGACCAGACCTTTCCTGTAGCATGTCCGGATCTTTTGTCAGTTCTCCCATTGAAGACTTGCAGGCTTCTTAAGTAATGAGTCCAGCCTCCCAGAATCAGCCTGGGAAAACGGAGGACCTCGTTATGGGGATCTATCAAATCTTTCTGCTGTGCTTTGACCTTGTAAGACACATTTTCACACTCCAAGGGTAAACCGTGCTGAACATGATAGCATCAGCTTATGGAGCCCTGTGCCGGGTTCTAGGGATGGTCTCTGCCCTTAAGAAACCCCAACCAATTGGAAGAAACAGACAAGGAGTTGGACATTCATGCTGTTATGTGTCCAGTGCATAGAAATCTAAATAAAACTGGGGTTTCAGGGAAGGCTTAGTGGAAGAGGTGACACCTGTTAGATTTTGAGGGAGGAACAGAAGTTGGGTAGACAAAGTAATGGAGGTGAGGGAGAAGAAGTATTTTAGGCAGAGGAGACAGCACATGCCAGGCACAGGGTCATGAACCAGGACATGGTCAGGGAACAGTGAAGACGTAGATCTGGCTGGAGCAAAGGCCTATGTGGGACAGAGATGGGAAACCAGTCTAAGCGGGAAGGAGCAGAGCCTACCATGAAGGGTCTCATTGTGTGCAACGATATGGAATTTAAAGTAATCTTAAAAACTCTAAGGAGGTCCAGGCACCATGCCTCACAGCTGTAATCCCAGCACTTTGAGAGGCCAAGGTGGGAGGATCACTTGAACCCAGGAGTTCGAGACTAGCCTAGGCAACATAGTGAGACTCCAGCTCTACGAAAGTTATTCTTTTTTTCTTTTTTTTTCTTTTTTTCTTTCTTTTTAATTAGCTGGGCATGGTAGTATTGCCTGTAGTCCCAACTACTCCAGAGGTCAGGCAAAAGGATTGCTTGAAGTCTAGGAGCTCGAGGTTATAGTAAGCTATGATTACACCACTGCACGCCAGCCTGGGCAACAGAATGAGACCTTGTCTCAACAAAACAAAACAAAAAAACAAAACAAAACAAAAAACAAAACAAAACAGAAAACCCCCACAAAACTCTAAGGAGGGACACTAACCGACAGCTAGGTGTGGGTGAGGACCAACCAGGTTTCTACAGTGATCACCTGGGCATGAAGAGGAATTGAAACAAGAGAGTACAGCCTCAATCCTCAGCAACTTCTGGTCCAGCCACCAAACTTATCTCTATTTTGTCTCCTCCCCACAGCCAGCAGCCAGAACAAGCCACCATCTCCCCTGGGGTCTCACAGTAGCCTCCTGACTGGTCTTGCTGCTTCCACACTTACACTTCCTGTTCTCTGCAAGGCAGCCGGAGTGACCTTTCACTACGTAAGTCATATTATATCCCCTCTCTGCTGTAAACCTTTCAATCAGTTTCCATGAATGGTTCTGGGAATAAAGTCCAGCTTCCTTCCCCTTATTCACTTGATCTGGCCCTTCCCACTTGTCTGACCTGTTTTCTAGCCCATGCTCCCTGTCCTTGTCTATACTCCTAATGTGTGGTCTTTCTATTCCTTAAACATGCCTGGCTCAGTCCCATGTTAGAGCATTTCTGCTGGCTCTCTCTCCTGCCTGGAACTTCACACAGCTGGAAATTCTTGCTCTTCAAGTTTTAATTTATTTTTATTTTTATTTTTTGAGACAGAGTTTTACTCTTGTCACCCAGACTGGAGCGCAATGGTGCGATCTTGGCTCACTGCAACCTCTGCTTCCTGGATTCAAGCAATTCTCCCACCTCAGCCTCCTGAGTAGCTGGCATTACAGGTGCCTAGCACTGCATCCAGCTAATTTTTGTATTTTTAATAGAGATGGGGTTTCACCATGTTGGCCAGGCTGGTCTCGAACTCCTGACCTCAGATGATCCACCCACTGTGGCCTCCCAAAGTGCTGGAATTACAGGTGTGAGCCACCATGCCTGGCCACAAGTTGTAATTTAAACATCACTTCCTCATAGAGACTTTCCCTGACAACACCCTCAATCTCCAGGAGCTCCTCAGTCATTCTCCATCAAAACACCCTATTTCGATTCTCTGAACAGCTCTTATTACTATCTGGTATTTTCCTGTTTGTTTTATATATTTGTTTTCTCTCTCCTCTGTAGTAGACAGTGTCCAAAAATGGCCACCATCAAATGTTTCTCCCATTGTATACACATGCTGCTCCGCTATTCAAGAGGTCAAGTTTATTTCTCCTTCCATTGAATCTGGACTCGCCTCATGATTTCTTATCACTTGCTTTGACTGACGGAACAAGGCAGAGAGGATGCTGTGCCAGTTCTGGGCCTAACTTTCAAAAGGCTTTTCAGCATCTGCTTTTACTCTTGGAGATCAGCTACCATGTAGCAAGTCTGACTACCTCGAGACCACCATGCTGTGAGGAAGCCCAAGCTCTCCACATGGAGACAGGCCATGTGGAGGAGCAAAAAATGCTGATGTTTGACAGTATGAATGCTGGAAACCAATGAATTGAAATGAGAATGTGGGATATTGGAGTTTGTGTGTTTTCAATAAGTTTAGGGATATTGAAGTTTACCATTTCAGTTCTGAGTTTTGAGAATGTACAGGATATAGAGATGGCTGAGGTGGAGAGGAGACAATGGTCACCAAAGTTAAGGAGGTGAACAAATTTGAGGCCAGGATACTGGCTGATTCACACATGAAAATTCAGCTTTTCCGGGGTGATGGCAGGTCTGGCAGTGGGGAGAGGCACTGGAAGATTCCGCTCGGGAACTGTGAGAGCCACACAGGGGCAGGTGGTTTCCTTGGAAAGATCTAGTTTTGATGGAGGCAAACAGATCTCAGTGAAGAGTCTGCAGCCATAGAATGGAGAGACTGTTCACAACTGAACAGGGGTCTCAAGGGCAAGAGAGGGCAACCCAGAGAAACGGGTTGTCAGGAAAGACCTCAGTGGAAGACAAGTGAGGTGTGGGCGTGGCACCTCACTTGGGCTGAGAGTCGAGCAGAGTGCAGATTCAGTTTCACTGGGGGCAGAAGTGAAGGATGATTCAAATGAGATCACTGGGGAAGTTAACTGGCCTCAAGATTTTGGCTGACCTGGAGAGATAAAAATCTGGTTTTCCTGCCAACACATTCAGAAGAGGGAGAGTGTTTTCTGTTGGCAGTAGAATCAGCAATCGGAGACCTTTGCTCAGGATTCCAAATGAAACTCTGGTGACAGGATACAGGACAGGGTATGTTTACTGATGGCCATCATCAGTAAACACCGTGCTGGCCTCGGGACCTTGACTCTGAGCAGAGGGGAGGAGCAGGCAGCTGAGCCATGTGGTGGACGAGAACCAGGCTCGCCTGCACTGCTCTACTCTGCAAAGCTTTGAAATTCTTAATCATTTACTATCTAATTTAATGTTTAATAATTCATTGTATTAATTTTGGATAATTTGACATTGTAAATAATTTTTGAACAAGGGCCCTGCATTTTCATTTTTCAGTGGGTTCTGCAATGCATGTAGCTGATCTTGCCGCTATACTACTATGTGCATGGGAAGGTTTCAAGAAACCCATCAAACACAGTGCCCGTAGAGACAAAGACACACAGGACGCATCTGAACAAAAGTAGGTAGTCTGTGCTGGCTGAAACCCATCAGGAAACAGGGGAAAGTTCATTCATTCACTCACTCACTGAAAACTTTGTTAAGAGGGAGCAGGGGGAGGTCCTGCTAGTGCCAGGAGCAGGGAGGGAGAAATAAATGACAGTCATGGTCCTCAAGAAGCTCCTACTCCATGGAGTAAGAGAAATGTACACAGGAACAATGCAGCAGAGTAAGGGCTGGGATGAAAATAAACTCCTTCCTTCCATTTCTTCATTTTAGGGGTACATGGTTTGTCAAAAAGACATCAAGTTAAATTAAGGTAATTCTGTCCTACTACACAGAAAATTTATATATGGTTTCTGTGAATATATGGTTTCCTCCCAGAACACCAAAGAACCGTCCTCAACAGGAAACCTCAGTGGCTTGTTCCCTCTGTGTGAGGATGTGTTGAAAAGAGCAAGGAGTCGATTTGGCAGGAAAAAAAAAATGGAGTTACGACTGAATGTTGGCATGATCCTGTGGTTGGAAGGTCAAAACAGAAACTGGCAGCACTACTTTTTATTAAAAGTCCACTTGCAGAGCTCACATGAGATTCTTTGATCTTATAGGTCAGGGCACTGAAGCTTTAGGGCTCCTGAGTTTATTTGGTAGTGAGGCTGCTGGGTTTCTGAATAAAGACCTATGGTTAGAGTGTGATTTCCTGCCCTGCTTTCTGCGTTAAAGGCGTGGTCTGCCTCACTCAGCCAGTCTCAAGGGAGGGAGGAACTGTGGCTGCAGTTTCCCAAATTATCCAAATTAGTACTCAAAAGAGGAGAGTTCTGAGGCCCGGCAACTCTGAGAAAATCCTGAAAAACCTTGTGATAAAAAGGTACATCTTTCCTTAAAGCCAGAGCACTAAGTCAGTAGAACTGAGCCCTGAAGCTAAGTGAATGAAGGGCTTGAGAGTTGCTGTCAGTGGTGAAGATAAAATAGGTATTTAACCTTACGAATGGTGGCATTTTAGCCCAGAAGAGTGGAAGGGACCTGCGTTTGTACCCATTACACTTAATACTTAGAGAGAGTAAGGCCAGCCCTAAAGTTCAAAGGAGACCCATCCATTTCCAAAAGGCTACTTAAAAAAAAATTTTTTTTTTGAGACGGAGTCTCGCTCTGTCGTCCAGGCTGGAGTACAATGGTGCGATCTCAGCTTACTGCAACCTCCACCTCTCGGGTTCAAGTGATTCTTCTGCCTCAGCCTCCTAAGTAGGTGGGACTACAGGCGTGTGCCACCACACCTAGCTATTTTTTTTTTTGTATTTTTAGTAGAGACGAGGTTTCACCATATTGTCCAGACTGGTCTCGAACTCCTTACCTTGTGATCCACCTGCCTTGGCCTCCCAAAGTGCTGGGATTACAGGCGTGAGCCACCACGCCTGGCCAAAAAAATTTTTTCAACTGAAAAAAAGATATGCTAATTGTAGAAAAAGCATAAAACTGCAAGAAAGAGATAATTTTTAAAAGCCATCTTTAGTCCTACTACCAGAAATAATCACTGTTTTTTGGTATATTTCCGAATTTTCTTCTTTGCATGCGTATACATATATAAATAGTTATGGGTTCATACCATCCATGTTGCTTTGTTACTCTGTTTCATGTAATACTAAATCGTGAAATTGTTTCATGTCAATAAATACATTTAAATGATATTAAGTGCCTAAATATTCCTTTGCAGTTATGTTATTATTTATTTAATGAATTGCCTATTATTGGAGATTAATGTTGTTTATAATTTTTTTTTAAAAAAATTTATTAGAGATGGGGTCTTGCTATGTTGACCAGGCTGTTCTCAAACACCTGGCCTCAAGCAATCCTCTTATCTCTGCCTCCCAAAGTACTGGGATTACAGGTGTGAGCTACCACATCTGGTCTGTTTATAATTTTCGGTGATTATTCTTAATTATTTCCTTAGTATATGTTCCAAAGAATTTAATTGCTAGGTCAAAGCTTATGACCTTTTAAAGGATTGTGATAGTGTATCAGTCAGATAGGCTAAATGTTATAACAGACATAGCCAAAATCTCAGTGGCTTAACACAATAAAGATGTATTTCTCTATGTCACAGTTCAACACAAGTCATTGGTTGGGAGTAGAAGGCACTCTGCATGGTTGTCTGGAACCAGGGTTTGCCCACCTGATGGGTCTCCATTTGCCCCGGCCTTGGACTTCTCCACTGGCTGCTCTGATTTCACTTGACAGGTAAAGGGAGGGAGAGAGAGCATGGAGAATTGCACAGGTAGTTTTAGGGTCAGGCCTGGCGGTGACTCACATCACTTCCTCTGCCCACCTTCCAATTGTCCAGAACTCAGTCACATGACTGCTCCTAACTGCAAGGAAGGCTGGGAAGTATAGTCTTCCTGAGTGTCCAGGAGGAAAACAAGAGTGTAACAGACCCAGAACAAGCATTGTCTCTGCCTCAAACATAACCAACTTGCCAATCAGCAATGTTTTACCAGTTATTTATTTATTTATTTATTTATTTATTTAGAGACAGAGTCTCATTCTGTTGCCCAGGCTGGAGTGCAGTGGTGTGATCTCAGCTCACTGCAATCTCTGCCTCCCGGGTTCAAGTGATTCTCTAGTCTAAGCCTCCCGAGTAGCTGGGATTACAGGTGCACGCCACCACACCCAGCTAATTTTTGTATTTTTAGTAAAGACGGGGTTTCACCATGTTAGCCAAACTGGTCTCGAACTTCTGGCCTCAGTTGATTCCCCACCTCAGTTTTTCCAGTTTATATTCCCACCAGCAGGGTACAAGGATTCCTATTTCCCTACTTCCTCAGTAATTAAGAGGATGACGCTCTTTCCGTTGTTTTTTATAGATCTGCATGGAACAATGCGGCTTCTCTGCATGACTGGAGTTTGTTTTGTCTTTGAAGATAATCTCACTAGGATCAAGGCCATACCTGCTGGAGAGTCAGGACTCTGGATTTCTGATTGTTTTCAGGACAGCTACTCTCATCCTAGGCTGATCTAAGTTTCTGGGTCTTCTCTGCCTGTTCTTTCCTCTCCCCTTCCCTTCTCTGCTGCAGAAAGTGTTTTATGCGGGTGTCAGCAACATCAGGACCTTCCAAACCCCTTGCCCAAGTATCATCCCTGAATGCAAAACTCACTTAGAGGCCTAGGGAAGAGATTAGAGCTCTGCTTTTCCTCTGCCACCTCAGGTGTGTTCTAGCTTACAAGACACTTTCACAGAAAAAAAATTCAGGGAATGGAATGGGAAGGCAAAAATAGCTGCTTGATGCTGACTTGGCACATTGACTTCGACCAAATCACCCAGCGCCTCGTCCTTAGTACTCTGGTGACCACAGAATAATCCTCGCGCAGTGAGTAGTGGAGGTCAGGAGGAGTAAACTGCCTAGATGTCATGAAGGGAAAGCACTAGACTTGTGCAAAGTCTATTCTTGTCCGTTTCCCTGTGAATCCAGGTTGCTGAACATCGGCCGATGTCTGAGCTGTGGTTTCCTCCTGGTTTTGAAATTTAGTTACTAGAAGACAATGCTTTTGAATGGCTTCTTTGCCATGACTTTCATAGGTCCTGCTGGCTGTTGCCTAATGAATGTCTGATAGGCCTAGCCCCTTGGCAAAGCAATGTTTTATTTGCAAAATTATGCTTGTCCAGTGCCTCCTGGGAACTGAAAGCCTGGCATCAGCAGAGGAACGCAAACAGGGCAAATCATGGATCTCTAAGGCTTGCATTGCTTGGGGGCCATGGCACACAGCACTGCTAAAAGCCTAGGACAATCTGTGTGTTTTAGGAGCAAACCAATGCCTCGCACTTCTAAGCTGTATCCTTTGCTCCCTCCCTGAGAGGCAGCTGTGTGCTCTGGACTTCCTAGGTAAGTGACTCACACCAACTATAAGCCTGGCTTATGACCTAGGAAAGGAAACAGGAAGTGGCTTAGAGACATAAAGAGCACAGCCCAGAAGGGGCTGCCATGGAATTCTCCTCAGATGAGAAGGGGTCCAATGGCCAGAGGGGCAACTTGGCATCCTCTCCTTCCCCACGTTACCACGATGCCCTTGGCAGGGACCATTTGATGGGGAGTCGGATGTCTTCCTGGGGATGGTGAACAGGGGTGAGGGAGGGGGAACTGCTGCTGGGTCAGTAGCTCCTCTCCAGAGTGAGTCCATCAGTGGAATGCCATGCCCCTTCTCTATCCCGTCTTTGCAAGTGGGCTTGGGTTCTTGGGATGAGTTTCATCAGGCCTTATACATGCAGACTGTGAAGAGGTGCCTCCAACAAGAAAAACCAATGTCTGGCAAGTCCTCTAAGGGCAGGGATTCTGGAGAGGCCGCCCTATCCTCAGCTTGGCCCTGGCACATTCTGGCTGCAGGTAAGATGGCTGCAGCAGAGGGAGGGGAGGGGCCTCCCTGTTGATGGAGACCACCATGCAGGGCTTCGCTATGCTTCCCTTTCTGGCTCTCCCAGGGAGGAAGGGTGGCTGGTGGCTGGCAGCAGGGCTTGTGGAGGCTCAGTCCTGGGCCTGGTCCTGCTTCTGTTAGAGGTGGCTGGTTGTGCAGTGGCATCCCGGCTGCTCCTCTTGGAGCCCCCATGACCACAGTTCCAGGCTCCACCCCCATTTCTCACCACTGGTGGTGAGAAATGGAATTTTTTGTTTTGTGTTTTTATGCTCTTCCCATAACACCCAGCACCTATCCCCAGGCATGAGTCCCGAAGACCCGTAGCCATGGCAGGGCAAGGCCTAGGTATTGAAGGAGGATCCCACTCAGAGGCCAGTTCCACCCACTGCAAAATGCCCTCTGAGGACCCTCACTAGACCAGTTCCTCAAAGTGCGGTCCACAGGCTGCCATCAGCGGAATCATGGGGTGAGGAAGGGGCTGGTAAAAACATGGGTTCTTGGCCCCCTCTGCAGACCTCCAGAATCTAACCCTCTCAGGAAAAGTCCTGGAAATCTGTGTGTCTAGAAGCACTTTCTTCTCCAGGTTGATCAGCTCAGAAATGTCTAAATACTTTTCTCAATGCCAATCCTGGTCTCATTTATTATCCTTCTCATGAAAATGATTTGCTTCCTTTCAACCTTGTATGACCTCTGAAAATATGACCTAAAGCAGAGGGTCATATTTTCTTATGCACTCACATAAGAAACATCACCTATGGCCTTCATTGGCAAGCATGGATTGCTGTTTTCAATCAGGGGCTTTGAAGGAAGACACCTTTGATCATCGGGCTGCCTCTATCTGCTTTTTCACTGAGTTGTC
This sequence comes from Rhinopithecus bieti, assembly GCF_001698545.2. NCBI lineage: Eukaryota > Metazoa > Chordata > Mammalia > Primates > Cercopithecidae > Rhinopithecus > Rhinopithecus bieti. The sequence continues at coordinate 1,675,072 of NW_016814053.1, read as the reverse complement.
ACTATTAAATGCCCTTCCCTGGCTTTGCCTTCTCTCTTCTCCACCAGAAAATGGGCCTGCTGCTCTAAGAGTTTGGACTCTCGGAGTCCTCTAGCACAGGGGCCATGAAAATAAATGACTTCCTTGTTTGCTGATGGAGCAGAGGTAGAATCTCTTGGTGTTTCCACAGAGAAAATACTGACTGTGAAGAGCCGAGAAAGATGACATGATGAAGCCATCAGGGGAGGCACCAAACATCCTCAACTCTGCTTACCTATGGTTTTCTCCAGCCCTCCCAGAGCTCCTCCTGCGTGAGTAATGCAGTGTGTGCTGGTCAAGTGTCTCACTGAAAAAAGAAAGAAACCCTGATTTGCAGCATTGGCCAATTCCTGTAGTGTAAATACTCCCACCATGGCAGATTTCAGGTTACCAAGGGTTTCACAACTGGTTCACAAGTCTTGACTGTAATGACCAGCTCATGCAACTCCAGCACCTCATCATCTCCGCCCTGTCCCAGAAAATCCCCACATCACACCCAGGCTGAATGTCACTTTCAGCTTCTCAGTCAGAAGGAGAAGTGGTTAAATATACCAGGATGGTAATGACTAAGTATCAGAATGGTGAGTGTGGAGGGTCAGGATGTCTGCCAAATTGGAGATGACTCTTCACTTCTCAATCTTGGTGTCTCATCTGGGGAAGTTGGAGGGAGACATGCACAGCTTCTCATGAACAGTCCTGGAAGCCCTTACCCCAAGGCCTCACGGGGCTCTCTCCAGGGCTTGCTCTTTCTCACTCTCTACTTTAAAAGCCTATGATTCATTGCCAGAGAACAGAAGGCTCCATCCTAATGGGCCAAGTTGAAAACGGCGGGATTGGGAGCTGTCTAGACTCTAGGTCCTGCCTTTTGTTTTGGCTGGTGTCAAAATGGACTCTAGAAACTGGCCTCAGGAAGATTTCCCATCGAACAACCAAAGACTGAACAGCCTGGACTGACCTTTTTCTAATTTTTAGGGGTCTTGTGAACAAGAGTCAGGTGGGCGGACAGCTCTTGTAAAGCTAAGTGTAACTAAATTTGTCCATAGCCTGTGACAGCAAAGATCACAAAACTCTTCCTTCCCCTTTAGGGCCTGGGAGTGACGCCAAGTGACGCCGAACTGAGGGGAGAATGGTGACCTATTTTATCTCCCAAACATTGGGCAGTCAGTTGCATTTGCAGATTTAAAATCCACCCACACTGCTGCAGTTTCTGTTCTCGTGCCCCCCAGGCATACTTCTGGCTGGAGCTGGTTTTGTAAAGTGGAGTTGGCCGTGGGTGTGGGAGTCCTCCTCGGAGAGCCTGGTCTGACAGCCCCAGTCCACAGCCCTCCCATGGGCTTTTGGGCTGCTCCAGTCCTGGCAGGTGCACAGCGCAGGGGAATCTGGTTTTGTCCTGGTCTCAGCTGGGGAAGTCTAGTTAAAGAAAGAAAAGGTCAGCCGGGTGCAGTGGCTCACACCTGTAATCTCAGAACTTTGGGAGGCTGAGATGGGCAAATCACGAGGTCAGGAGTTTGAGACCAGCCTGGCCAACATGGCGAAACCCTGTCTCTACTAAAAATACAAAAATTAGCTGGGCGTGGTGGCGGATGCCTGTAATCCCAGCTACTCGGGAGGCTGAGGCAGGAGAATCGCTTGAAACCGGAAGGTGGAGGTTGCAGTGAGCTGAGGACCCACCACTGCACTCCAGCCTGGGCAACAAGAGCGAAACTCTGTCTCAAAAAAAAAAAGATCTCAGTGGAAATGGCCTTGAATCTGGGGTCTCTGTAATATTCCAATCACTCAATCACTTAACAAATATTTATTGAGGGCCTACTAGGTGCCACACATTGGAAGACAGTGGAGGGTGAAACAGAGTCTGCCCTCAGGGAGCTTACAGTTTAGATTACAGGCAAGACAGTGCTTACACATGTAATTCCAGATGAGTCAATAATGACAGGGGTGCAGAGGCTTTGAAGCAGAAGCATAAGATGCAATGGGAACATAAAACAGGGAAGCCTAATGCAGACTAAGGGGCCTGAGGAGGGTTCCTCGAGAAAGTGAGGTTGAAGCTGAGAACCTGAGGGGTGGTTTGCATGCAGTACAATTGAAGGTTGAAAGGGAAGATCTTCCAATGCACAAAGAATTTATGCTGCAGAAACATTCTCTTCCTGAAGATACATTTGGGAATGTAGGTAGAAATTAACTGTCTTGCCTTCATATACAGTGTAGTGGAGACCACTGTGGATCTCCAGCTGTTTGTCTTTTCTTAGTGACAAGTCCCCAGTTTTTGCTAGGTACATAGCTACCCAGAGAAAAAATTATGTGGCCACCTTACTATGCTCCAGCCAATGAGATGTCAGCAGAGGTAATATGCGGGGCCTCTGAGAAGGCTCTTTTCTGCTACCTGGTACCTGGCTGGAGGCTGAAAAGCCATTAGGGACCATGAAGAGACATGCTAAGGTTGGAGAGTCAGCGTATTACATGGAACCTCCTTCTCTGATGGCCATGGGCTGTGATACGAGCCCTGGATTGCCTATTTCCCGACTTCTTTTGTAAAAGTGAGAAATAAAGGTCAATTTTTTAAAAAGCATCTATTATTTTGACATTTTCTGTCATACACAACCAAATATAATCCTAACTACTATACATGGCTTCTTTTCAGCTTAATGAAAAGATCATTGTTCTGCACTACACATAAATTACCTATTTTATAGAAAAGTCTGTGATTACAGTATCTATTTTCCCAGCCTCCTTCTTCACCTCCTTGATCCCCTTATCATCCCCTCGGTCCTGCACCTCCTCTCTTTCCTGACTCCCACACCACAGCTAGGCCTGCCCTCTGTGCTTTTGCCTCCAGGAATGAATGAGACTCACAGCCCAAAAGTTCTGCAAGCCTCGGCTACCTTCCCTCAGTGGCTGCCCTGGCAAAGGTCCTGCTGCGCAGAATCACACAAAGTCCAGCAAAGCAACTGGTCTTTCCTGCCCCTTCTCATTCTTCCCAAGAAAGTGTGAAGAGTTAGAATACTCAGGCAGAGCTAGAAAAAGCGCACCCTTTTAGAGAAACCACAAGAATGATTGGAGGTGCTTTAATTGAACTGCCCTGCCTTGGGTTTTTCAATCTATGCAGAATTTAATGGATCTGTTTCCCCAGTCTCTGGCTAACCAAATCCAAGACATAAAGAGTCAAGGGGAGAAGGTCAGAATGTTTACTTACAAACCTTTGGGGCTGTCTGGGGTGATTGCAGGCCTCAGCATGCTGGCTTTGGGTGGTATGAGGCTGGGGATGCATAGAATTCTGTCCCCGCTGCCTCTGCCTCAAAAAAACTTGAAGGCTTAAACCCCAGTACCTCAGACTATGGCCTTATTTGGAGATAGTCTTTACAGAGGTAATCAAGCTAAACTGTGGTCATTAAGGTCAGCCCTAATCTAATCTAACTCCTGTCCTTATGAAAAGGGGAAATTTGGTCGGGCACGGTGGCAGCTCACGCCTGTAATCCCATGACTTTGGGAGGCCAAGGGGGGCGGATCACAAGGTCAGGAGTTTGAGAACAGCCTGGCCAATATGGTGAAACCCCATCTCTACTAAAAATACAAAAGTTATCCAGGCGTGGTGGTGCGCGCCTGTAGTCCCAGCTACTTGGCAGGCCAAGGCAGAAGAACCGGGGAGGCAGAGGTAGCAGTGAGCTGAGATCGAGCCACTGCACTCCAGCCTGGGTGACAGGTGAGACTCTGTCTCAAAAAAAAAAAAAAAGAAGAAAAGAAAAAAAGAAAAGGGAAAAGGTGGGGACAGACACATCCACAGTGAGAACAGCGTGTGAGATGCAGGCAGAGGTCAGGGTGATGTTTCAGCAAGCTGAGGAATACCAGAGATTGCCAGCAAACCACCAGAAGCATGGAAGAGGCATCCAACAGATTCTGCCTCTCAGCCCTCAGGGAAGCCAGCCCTGCTGACACCTTGGTCTTGCACTTCTAGCCTCTAGAACTCTGAAGACAAATTTCTGTTGGTTATGTCACCTAGTTTGTGATACGTTGTGGGGGTAGCCCTAGCAAACTCAGGCAAGGTCCTTCAAGTACCAAAGAATGGAGGAGTTTGGTGACAGCCACTGGTCTCAGGCGATTTCCCTGTGGCCTCACATCAGGATGTGAAGACGTGGGGAGCAGCTGGCCTCCTCTATTTTTCTGTAGCTGACGGAAAGCGAAAAAAAAAAGCACAAACAGCCTCATGGCCTCGAAACGCTGCATCCCTTCAAGCATCAGGTGTTTCTCTTTCAGAAAGGTTGTTATTTGCACCAGTAACAACTATATAAGTAGTGCTTGCTAATTTGCCAGGAACTATTCTAAGTGCTTTAATATTCTAATTCCTTTTGTTATTGTGACAGAGGAGGAAACTGAGGCACAGAGAGGTTAAGCGAGTTACTTAAGGTTAGCAGCTAATACGTAGAGAAGGTGAAATTTGGGGGTTTTTGTTTATTTGTGTAGAGCTGGGGTCTCACTATGTTGCCCAGGCTGGTCTTGAATTCCTGGAATCAAGCAATCCTCCCACTTCAGCCTCCCAAAGTGCTGGAATTGCAGGTGTGACTGCACCCACCTGAAAAGGTGGGGTTTGAACCCAAACAGACTCCCTCCAGAGTCCACACATTTAACCACGACATCTTTAAGTGCATGAGCTGGAGTCCATCCGATCCTGTGTTGGACACAGTAGTTCCTGATTGAGATTGGTGTGCTGAGTGAAAGCCATTTCCAAGCCATGTCGTTTGCCACAGTGCGTGTGTGTGTGTGTGTGTGTGTGTGTGTGTGTGTGTTTTAACCCCTTGTGTCTATCGCTGGTGGCTGGTGGCTGCCCCAGTCAGGGCCACCTTGAAACAGCAGTAACCCCAAAGCAGCATGTTCCCCTCTCTTCTCATGCTCATTTTCTGGAACTCTTACCTGGCCTGGCTGGGCCAGAACTATCCCCTGGATATTCCCCTCAGTAGAGGAGCTCAAGGAGTCCACTCTCCACCTGCAGGCAACCAGGGTATCCTGACAGAGACCAAATCCTTCAGAAAGGCCTTTTCTGCTCACTTCCTGGGGGTCATGTTACACAAGACTACTTCCCAGAAAGCACAACTGACACTGACTGGCAAGGTCTGTCTGAGTATCTATCATCTATCTATCTATCTATCTATCTATCTATCTATCTATCATCTATCTATCTATTATCTATCTATCTATCTATCTATCTATCTATCTATCTATCTATCTATCTATCTATCTGTCTATCTATCTATCTATCCATCCATCTAAGCTTTTTTTTTCCCCCTTTTCCTGGCAGAAAATCTAAATGTCTAAATGCGTAGGCATCCTTCAACTTATGAACAGTCTTTGCAAACCCCAACTAAATCCTTTCTTTGTTGAATGATTCTTGCATGTGCACAAATGCACAGGTGAAAAAACTTTGTATGTGATCTCTCCTGCCCGGGTTCCGTCCACCTCACCCACTGCTTGGTTTCTGCTTGTGGAATTGGAAGTCCGCAGGGATGGGGGAAGAAAGTCAAAGGACATCCACAGGCTCTGCAAAAGCCAGCCACTGGGTCAAGCTGCCACCATCCGGCTCCTCCCACTGCCTACTTTACCCATCTCACCTCACAAGGGGCTAAGCTAAGGTTTCTTTGGGCATATGGGGCTTTTTTTTTTTTTTTTTTTAGACAATGTCTCACTCTGTCCCCCAGGCTGGAGTGCAGTGGCACAATCACAGCTCATGGCAGCCTTACCCCAGGCTCAAGTGATCCTCTCACCCAAGCCTCCTGAGTAGCGAGGACCACAGGTATGCACCACTGCACCTGGCTAACTTTTAAAACTTTTTGTGGAGACGGGGTTTCACTATGTAGCCCAGGTTAGTTTGGAACTCCTGGGTTCAAGCAGTCATCCCACCTTGGCCTCCAAAGTGCTGGGATTACAGATGTTAGCCACCATGCCTAGCCTACATGGGGCATTTTGTTAAGCAGAAATGAAGAGTCGGTTGCTACTAAGCGTCTGTGCCACTCGCTCTGTGACAGCCCTTCATTTACTATTTTATTCCTTACCATACGCAGATGTTAACCCCATTTTTTTTTTCTTTTTTACTTTTTTTTTTTTGAGACGGAGTCTCGCTCTGTCACCCCGGCTAGAGTGCAGTGGCCGGATCTCAGCTCACTGCAAGCTCCGCCTCCCGGGTTTACGCCATTCTCCTGCCTCAGCCTCCTGAGTAGCTGGGACTACAGGCGCCCGCCACCGCGCCCGGTTAGATTTTTGTATTTTTTAGTAGAGACGGGGTTTCACCGTGTTAGCCAGGATGGTCGGTCGATCTCCTGACCTTGTGATCCGCCCGTCTCGGCCTCCCAAAGTGCCGGGATTACAGGCTTGAGCCACCGCGCCCGGCCGGTTAACCCCATTTTTAAGAGGCTGCATTTGAGGCCTAGCAATTTACTCTGGGGGACTTGAATGAGAGGCTTGGAGCCTGGGCTACAGCAATTCTGAAAAGTCCACTCCATGCCCACGATCCATACCATGTCAGTTACGGAGGTCCCAGAAATGTGTGCTAAGTCAACATGGAGACTGTTTTCTGGGTAAGGACATTTGCATTTTCTCTTTTGTTTTTTCAACAATGAAAATGCTTTGAGTTGATTTTCTAGACTTGGTAACAAAGAAGATGATGACAATAATGATGCAAAACTACGTGAAATTGGGCTGGGCATGGTAGTTCATGCCTGTTGCCCCAGCACTTTGGGTGGCCAAAGTGGGAGGATCACTTGAGGTCAGGAGTTCGAGACCAGCCTGACCAACATGGTGAAACCCTGTCTCTACTGAAAAAAATACAAAAATTAGCAGGGTGTGGTGGCGGGCACCTGTAATCCCAGATACTCAGGAGGCTTAGGCAGGAGAATCGCTTGAACCCGGGAGGCAGAGGTTGCAGTGAGCCGAGATCACACCACTGCACTCCAGCCTGGGCAACAGAGCGAGACCCTGTCTCAAAAAAACAAAAAAAAAAAGGACGTGAAATTGGTGGTAAATCATTTACTGGGGCCTGTGCTGTGGTAGGCTCATGGACAATACAAACATGAGCCTTGCTTTTTAGGAGCCTAAAGTCTGAATGGGAAGGTCAAGCTCTATGTGAAGCAAGTGGACAACTGAGGCTTCTCTAAACTGAAAGTGGCTTTACTGAGGATGTGCTGATCTTAAGGACAGAGACCCCTCCACTTGTCTCAAGGAAGGAGGGATTTAGCGTAGGAGTGCATGTGGTTAGTGCTGTCATGGAGACAGCTCCGAGGCCTGGGGAGGCCTCTCCAACTCACCCCTCCCTCAGGATCCCTGCTCTCTCTGTGCATCTGTTCCCTGCTCCTGTCTCTAATAATGCTTTCTCTGCTCATTCAGCTCCTGTTCTCTCCTAATCTCAACTTACACGTGACTTCACTAGCCAGGATTCTGTCTCCACCTCTAGACATCCTTTCATCTTCAACTACTACCCTAAGTAGTTCATTCTTTCAGTATTTGGTAGTTCTAGTTCCCAGGAGAGGCTCTGATTGGTCCAGCTCCTAGGCCTCTGTGAGCCTGTGTTTTAGCAATCCTTGGTCAGTTGTCCCTCCTGACAGTCCGGTCAGATGTGGCCAGGAGTAATCACAAGATCACCTAAAGGGCTCTGGGCAGCTAGACACCTAAAACAACTCCAGGATGGGGGTCCCTGATGACAATCTCAACTAAAGATCATAGGAAAGAGAATCACTCTGAGCCAGAGAGAGTAGACTTCACAGGGCACTGAGATGGCCAGGACTTCAACACACAGCATTTACATCATAGGAGAGAAGAGGAAGCTGACAGGCAGGAATGGCTGTGGTGGTAGACTGTTGCAGTTTTCAAAATTATTTGCTTCCCTTCCCCATGGAAGGATTCTACATTCCCACCCAGATAATATCACACTTGGTAGTGTGAAACTTTTACCAATGAAATGTGAGTAGAAGGGACGTATGACATTTTAGGCAAAAGCTTTGATAACCATTGCATGGTTCACCATGTTCTCTTTTCCCTCTTCCACGAGAACAACACAGTCCCACATAGGGACTGCTCCATCTGCTCGGGTCCCAGAATGGAAACAACCTGGGGCAGAATCAGAACTCAATCATGATAGTCCATGATGGATACGTGATGCGAATAAGCCAGTCTTTGTTGTGTGAAGCCACTGAGATTTTGGGGTCATTTGTTACTGTAGCATAACCTAGCCTATCCTGACTGAGACAAGGAACATGTTGTGTTGTTAGAATATCAGATAAATGGGAGAGAAGGATGGCAGTGAAGCGGTAATGAGAAGTGGGACCAGGAATCTAGGTGTCAGGGAAGGAAGACATGAAGCAGGCAACAAGAGAAGATCTGGAAAGAAGGAGGAGACTCTGAGAGCCATTGTAAAGGAAGATGTAGCTGGTTTTGGTATCAGGTTGTGTGTTATTCTCCTTGAGCTGTGATTATGGTTTGGCTGTGTCCCCACCCAAATCTCAACTTGAATTCCCACATGTTGTGGGAGGGACCTGGTTGGGGGTGATTGAATCATGGGGACAGGTCTTTCCCGTGCTGTTCTTGTGATAGTGAATAAGTCTCATGAGATCTGATGGTTTTAAAAAGGGGAGTTTCCCTGAACAAGCCCTCTTTCCTTCTCTGCCACCATGTGAGACGTGCCTTCCACCTTCTGCCATGATTGTGAGGCCTTCCACATGGAACTGTGAGTCCAATAAACCTCTTTCTTTTGTAAATTGCCCAGGCTCAGGTATGTCTTTATCAGCAGTGTGAAAATGGACTGATACAAGCTGCCATCACAAAATGCTCTAGATTGGGTGGCTTAGACAACTGACACTTATATTCTCACAGTCCTGAGAACTGGATATCTGAGATCAAGACACTGCTGGTGGGTTCTGGTGAGTTCTCTCTTCCCATCTTGAATACAGCTACCATCTTGCTGTGTCCTCACATGGCCTTTCCTCTGTGTGTACAAAGAAAGAGAGAGACAGATTTTTGGTATCTCTTCCTTATCTTATAAGGAAATCAGTCCTGGCCAGGCGCCATGGTTCACACCTGTAATCTTAGCACCTTAGGAGGCTGAGGTGGGAGGCCAGGAGTTCGAGATCAGCCTGCGCAACATAGTGAGATCCTGTCTCTACAAAAAACAAAAATTAGCCAGGCATGGTGGCACATGTCTGTAGTCTCAGCTACTGGGGAGGCTGAGGCAGGAGAAGTGCTTGAACCCAGGAGGTGAAGGTTGCAGTGAGCCGAGATAGTGACACTGCACTCTAGCCTGCATGACAGAGAAAGACCCTATCTCAAAATAAACAAATCAGCCTTTTTTAGAAAAGGGACACCAATCTTATCAGATTAGGACACTGTCCTTATGACCTCATTTAGCCTTACTTCCTCCCTTAAAGGTCCTGTCTCTAAACACAGTCACATTGAGGGTAAGGGCTTCAACATACGCATTTTGTGGGGGCAATTCAGACCAGAAAAGGTTGAAATAGGGAACGAAGGAGAGTAAAGGATGAAAAAAGTTCCTGATTTACTGCTTTGCCATAGTTGGGAGTTGGAAGCACTCTGAGGGGAAGGTTTGCTTTTAGACCAATGGAATCAGTGGTGGGGTGGTCGTGTAGCTAGTGATTTCCCTCAGGCAGTAGGGATTGGGCTCAGGGCTAGAGAAAGAGATCTGGGTGAGTCAGACTATGGAAACTGTGTTTTGGTTTGTAAATATATCCAAACAGGTTGTGAGAAATGGAGCACAAGCACCACACTTGGGGAGAGAGGCCACAAAGAGGACCCTCAATCCTAGATGGACAGAAGGAAGAGGAGGGAATGAAAACAAAGATCTTCCAACGGCGTCACTCCACTGCCTGGGGCAGGCCCCGGAATGAGTTGCTCTGCCACCTGAGATCGCTGGACAGAGCCCCCATCATCCAGGAGAGCAGCCAGTCAGGCAGGCCCAGGACAAGGGCTCGTGTGGCATGGGGCACAGGGCAAGGCTCCCTTAGGTTGTTAATGTAGTGGGTCCGGCACAACTAAATGCAACTCAGAGATTATTTATTTTTTCAGTGTTCAAACCTTATTCATACTCTTGTTAAAATTTCACTCAAAAAGGCAGTGCATGGTGTGGCTCATGCCTATAATCCCAGCACTTTGAGAGGCTGAGGTGGGCAGATCGCTTAAGCCCAGGAGATTGAGACCAGCCTGGGTAACATAGACCCAATCTCTAGTTTTGAAAAATAAAATTAAGTAAAAAAGAAGAAAAAGTTTGGCCGAGTACGGTGGCTCAATGCCTGTAATCCCAGCACTTTGGGAGGCCGAGGTGGGCGGATCACGAGGTCACAAGATCGAGACCAGCCTGATCAACATGGTGAAACCCCATTTCTACAAAAAATACAAAAATTAGCTGGGTGTGGTGGCACGTGCCTGTAATCCAGCTAGTCGGGAGGCTGAGGCAGGAGAATTGCTTGAACCCGGGAAGCGGAGGTTGCAGTGAGCCGAGATCGCGCCACTGCACTCCAGCCTGGTGACAGAGTGAGACTCTGTCTCAAAAAAAAAAGAAGAAAAAATTCACACAAAAAATCCATGAGGTAGGTGTCATCTCCATTGTAGAGAACAGAAGATCAGAGAAGCAAGGGAACTCTCCTGGGGTAAATAGCTCAAGTGACTGAGGCAGGTCTCTTACCACTGTCACGCGCGTCTGTGTGAAGAGAGTCCACCAACAGGCTTTGTGTGAGCAACAAGGCTGTTTATTTCACCTATGTGCAGGCAAACTGAGTCAGAAAAAGGAGTCACCAAAGGGAGATAGGGGTGGGGCAGTTTGATGGGATTTGGGTAGGTAGTGGAAAATTACAGTTAAAGGTGGTTATCTCTTGCGGGCAGGGGCAGGGGTCACAAGGTCCAGGGTGGGGAGATCACGAGACTCGTTGTCCAGCCAGCAGGGGAAATGTCACAAGGTCGATTGATTAGTTGGGGTGGGGCAGAAACAAATCACAATGGTGGGATGTCATCTTTTGTGGTTCTTCAGTTGTTCCAGGCCATCTGGATGTGTATACGTGCAGGTCACAGGGGTTATGATGGCTTAACTTGGGCTCAGAGGCCTGACAACCACCACATTGCCTTTGGGATTCCACCTGCATCTTCCCTTGGAGAAGTTCCCCATGTGGAGATTTTGCAGGTTTTAGCTCGAACACAGTTCAAGGCAAGGAGCAAGAAACCACTTGAAGTGATCATTTCCCAGCTCTGAGGGTCTCTTTCCTGTGAGTTTGGTCACAGTTTAGCCTCTGTCCTTGGAAGCTTCCCAGAAATAAGACCAAGACTATCTTTAATATTAAGGGGAAAACAGGGCTTTTGCACTAAGAAAGATCTGCATCGCTTTTGAAACTCCTAAAGTACACATTTGTGTTTTCTCTTGCTTGGAGAGGTCATCCAAGAACTGGCCACTCCCTGACATTTCTATGGAATCTCTTTTTCTGGAATGGTCTTCCCAAATCCTCTGGATTCCAAAAAAGTACATCCGGAAGTTCCCATGGCAAGGTTCTCATGGTAGTAACAGCGTGTACATAGTTCTGTTTAATACTCCTTGCTGCTATGTGAGACGCACAATTGCACCCATTGTTCCCGTTGGCAGAAACTGACTCCTGGCTCGGACTTCTTCATTTTTTCTACTTCTACTTCTGCTTCTACCAAGGAACAGCTGGAGAGATGAGGTTGCTGGCTCACACACGATAGGCCCCAAAAGCGCCTCCAGTCCTCCCCAAAGCTGTGTGAAATTAACTCAGCATTGCTTTGTATAGTAAGACATACTGGCATCGCTGAGTGAACGCCTAAGCAGCTCTCACTGTCCCCACCTGGCCTGAGAGGTCCAGCAGGTGCTACCGCTCTGGTGTGTCTGGTTCCAGGATATTCAACTGAAATCCCCCTGCTGAAATGATAGTAAAGCTGTATTCTTGTTGGATGTTTAAAACAAGAAGCTGTGAAGATTCCCAAAGGCTCTGAATCTACACTTCAAGGTCAAGAAAAAAAAGCATTAACCTAGTTTAGCTGTATTTTAGGAAGCAGATGCTGGGCACCTGAAAGGCCAAGTTTTGCTTCTAGCTACAGGTTTTCTGCAGAGAAAACAAGACAGAGCTCAACTTAGGGCACATAGATGAGCAGGATAGAGGATGTTGCTTAAGGACCCTGCAGCTCTGGACCCTCCAATGACTAAGTGTGTCAGAAAGAGCACGTGTGACCGTGTTCTGTGGAATGTATGCATTTGTAGGATGCTTTCTGCACAGGCACTTTTCAAATAACTCTCTCTTTGGAGGTGTGTGTGGGGCAGACAGGGTTGGACCAATATGGGGGTGAGCGGGGATGGGGAGGACATAGTGAGTGCAGGTTCTGCCGTTACTGTAGTCTCTGAAAACATCATTTGGAAATTCCATTGCAACTGGGAAACCAGAGTCATGGGAAGTCAACTTACACCCCTTAAGTTACAGAACAGCCATCAACGAGGAACTCCATTTCTTTTTTTTTTGTTTTTGTTTTTGAGACAGAGTCTCACTCTGTTGCCCAGGCTGGAGTATAGTGGCAAGATATCAGTTTACTGCGACCTCCATCTCCCAGGTTCAAGCGATTCTCCTGCCTCAACCTCTCGAATAGCTGGGACTACAGGCACATGCCACCACACCTGGCTAATTTTTTGTATTTTTAGTAGAGATGGGGTTTCATTGTGTTACCCAGGATGTCTCGATCTCCTGACCTCGTGATTTGCCCTCCTCGGTCTCCCAAAGCGCTGGGATTACAGGCATGAGCCACTGCACCCGGCCGATGAACTCCATTTGTAAAGTGTTAAAGGCTCATATATTACGCATCTTATTTAGTTAACATTTGCACTGGCCACAACTTCTGTAAAGGAAGCTGCTGTGTTCTAGCAGTCCACCAACTGGAATCCTCTCCCTTAGGCCTGGAATTCTCTCACTTAGCCCACCAACTGGAATTCTCTCACTTAGTCTGTGCCAAGGAGGCACTTGCCCCAGGCCTCCTGGGAAGCTTTCTTTATTCTGATTCACCAGTTTCACCCCTGAAAGTGGTATAGGACAAGGCCTTGTTGGCTGGCTATGGTGGATGCAGGGATTTCTTTTTTGCCTAGAAAAAAAAAAAAAGCCAAGAAAAAAAAACCAGTGTTTTTCTCTGTTGCTATGTAACAAATTATTCTCTTTTTTTTTTGACGAAGTCTCACTCTGTCCTCCAGGCTGAAGTGCAGTGGCGTGATCTCAGTTCATTGCAACCTCTGCTCCCTGGGTTCAAGTGATTCTCCTGCCTCAGCCTCTCAAGTAGCTGAGATTACAGGCACCTGCCACCACACCTGGCTAATTTTTGTATTTTTAGTAGAGACGGGGTGTTACCATCTTGGCCAGGCTGGTCTTGAACTCCTGACCTTGTGATCCACCCACCTAGGCCTCCCAAAGTGCTGGAATTACAGGCATGAGCCACCGTGCCCAGCCACAAATTATTCTTAAACTAAGCAACTTAAAACAACAAACAGTTATGATCTCACAGTTTCTGTGGGTTAGGAATCTGGGGCTTAGTTGGCAGTTCTGCCTCATGGTCTCTCATGCAGTTGCAGTTAAGCTGCTGGCTGGTGCTGGCATCATCTGAAGCCTCAATCGGGGAAGGATCTGCTTGCAAGCTCAGTCATGTGATTGTTGGAAGGCGTTACCTCCCTGCTGGCTGTTAGCCAGAGACATCTGTTCCTCACAACCCGAGCCTCTCACAGCATGCCTGAGTGTCTCATGACATGACCACTGGTTTCTCCCAGAGTGAACCAAGAGAAAGAGAGAGGAAAAGAAGGAGAGAGAGCCCATGACAGAAGCCATAGTCCCTTATAACCTAATCTCAGGAGTGACATTCCATCATTTCTGCTACATTCTTTTGGTGACAGAGAAAACGCTGATGTGGGCATAGGCTATGCAAGGGTGTGAATTCCAGGAGGCAGGGACCTTGGGGGCCATCATGGAGGCTTGTTTCAGAAAGGAGAGAAGACGAGGAATAGCATCATGCAATGAAAAGTTTAGTGGTATGACCTGGCTAATGAATGAACAGCTCTTCTATTAACGGGATGAGTGTCTTTCAAAAGTCCACATCTGTGGGCCTTCCCTGTAAAGTCAGGTATTTGGACGAGTATGATCTCTAACTTTTCTAAAGTCTGGGGTATTTGCAATTAGAGATTATTGAGGAGAGGGGTGAAGAAGGGGAAGAGAATAGGGAGAGAGAAACTTGAGCCCCATGAAGCAGCCTGAGCCCTGAACCCTGAGCCTGCTCCAGGCTCCAAGCCCCAGTCCTAGTGGATTCCACAGCTCCAGGACCAGGCTGGATGCCCAAGTCCTGCCGTTTGCTGAATGAGGAAATGGGAACAGTGAGCTCTAATTTAATAGCTCCTGCCTTGTTCCCTGAGGTTTCCAGATCTATTTCTGTGCACAAGCCAACAAAAATAAGTGAGGGCACACCGAGCCTGGGGAGAGGGCACTCCTGGTGTACAGAGCTGGCACCAGTTTGTGTGTAAAATGACGGGGCTTCCTAATTGCCTAAATGTTTTTCAGAGTGGAGTATAGTCATCCTAGCAACTGCTAGCACCTAAGCAGTTCTTGAGAACATCATTGCTTCTTATTTCACATCCTGCCCAACCCTTCCAGACCCTTCTATCTACTTGTAACTGGGATCTGCTGGACCTCATGGAGCATATTATTCAATGGGCACCAGGGAACCTCCATGTTAAAGTGCTCTTATAATTTTTTTTTTCTTTGAGACAGGGTCTTGCTCTGTTGCCCAGGTTGGAGTGCAGCGGTGCAATCATAGCTCACTGCAGCCTCAAACTCCTGGGCTCAAGCCATCCTCCCACTTCAGCCTCCACCCCCAAATAGCTGGGACTACAGGTGTGTACACCACCATGCTTGGCCAGTTTTAAAAATATTTTTTTTAGAGACAGGGTCTCGTTATGTTGCCTAGGCTGGCCTTGTACTGCTGGGCTCAAGTGATACTCCTACCTTGGCCTCCCAAAGTGCTGAGATTACAGGCAGGAGCCACCATACCAGGCTGGAAAAAATCTTTGATGGGGCTGCTTCTGCTCTGGGAGCTGCCTGCTGAAAGAGAAGGGCCAGGCTTCACTCAGTCAACTTGCCTTCCTTTCTTTGAGTTCGGCACAGGGAAATACCAGCTCCTCAGAACTGGAGATGCATGGACTTTTGCAGTTTTCAAGGAGAATGGCTTGTTCTCAGAGATGAGTTATCTACTTCAGTAACCATCTTGAGCATTCCGTGGAAGTGCCAAAGGCTTACAATTACCCGTGTAATTTCTTGGCATGTTTGGTGACGCCTGAGTCATCCCAGGAAACATCCTGGGTGTTTGTTCTCAAATGCTGAGATTTCATCCTCAAGTTTTGAGCTGCTCCTTCAGGAAAGTTTCCAGTTTTGCAGTTCTCATTATAAAACCGTAACCTGTAACTGCCCAGGAAGCCCCCAGGGCTAAGCGAGGAGTGTCTGAGATTGCCAGACTCCAAGCAGATCCCTAAGACCCCTGCAGAACTGAGCTGGGGCAGTGTGGGGTAGGAGGAGTTGGATTCTGTTTGAGTCAAAGAGAGTTAACTGCCAAAATCCTCAGCAAGGATTCCTTCTGAGTAAAAATAAAGAAGCCTAATTGGAAAGAAAGGATTTCTAAACAGCCAGCTAAGATCTGTGGTTGCATCCTGCTAACCTGAGAACATCCTAACATTTCAGACACAAGATCGGGGCTGCCTGCTGTCATTTGAACTGGCTTGGGATAAAATAAAGGTTGTGCTTTCATATTATGAGTCATATGGCTCTGTGAGCTGGAGCAGAGATAGTTACCCTTCTGAAGACCTATGTTCCATCCCTGAATTACTCAGGACAGCTAGCTCTCCAGGACTGGGACTTCTCATCTGGCCAAGCTCCTCCCGAAATTTAACACTCACCTTCCCTCTTTCTTCGCTTCCTGTCTCTTCCCTTCACTTGCCTTCTTCAGTCTCAAAAGGACATTAAGTGATTCCAGATCTGGATTTCAAAGCACTCTTAACCAGAATCCAAGAGATAAATGGAACTTTAGAGACCATCTAATTTAACCTCTGTGTTAATTTTGAAATCTTCAAGGGTCTGGCCTCTGACAGACACCTTCATGATAGGAAGACCATGATGACACAAAGCAGTTCATTCTCTTTGGATGACTCTATTATTGTAGAACTGATTTTCATATTGACTTTCTTATACTGAAGTTGGCCTCTCTGAAACTCACTTGTATTAACTCTTACTTTACAGGTCGGGCACGGTGGCTCACGCCTGTAATCCCAGCACTTTGGGAGGCCAAGGTGGGCAGATCACAAGGTCAGGAGTTCAAGACCAGTCTGGCCAACATGGTCAAACC
>NW_016814053.1:1649962-1657999 GCF_001698545.2 Rhinopithecus bieti | reverse complement strand
AAATATATATATATATATATATATATATATATATAAGCCAGGTGTGGTGGTGCATGCCTGTAGTCCCAGCTATTCAGGAGGCTGAGGCAGGAGAATCGCTTGAACCCAGGAGGCAGAGGTTGCAGTGAGCCAAGATTGTGTCACTGCACTCCAGCCTGGGCGGCAGAGCCAGACTCCATCTCAAACAAAACAAAACAAAACAACTCTTACTTTACCTTCTGGGGTAACCCAGCATATGGCTACTCCTTCTCTATAGCAGTCTTTCAGATGTTTGAAGAAAATTGCTATGAGGCAAGGTGATGTGACCAAAGCATACAATTTGGATCTTGGGTGAGTCTCAGATTCACCCCTATTGATTGTGTGTGAATTTGAAAAAGTCCCATAACCTCATTTGCAAGTAGAGATACTGCCCCCCATTGCAGGCAGTATATCTATACCTCTGCATTGAGTGATCTCATATTGGTCTCTTGAACTTGGTACTGTAGGAATATTTACACCATGGAAATTGGCAAATGCTACCAATGAGGGCTTTTTGCTTGTTTGTTGTTTTACTAGCACACCACTAACCATGTATCAGTTTAGTGGTAAGGATAAAATTAAGTTAGTGCAAGTAAATGTCCTTTGTGAACTATAAAGACCATAGAAATTACAGATACTAGTTATTTTGATAGACTGTCACAAAGTGGTCCTCAATCAGTCACACTCCTGAATTTGTACTTTTGTGTGGTCACTTTCTACATTCTTACTTTGGCTGCTCTTGTGACTTTCCTAGTCCAGTAGAAAGCAACAGAAATTCTGGGCCCGGGCATTTAGAGCCCTGTAGCAGCCACTTTCACTGTCTTGCTGCCTTGAGAAGCCATGAAGTCTAGGCTAGCCTCCCCGAGTATGAGAGGCTCTGTGGAGAAGGATGGTGAAAGAACATGAGGAGGGAGGTGCCCATTCCAGCTGAGGTTGTCAACATGTGAGTGAAGTTATCAGGGCTCCTCCAGTCCCGGTCGACCTACCGTCTGGCCCCAAATCTATCAAGGAGCCCAGCCAACACCATGACACCACATGGGGCAGAGGAAAGCTCCCTGGCCCCAGACTGCAGAACTGTGAACAAGTGAATGGTTATTGTTGGTTTAAGAAACCAGGTTTTAGGTGTGGTTTGTACATAATGATCAACACATACTACAGTTATTATCAGGCCCCTCCAAGTCTTTTCTTGTCCAGCTTAAACTTTCCCAGATCCCTGGATGGCATCTCGGTCTTCCTCTGGATGGGCTCCATTCACCAGTCCTGGGATAAACATGATGCTTGCCCCCAGAGCTCTGACCATGCAGAGCTTGAGGGAATTCTGCCCCGTGCTCTGGATCCTAGATGAACACTTCAGTTGGAAGGCGAGCTGGAGCTTTTGGCACACACAGCTCACTCTGAGCTCATTCTGAGCCTCTCCAGACAACTCAAACCCCCAGGCTGTGAAACTAGGCCCTCCCATCCTGATATACTTTTAAATTCCAAGTACAAGGTTTATAGTCATCACCACTAAACTTACCTTTTCATATTTATTTATTTATTTATTTATGTATTTTTGAGACGGAGTCTTGCTCTGTCACCCAGGCTGGAGTGCAGTGGTGTGATCTTGGCTCACTGCAAGCTCCGCCTCCCAGGTTCATGCCATTCTCCTGCCTCAGCCTCCTGAGTAACTAGGACTACAGTTGCCTGCCACCACGCCTGGCTAATTATTTTTGTATTTTTAGTAGAGACGGGGTTTCGCCGTGTTAACCAGGATGGTCTCGATCTCCTGACATCGTGATCTGCCCACCTCGGCCTCCCAAAGTGCTGGGATTACAGGCATGAGCCACCATGCCTGGCCACCTTTTCATTTTTAACTTGTTATTTCAGTTTTTAAAAACCTGGACTCTGATTTGATTTTAAATTTCACAACAGCTATAGTATTTCCTTACATACACACATTCACCCCACACCCAAACTCACATCTGTCTAGACTCATGCACATCCAAATACACACAAATCCCTATGCACATAAAAGGTAGAAACTCATTTCAGTTTTCATAGCAGCTATGGTGTCTTCTTAATAGTCATGGATCTTTGTGGTCAGCCTCCTGACTTCTTTCTCAGCCTCATCTCCTCATCACTTCCAGTTTAGGTAGAAGAAACCACAACTCTAGTGACTTAACCAGTTAGGGTTTATTTTTCTTAGACAAAAAGAAGCCAGAGGTAGGGAGTCCAGGACCAGAATAGGGGTCCCGTGATGCCATTAGAGATCGGGTTTCTTCAGTTCTTCCATTCTGCCATTTTTTTCATTATTCTCATGAGTTCAGGATGGCTGCTCTACCCTTAAATGTGGCATATGTGACAAGAACAAGACAGAAAGGAAAAGGGAAAAGAAAAAAGGAATTGCGGGAGGCCCGGGGGCGGCGTGGCTCAAGCCTGTAATCCCGAGCGAGACTCTTGGGAGGCGAGACGGGGGGCATCACGGCGAGGTCAGGAAGATCGGAGACAGCATCCTGGCCGTAACACGTGAAACCCCGTTCTCTACTAAAAACCCAAATACAAAAAAACTAGCGGCATGGTGACGGGCCCTGTAGTCCCAGCTTACTCGGGAGGCTGAGGCAGGAGAATAGCGGGAACTGGGAGGTGAGCTTGAGTGAGCTGAGATCCAGCCACGGCACTCCAGCCTGGGGGACGAGCGAGACTCGTCTCAAAAAATCAAAAAAAAAAAAAAAAGAAAAAAAGAAAAAAGGCAATTGCCACTGAATCTGTTCCCTTTTATCCAGAAATTAACAGCCTTCCTGGAGCCCCTGCCCAGGAAACTTCTAGTTACATTCATTGTCCAAAACTGGGTCATGTAGTGACCCCAGCTGTGAGGGAATCTGAGGATATGAATATTTGTCACTGGGCACATTGCCACTCTGAGAAAAAGTAACTGAGGTTGTATTAATAAGAAAAAAAATGGAGAAAGTTAAAAAAAAAAAGAAAAGAAATGGAGAATTGATAATGAGTAGAGAACTAGCAGAGTTTGCCACATTCTCCCACACATACTATAAGTTTCTGTACCCAGATACATGCCAAATTTATTGAAAAAAGGTTATGGAAAATAAGGCAATGCTGGAGGTTGCAAAAAAAAGAAAAATTAGTCACAAGTTCTCCCATTCCTGTATAAACAACTCTTTTCCATGTGACTTTGACATTCTTCTCATCAAGAGTCTGTTTTTCCGCTCTTTGATTCTGGGTAAAGCAACTTGTTACTCGCATTGACCAGTAGAATGTAACAAAAGTGATTCTATGTGACTTTCTAGCCCAAGAGGCCTTTCAGCTTCCATTCTTGCCTCTTAGAACTTGGTACTACATATAAAGAATCCCAGAATAGCCTCCTTGAGGATGAGAGACCACACATAGAAAGAAGCCCAGCCAACAGCCAGTACCAACCCCCAGACATGTGAGTGAGGTCATCTTAAAAGATCCAGCTCCATTTGAGCCTCTAGATGACAGTGGCTGCAGAAGTAACTTTAGAAAACCACCCTGCTGAGCCCAGCCCAAATGGCTGCCCCACAGAATCATTAGCAAATAAAATGACCGTTGCTTTAGATATTAAGTTGTAGCATGAATAATGAGTTAATTTATTTGTAGAGTACAAACAAAGTAGGTAATATTTGTGGTGTTGTTGGATCTTAGATTGACCCAGGTCAGGTTTTCAAAATTTGTTCATAGGAGCCCTGCATGGAGGGCAACAGGAAAGGCAAACTAATCCCTCCCCAAGTCCCCTGCCCTCACCCATCCAGGGCACCTTGCCTCTATCCATTTTGCAGAATTGGGTACTGCATAAGATCTTATTTTTTAAAAAAAAACATTGAATAGCCTCTCAACCAGATCATCTCTAAGTTTCCTTTACTCTAAAACACAATGACCAGTCATAGAATTTTACTTGTTTTGGTAGTTGCATTCTCCCTGCCTCTCTTTCTGCTCCTTTTCCTTTGTATTTCATCTCATTCACCCACATCACAGTTCATCATAAAAGCACCTGGTGTTCTTCAATCACTTGCCCTGATTCCCCTCAGCTGCCACCCACCCATCCACCTACATACTCAGCACCCAACCTTTTCCCTGCCCTTTGCAACCCTCCTTAACAGGAAGCAGGGCTTATGTTTCATCCTAAAAAGCCAAGGCTAAACTAGGAGAGGTGGCAGGGCCTGTGTAATTCTCAGAGGTACAGACTAGATGTTGTCATAAGTGAGAGCAGAGGGCTGGGAATGACGCCTGCCCATGAGAGCCAGGAAGAAAGTTAAGTCTTTAATGGCTGACCTTTTCTAGAGCATTCTTTGTGCCAAGAGCCATGCTAGATGGTTACTTATCTCCCCAAATCCTAACAATCCCAGAAGATAACCCTTATCCTCTCACTTTACAGATGTAGAAACTGAGCCAGAATATCCAAAACAGGTAAACCTCTAGGACTGGTCATTAAATTTCAGGCACATGCAGGCTCTTCACAACACCTGTGCAGGTCATGCTCTGTGTAAGTTCAGTGGTTGCTTTCCTGGAGTTGTGTGGTACAAACCTGCACAACCATACAATGGGGTGCAAGCATAGGCTCTGGAGCCAGGCTGCCTGGCTTCAAATGTCAACTTCATTAATTAATAGCTGTGTGGCCTTGGGATTGCCACTTAACATCTCTGGGGCTCACTTTATTCATTTGCAATGGAGACAGTAATGACACCTAACTCATAGGCTCTTTAAAATATGGTTTAAATAAGTTAATATTCGTGACCTGCTTAGAACAGTGACTAGCTACATAAGTGTTTGATTTGAAAAGAAAATAGTCTGCAGCTCTACAGCATATGACCCAAGTGAGGCCAGCGTCCTTTCCTGGGATTGATTTTCAGAACTGCAGACAGGAAGCTCTTTTTTCTACTGGGATTTCTAAATTGGGACTTCTGGTGGCCATGATCCTCACCACGTGAAAAGGTGTCTCTGCTGAAAGAGAATGAGGCCAACATCCAAAGACAGAGACAGGCAGGAAGAAGAGCTGGAGAGAGAGTCCTGGCAGAGTTCAGTGGCCATTTTCTGTGATTCCTGCAGTCCCTCCTTCCATTCTGTCACTGCCCAGGAATCCTTCCCAGCTCCGGGAGCCTGTCAGCCTCTCTTTTTATTTTTGTTTAAATTGAGTGGGTTTGTCTTCCATCCCTTGTGATTGAAACAATCCAGGCCAATCAAGGTGCTTTAGATCAGGGGTTGCAAAATCAAATACTTTCAGAAGTCACGGAAGTCCTGTATGGGAAATCACATTTGATGGCAAAGAGTATATAGAGAAATGTTTTTCCACTATAAGAATAAACAGCAGTGCACATGCAATGTCAGGAGCACCTGGCCTCTTATGAGGGCTGTCACAGGGAGCGGTGGAAAGTGCGAACTTGTCACTCACTCACTCTAAAAGGCCCAGTCTATTTGGCCACGAGGGCCTGGGGTACTAATACCTACTGTTTCTCCAAAAGAAGACGTGAATCTGTGACTCCCAGCTTATAAATGTTGAATCAACATTTGCTGAATATTGTGCAATACATCTGCAAACCGAATGTGTCCCCAGGGTTGCAGGTTATCACAGTAGCTGGTCCAGTTCCAGGATTTCTCATGAGGGGCACTAACCTAAGAGTCTAAACAGAACCGGAGTCCTGGGACTGCAGGTCTGATGGAGGGTTTCTAGATTTCCCCGCTCCATTCCCACATCAAAGCTTGCCCCTTTTTAAAGGGACTCCTTCCCATGGACTGGTGGACCAGTCCCTTCCTCACCAGCACCCTCAGCTCTTCAATGTGGCTTCTTATCCTCAGGCTGTATTTCTCTGTGTGTGTTGGGGGGATGGTGTTGGTGGTTATGGTGCTAATAGAAGAGGTCTGCCAGCCAAAAGTGAACCCACAGCAATTTGATGCTCCAGTTCTGCTTGGGATTTTATAGCTCATGTATCTAGAACTTGGGTACCCAGGATCTGCTGCAGGAATGTTAATGGTGAATCAGGCAAAGTGACAGAGAGAAAGGCTTTTCTGGAAGTCTCTGAGGGCAGACCTGGGGGCAGCCATCCAAGACCTATCCTGTCTTGCTGAATTTTTAGCTCTGCTCTACGGAAGCACCACTGCTTAAAATAAGACAGAGTGAGGGCAAACACCGACTTTAATGGGGGAGTAGCAAGTCAGCATTTGGGGCTCGCTTTGGAAGGCTCTTTTCTTGTGCTCTTCTTTCAAAAATAAGGAGGAGAAGCCCCTTGTGATGGTCCAGCTTTTGTCGATGCTGAAGGAAACAGCCAAGATGGAATTCTCTGAGAAATACTCCAAGGGTTTGGAGGCAGGGGTTGTTTCCATGTGAAAATGAAAAGAGATCCTGAGACTCCTTGCAGAAGGAAATGAGGTAGGAGTGAAGCCAAGGGGAAAAGCAGTAAATGCCCCTCCCCCTCAATTTGGAGACTATGAAGAGGGAAAGCAGCCACAGCTCTGCCCAAGACAGACACGTTTCTGCTTCATTCACCTGGTGACTCGGGAGGGTGTGGGCCAGGACCTGAGAGATGCCAAATATTCCTCAGCAGTCTCACCAAGACAATCCTCCTCTCATTTATTAAGCTAAAGAGTTGCTGGGCTTTGCAAATGCTGAGACCAGAAGAGAGAGCCCAGGGCTACATAGGGAACCCTCTGAGATTTTGCCCTGAGAATCAATGAGGACATCAGCACCTGGGCAGCAGGCTATCCCTTTGCCCCTTTTCTCATTGTGAGTTGTCTTAATCCATCACACAGAGCCTGGTATCAGTAGGGGTTCAAAGAATGCTGCTGAATTGAATTGGAATAAGACACACAGGAGGCCGGGCGCGGTGGCTCATGCCTGTAATCCCAGCACTTTGGGAGGCTGAGGCGGGCAGATCACGAGATCAGGAGATTGAGACCGTTCTGGCTAACACAGTGAAACCCCATCTCTACTAAAAATACAAAAAAAATTAGCCGGGCGAGGTGGCGGATGCCTGTAGTCCCAGCTACTAGGGAGGCTGAGGCAGGAGAATGGCATGAACCAGGGAGGCGGAGCTTGCAGTGAGCTGAGATCGTGCCACTGCACTCCAGCCTGGGCGACACAGCGACATTCCATCAAAAAACAAAAAAAAAAAAAGCCGGGCGCGGTGGCTCAAGCCTGTAATCCCAGCACTTTGGGAGGCCGAGACGGGCGGATCACGAGGTCAGGAGATCGAGACCATCCTGGCTAATACGGTGAAACCCCGTCTCTACTAAAAAATACAAAAAACTATCCAGGCAACGAGGCGGGCGCCTGTAGTCCCAGCTACTCGGGAGGCTGAGACAGGAGAATGGCGTGAACCCGGGAGGCGGAGCTTGCAGTGAGCTGAGAGCCGGCCACTGCACTCCAGCCTGGGCGGCAGAGCAAGACTCCGTCTCAAAAAAAAAAATAAAATAAAATAAACAAAAAAAACACACACACACAAAAAAATACACACACACACAGGAAATGAATTCATCTCTTCTTTAAATAAGTGCTTATCTGAGTGGTCTCAGGATCCCCAATGGGTAGTCTGTGGGAAGGGCACCCCTGGAGTTACCCTACTCAGTACAGCATTGCATCTGTGGCCCTGCTTAACTGGAGTAGGGATGCTGAGCTCTGGGCAAACTGGAAGATGGAAGATAAGCCCTAGGGAATGCAAAATCTTATCGCTACTGAGGACACAGCTTCACATGAGTTGTGGACACAAGTCAGGGAAGTGAAATCCACCTGCTGTCATGATTTTAGGGGATTTCAGAGTCTAAGTCAATGAACTGGCCGACAATCTAGAGTCTTAATTCCTTGACATCTGTAATTTCTTTTTTTTTTTTTTTTATTATACTTTAAGTTCTAGGGTACATGTGCATAACGTGCAGGTTTGTTACATATGTATACTTGTGCCATGTTGGTGTGCTGCACCCATCAACTCGTCAGCACCCATCAATTCGTCATTTATATCAGGTATAACTCCCAATGCAATCCCTCCCCCCTCCCCCCTCCCCATGATAGGCCCC
>NW_016814053.1:1640865-1649863 GCF_001698545.2 Rhinopithecus bieti | reverse complement strand
ATTTTTCTTTCTTTTTTTTTTTTTTTATTATACTTTAAGTTCTAGGGTACATGTGCATAACGTGCAGGTTTGTTACATATGTATACTTGTGCCATGTTGGTGTGCTGCACCCATCAACTCGTCAGCACCCATCAATTCGTCATTTATATCAGGTATAACTCCCAATGCAATCCCTCCCCCCTCCCCCCTCTCCATGATAGGCCCCGGTGTGTGATGTTCCCCTTCCCGAGTCCAGGTGATCTCATTGTTCATTTCCCACCTATGAGTGAGAACATGCGGTGTTTAGTTTTCAGTTCTTGTGATAGTTTGCTAAGAATGATGGTTTCCAGCTGCATCCATGTCCCTACAAAGGACGCAAACTCATCCTTTTTTATGGCTGCATAGTATTCCATGGTGTATATGTGCCACATTTTCTTAATCCAGTCTGTCACTTGGAATCAACCCAAATGTCCATCAGTGACATCTGTAATTTCAATGACATCTGTAATTCCTTTTCTGTATCATGGGCACCCTCTCCTAGGGCCTCAGCCTGCTTTCTCCTTGAACTTCACCATCTCTGCCTTCTGCCCAGCTAGCTGTCTCTGCTTTTTGAGACAATACCAATCCCCATCTCTGGCCCCTTTGTTTCTGACCTATAACTCTTCCCCACCCTTTATAATTCCACCCAGTATAGGTGTGAGGACAGTTGGGTCATTGGAACTGCACCCCATATCTTACCCCTTGTCTTAGTCTGTTGGGCTATTACAACAAACTACTATAGACTAGGTAATTTATAAAGAACAGAGGCTTATTTTTTCATAGCTCCAGAGGCTGGGAAGTCCAAGATCAACGCACTAGCAGATTCAGTGTCTGTGAGGGCCTGTCCCTCATATAGCACCTTCTTGCTGTGTCATCACATAGCAGAGGAGGAAGACAGAGATGATTGCTGTGTCCTCACATGGTAGAAGAGAGGGAAGGGCAAAAGAGGCTCCATCGGACCTCTTTTATGAGGTCATCAGTCCCATTCATAAGGAATCATGATTTAATCACCTTCAAAAGGCCCCCTCTTAATACTATTCCATTGGCATTTAAGCTTCAACATGTGAATTTGAGGGGGACACATTTAGACCCATAGCACCCCTACACCTACCAGGTAAGTCCCACACACAGATTCCTGATTTCCAACTTTAGCTGAGTCCTCAGGTCCTTTAAAAGGGCCAATGACACCTGGAAGAAGGGACCTGAGGTGGGGATTATAGGATGGGAGGTGAAGTGGTGAGAGAAAGGGGCTCAGCCAGATGTGGCAGAGGGTGGAGGGTAGGGGAAGGTGAGTATGGCTAGCAATGTCAATACCACAAAGGGCCATGTGGGGTGAGAACTGAGGAGAGGCTGGTGGGATTAATCTAGGTCACCAGTGACCTTCTGCAGGCCGTTTCTTCAGAGGGTGAGGGCAGAAAGTAGGCTGCAGCAGGCTGAGTGGATGAGAGGTAAGAAAGTAGATCCACAGAGAAAGCCTTCTTTAAAGGCACTTGGTTAGGAGTGGAGTAGCACATTTAAAGCCTGGAAGCAAGTGAGCTTGGGGATTTTAATGGTAGATGGACCTGAAATCAAGTCCATCCAGCACTTTAAGCACTCTGCAAGCTCCATACTTGGCCAAGCTCACTTGGGTGAGCTTGGAAATGTCACGGAACTCCTTGAGGCTTCTTTCTTTCTTTTTCTTTCTTTCTTTCTTTTTTTCTTTCTTTCTTTCTCTTTCTTTCTTTCTTTCTTTTCTTTCTTTTTTCTTTCTTTTCTTTCTCTCTCTTTTTTCTTTTCTCTTTCTTTTCTTTCTTTTTCATTCTTTTCTTTCTTCTTTCCTTCTTCTCTTTCGCTTTGTTTCTCTTTCCTTCCTCCCTCCCTTCCTCCCTTTCTGTCTTCCTTTCCTTTCCTTTCTTTCCCTTCCTTCCTCTTTCTTCCTTCTTTCTTTCTTTCTTTCCTTCTTTCTTTCTCTTTCTTTCCTTCCTTCTCTTTCTTTCTCTTTCTCCTTCCTTCCTCCCTTTTTGTCTTTCTTTCTTTCTCTTTCTTTCTTTCTTTCTTTCCTTCCTTCCTTCCTTCTCTTTCTTTCCTTCTTTCCTTCTTTCTTTCCTTCTTTCTTTCTTTCTTTCTTTCTTTCTTTCTTTCTTTTCTTTCTTTCTTTCTTTCTTTTCTTTCTCTCTCTCTCTCTTTCCTTCCTTCCTTCCTTTCTTTCTCTCTCTCTCTCTCTCTCTTTCTTTCTTTCTCTTTTTCAGAGTCTCGCTGTGTTGCCTAGGCTGGAAAACAGTGGTGGGTCTCGGTTCACTGCAACCTCCACCTCCCAGGTTCAAGCAATTCTCATGCCTCAGCCTACTGAGTAGCTGGAGTTACAGGTGTGCACCTGGCTAATTTTTGTATTTTTTTGTAGAGAGGGGGTTTCACCATGTTGGCCAGGCTGGTCTTAAACTCCTGGCCTCAAGTGATCTGTCCACCTTGGCCTCTCAAAGTGCTGGGATTATAGGCATGAGCCATCACACCCAGCTAAACTCTGTTTCTTCATCTGTAAATGGAGAGGATATCACCTACTTCATTGGGTTGGTCTGAGGATTAATCAAGATAAGGCAGATTAACTACTATGCACCTGGCATGTAATAAGTACCCAACTCATCATCTCCCTTGTATTTGTGGGCTTATGGGAAGAAAGAAAAATAAAGGATTCTAGAGGGGATAGTAATTAGCAGGGCATGTTCTGCAGGAGATGGGAGAGGATGAAGTCAGCCTCTGGAAGGCAGAGGAATGATTCTTCGTCTAAGACAGGAGGACATGAAGGGAAAGAGGAAGTTGCAGATCAAATTGTGAGGTGAAGTGGCCAGAGGTTGTGGAAGTCCACATCAGAAGGTCTCTGCCACAATCTGAGAATGAAGTCCTTCTCAGCCTTCAGTTCTCCACACTCCCTTTTACATCTCAACAATCAGATATTTTAAGAAAGTTGTCATGTCCATAAATCATTTTTACAGATGAACATCAGTGGCTTCTTGTGCGGTGTGGTTCCCACACTTATCCCACCTTTCTCTGGGAGTCCTTCCAGTGTGTTAAAATGTATCTTAAAACATGGACCCAGAACTAAGCCTAATATTTTACAAATGGCCTGATCTGTGACAAACCCAGGGGGCTACTGTCTCCTCACTAGACACTCTTGACTCTGTGAACACAATCAAAGTCCATTCAGGTTTCCAGCTGCCACATCAGGCCTTAGTCCACCTTGAGCTTGCAGTCAACCAAAATCTGTAAGTCAGTTTCACATACAACACCGTCAAATGAGATTCCTTTTTCCTTCATCATTTCTTTTCCTCTTTTAATCACTAAGTACAAAACTCTACTTTCATTCTTTTAAAATTTTATCTTCATTTTGATCTATCCTTCTAGCCTTTCGGATTCCATTCTCCTGGCCCCAGAGGAGGAAGTTACATTTCAGACCTGTCAGGTGACTCAGCCCCACTGACACAAAGAGTCTTTGTTAGTTACATCCAGATGCCTCTGATTTCCTTGGGGACAACCCAGGACTGTCCAAAGATGCTTTGATCCTTTTCAGTATCTGTGAGGATGTGCAGGGAGATGGATGTTAACCTGGGCCAAGGATATATAAGGATCCTTTGGAGAACTGGGGGCCTCCCAGAGGAGCTGAGACACTGCCCTCAGAAAAGGTTCTGAGTAACATCTGCTTTCAAATCCAAAACCACTCTTGGGAAATGAGACTCATTGTATAGAAAAGGTGATACCCTTGCTGATAGCAAATGGAGACAACACTTCTAGGTGACACCTACTGGTGCTCAATGAGTGTTGAATGAATAAATGAGCAAATGAATGAACGAAATATAAGTGTGGATGGTTTTGAAGCCCCCATTGATCTGGGCCATACTTTGCTAGGCAGTAAACTTGCTGTGCAGTGTGGAGGAGCACGACTCCAGGGTTGGGGTGGTGGCTGCCGAAGGCATGGAATGGAGGACACGAGTGCCCAGAAATCAAAGAGCTGCCCTCAGGGTCTAGTGGCAGAGGATCAGGCTCTGGAAATCTGTGGTCTTCTGGCATCTTGTTTTACTCTCCTGTGGGCATTTTATTCTGCTCTCTGTCCTCCCCTCCTCATTTCTCCTGAGAAAAGCTCATCTGAAGATGAATTCAAAATAGCCAGTTTGAAAAACCAGATGTTTCATTCTTATATTGCCAAGAAAGATTTGATGTAAGCCCAGTTGTCAGGAAGCTCTATGTGATTCACAGATATGACTGCTTCCAGCAGCTAGGAGTGCAAGGAAGGGAGGGAGCTGGAGGACGCACATGCAGTTGTCTCATCTTGGAGAGGGGCATACTGAGGCAGAGGCTCAGCTAGGAAGCAAGAGGTGACAGGAACAAACAGGAGGCACCACTGCTGTTGTTTCCAAAGACAGTGTGTAGCCCATGACCCCCCTAGCCTAGCCCATGTGACCCACATCACATCCTCTCCATCTTCTAGGAGAAATGAGAGGATTTTAAAACCAGCGTTAACTGAGCACAGTGGCTCATGCCTGTAATCCCAGCACTTTAGAAGGCCAGGGCAGGAGGATTGATTGAGGCTAAGAGTTTGAGACCAGCCTGGGCAACATAGCAAGACCCTCATCTCTAAAAATAAATAAATAAAAGAAAAAAATTAAAACCAGCCTCTTCAAAGACACAATTATAGGCGCTCTGCCTATGACGTAGCCATTCTTTATGCCTTTACTTTCTTAAACTTGCTTAAAAAAAAAAGACATTTACAATTATAAATGTGGGAGGCAGGAACCCAGATTCTTACCTTGATTATTTTTTGCTTTGATTTTTAGAAACTGACATGAAATAAACAACCTTTTGAAATAATTCTTATTTTCTTTCTTTCTTTCTTTTTCTTTCTTTTTTTTTTTTTGAGACGAAGTCTCCCTCTGTCGCCCAGGCTGGAGTGCAGTGGCACGACCTCGGCTCACTGCAAGCTCTGCCTCCCAGGTTCACACCATTCTCCTGCCTCAGCCTCCCGAGTAGCTGGGACTACAGGTGCCTGCCACTACACCGGCTAATTTTTTGCATTTTTAGCAGAGACGGGGTTTCACCGTGTTAGCTGGGATGGTCCTGATCTCCTGACCTTGTGATTCGCCCACCTCGGCCTCCCAAAGTGCTGGGATTACAGGCGTGAGCCACCGCCCCAGCCTCTTATTTTCTTTATTAGATTGTAAACTCCTTGAGGGCAGGAACAATGTCTTTTTTATCTCTGTGATCCTTCAGAGTGCTTATATCCCTTATACATAGTAAATGCATCATAAATATCTAATAATAATAATGGCTTCTCTTACCCAGAATGTCCAGGCACATGTTTCACTAATATTTGCTGAGCCCCTACCATGCTCCAACCAACACTTCAAGCACTCTGTAAGTGCTAACTAGTGAATGTTGAGGTGCTGAGGCTGGATTCCTTCTCTAAAGATAGTTTGTCACATGGTTGTTAACGACCTGCCAAAGTGGTGTTTGGAGAATCCAGTTACAGTGCTCCCGAGCTGCAGAAGGAGCTCTCTGAGATCCAACAACCTTGTGTGGAATTCCACAATTCTCTTATTCATAAACGGACCCTCTGTATAGACTTGTAGTGAAACATCAAGAAACATTTCCCACTTTAGTTTTTCACAAAGAAAGCTGCTCTTGTCTCATCTCAGCTGAGATGGGGTCACGTAGGAACGCAGCTCCCTTGCCTGATCTCTGGCTCCCTGGAAGTTTCCTAAAATGTTTCTGTGGGCCTGAATCCTTGTAAGTCCAGCTGTTCATGAGGCATTGAAATGGGATTTGAGACCTTACTCCCTGAGGGTAGTGATCTCTAAATGGTCAGGATGGAGAATGATAGGGAAGATTTCCCCAGGTAGTCCCAAGCCATTCTCTCAGCACTTATAACAGGAGGGTGTCTTTACTGATGTGTCTGGAATTAATTATTATTTCCCGCAGTGGCCTTCACTGGCATCACCAGCAGTGGGGCTATTCCAGTGAGGATTTTTTGCTGTGGCACATCATGGAGTGGCATGAGAGGTCAGAGACTCCTCGTATCCCCCAAATATCCATTCTGCTCTTCTTCCTTAGTGATGGGCCCCCAACATGAAACTGGCACTCAGAATGAAGAATGCCTTTTCCAGCCTCCCTTGCTGGTGGAGTCTCCATGTTCCAGCCAATGAAGTAAGTGAGAGTGGCATGTGCAGCATGGGGTGAGAAGAGGGGAGGCAAGGGAGTCGTGGAAAGTTCATGCCAAATGCCAAGGATGGGGAAAAAGCAGGATAAAGAGTTCCTGGTTCATGACAACCTCAGGAAGACTAAGTCCAGACTTCATTCGCCTGAGAACAAAATACACTTCTGTCTTCATTTAAACCGTTTGGAAGCAGAGAGTGGGGTCTTTAAAAGCTGAATCCAATTCTCACTGGCACCTAGGTAGGGCATGAGGTTGCCTGCCCCACTGAAGTCAACTTCAGCCTGAAGACTGAGAGACTTCTGAAAGTGGAAAACTTACTCCAAGTATGGGTCGGGATCCAGACGTCAGTCCCCACGGCCACTGCTGAACGACTCTTGGAGTGTGGGGTTTCAAACACGGAAGGGATCCCTGGGGAGAAAACTTCACATTGTCCCAAAATTCTGCATGACTTGAGTGAATCTCTCAGAGCCTCTTTTTCAAGGCTATGTTCCTAAAAGCACAGTGGAGACAGATCACCTGGCTATGACGAAGCGAGGGGAATGGTTTTAATAAAGAGGGAAAAAGTGGAAGGCAGTGTTTTTTCTTTTTTCTTTTTTTTTTTTTTTTTTTGAGATGGAGTCTCGCTCTGTCACCCAGGTTGGAGTGCAGTGGTGCGATCTCCACTCACTGCAAGCTCCGCCTCCTGGGTTCACACCATTCTCCTGCCTCAGCCTCCAGACCTGCCTCAGCCTCCCGAGTAGCTGGGACTACAGGCACCCGCCACCACGCTCGGATAATTTTTTTGTATTTTTAGTAGGGATGGGGTTTCACTGTGTTAGCCGGGATGGTCTCAATCTCCTGACCTTGTGATTCGCCCGCCTTGGCCTCCCAAAGTGCTGGGATTACAGGCGTGAACCACCGTGCCCAGCTGGAAGGCAGTGTAAGACTAAGACAGTGTAAGACTAAGACAGACTAAGCCTCCCCCCATAGGTTTTTCTGTTCTTTCCTCCTGCCTCATTTTTTTCTTTTACGTGAAGAAATACCTTGTTTTTTAAAAATTTTATTTTTAGGCCGGGGGTGGTGGCTCATGCTTGTAATCCCAGCACTTTGGGAGGCCGAGGCAGGTGGATCACCTGAGGTCAGGAGTTTGAGACTAGCCTGGCCTACATGGTGAAACCCTGTCTCTACTAAAAATACAAAAAGATTAGCCAGGTATGGTGGCGCATGCCTATAATCCCAGCTACTCAGGAGGCTGAGGCAGGAGAATCGCTTGAACCCGAGAGGCGGAGGTTGCAGTGAGCCGAGAATATGCTATTGCACTCCGCTTGGGCGACAAGGGTGAAACTCCGTCTCAAAAAAAAAAAGAATTTTTTAAAATTTATTTATTTATAGAGGGGTCCAGTTATGTTGCCCAGGTTGGTCCCAAATTCCTGGCCTCAAGTGATCCTCCTGCCTCAGCCTCTCAAAGTGCTGGGATTACAAGCTGGAGCCACTGTACCTACCACACATTGCTTTTGATTGCTAGAAACCAGTTTATACATCAGACTTGAGCCAGCTGGTGATCAGTTCTCTTTAAATTGCAAATGATATAAACTCCAATTCAAATGGACTTCAGCGAAAAAGATAATTCATCAGCACATGTAACTGGAAGTTCGGGGCTTCACACACTGCTGAATTTGGGTGCTTCAACCGGTCATCAGGACTCAGCTCTCAGAGTTGCCNGACTAGCCTGGCCTACATGGTGAAACCCTGTCTCTACTAAAATACAAAAGATTAGCCAGGTATGGTGGCGCATGCCTATAATCCCAGCTACTCAGGAGGCTGAGGCAGGAGAATCGCTTGAACCCGAGAGGCGGAGGTTGCAGTGAGCCGAGAATATGCTATTGCACTCCGCTTGGGCGACAAGGGTGAAACTCCGTCTCAAAAAAAAAAGAATTTTTTAAAATTTATTTATTTATAGAGGGGTCCAGTTATGTTGCCCAGGTTGGTCCCAAATTCCTGGCCTCAAGTGATCCTCCTGCCTCAGCCTCTCAAAGTGCTGGGATTACAAGCTGGAGCCACTGTACCTACCACACATTGCTTTTGATTGCTAGAAACCAGTTTATACATCAGACTTGAGCCAGCTGGTGATCAGTTCTCTTTAAATTGCAAATGATATAAACTCCAATTCAAATGGACTTCAGCGAAAAGATAATTCATCAGCACATGTAACTGGAAGTTCGGGGCTTCACACACTGCTGAATTTGGGTGCTTCAACCGGTCATCAGGACTCAGCTCTCAGAGTTGCCTTGTCTCTGTGGCTCTCTCTCTCCCAAGAGTGGAAAGATGGCTACCGGCATCCTTAGGGTCATGCTGGAACAGATTAGATGTCCCTGTGGAAAGCTAGACACTTTCCCAATAGTTGCAAATATTACATACATATATATACAAAGAGTCCTGGGACTGACTCATTTATCTGACATGTACCAGTCCCTGAAGGCCTTGTTGACTGGCCAGGCCTGGGTCAGTCCTGAATCTGGGTGGGGTCAGCCTCACCAGAACAGCACAGTGAGTTTGGGGGTAGGGGGACGGAATATGCAAAGAAAAACCAGCACAACGCTAAGCAGACAAAATAAAGGTATTTTTTCCCTCCCTATTACAACCAAGGCCACCTGGATTTCATAATTCCTGCCCAGGAGGCAAACCTGGCTTACTAATTTCAGTGTTCTTTATTAGAGAGACACACATAGCAGAGACACAGGAAGAGAAATCAGAAGAGGGAGGGGAGGATAGAGCCTCTAAGGGCAAGAATGCATTCTTTTTTTTTTTTTTTTTTTTTTT
>NW_016814053.1:1636010-1640853 GCF_001698545.2 Rhinopithecus bieti | reverse complement strand
TTTTTTTTTTTTTTTTTTTTTTTTTGAAATTTTGTTTTCATTTGAGACAGGGTCTCACTCTGTCACCCAAGATAGAGTGCAGTGACACAATCACAGCCCACTGCAGCCTCAACCTCCCTGGGTTCAGGCAATCCTCCCACCGCAGCAGCCTCCCCAGTAGCCGGGACTGCAGGTACATCCCCATGCCTGGCTAATTTCTGTATTTTTTTTTTTTTTTTTTTTTTTAGAGACAGCGTTTTGCCATGGTGCGCAGTCTGGTCTCAAACTCCTGGGCTCAAGCGATCCACCTGCCTTGGCCTCCCTAAGTACTGGGATTATAAGCATAATCGTGGCTCCCAGCTGAGTGCTGTAAAGGTCTTTTCCAAGCTGAGTGCTGTAAGGGTCTGGGATAGGCAAGGAAGATGCTAAGGGTGAGGCCACTTGCTGTACAGTGGAGCAGGGGCCTTAGAACTACATAGAAGAATGCTGGCCGGGTGCAGTGGCTCACGCCTGTAATCCCAGCACTTTGGGAGGCCGAGGCGGGCAGATCACGAGGTCAAGAAATGAAGACCATCCTGGTCAACATGGTGAAACCCCATCTCTACTAAAAATACAAAAATTAGCCGGGCGTGGTGGCACGTGTCTGTAGTCCCAGCTACTTGGGAGGCTGAAGCAGGAGAATCACTTGAACCCGGAGGCGGAGGTTGCAGTGAGCCGATCGCACCACTGCAGTCCAGCCTGGTGACAGAGCAAGACTTCATCTCAAAAAAAAAAAAAAAGGAAATACATAGAATGCCTTCTGAATAATCATTTCTTTTTTGAAATCATGGCAAAATCTCCGTGGACACAGGGATGGGTGTAAAGAGCAGCTGGGCAGGGGATGAGGGCCTGTGCCTGAGGTGTCCGAGGGCAGCCCCAGCTCCCTGCAGATCCAGTGCAGCGGGAGGTGCAGGTAGATCTCCCTCCCCAGGGCACAAAGTTGGGTGGGGAACAGCTGTCAGCACGAGCCACATCCCACCCCATCCCGCCCAGGCCTCAGAAACCTCAGGGAAATGCCTAGATGCTCCACCTCAAGGAAAACATTGAGGCCCCATAGCCAGGAGTGCCCTGTTTGTGTCTAAAAGTTGCCCCAGCCCAAATTTACAGCTGGGAGGATCAGAAGGGCAATCTCTGTCTTCTCCCCAAAGGAAATCATACACATAGTTACCACCGGGAGCAGGGTGGGCCATCTGCACTCCTTATCCTACCTTGCCATCACCTTAGGAAGCAGCCATTCTCCTCATCTTTACTGTAGAGAAGGAAGCCTGGATGGCCTGCAGTTGAGGGGACCTGCGCAAGCCCACAGGACTCTTCATCACCATAACACCTCCCTCACCCCAAAATAAAAATGATCAAACCTGTCATGATGTCAGCAGCACCGGTGTTGGTCTTTGTGGGAAAGAAAAACACAGGCCAGGGCTGCAGCACCGTTGCGTCTTCCCAGCCTGGAGGACACCACTGGATTCCCTCCCACACATGTTCCCAGACTGCCTGCCTGCCTCACTTACCTGCTCAGGGTGGGGCTTGAGGGTAGCCCCTCGGAAGAGTAAGAACTGGCCAAGCCTGAGATGTCCTTCCCCTCATTTAAGGCACCACCTTTTCCCTTCTCCCGCCATCCTGGGTGCCTGGATACTTGGGATTAGAAACTAGACTGGAAATGTAATCTTTCTTCTGTTTGGGGCTGAGAACTGGGTATTAGTAGGATTTTGAGTTTATAGCACAGCCTTTTCTTACACCATTTCCTAAAAGCAGTTAAGACTACACCGGGCGCAGTGGCCCACGCCTGTAATCTCAGCACTTTGGGAGGCTGAGGTGGGTGGATCACCTGAGGCTGGGAGTTCAAGACCAGCTTGACCAACATGGAGAAATCCTGTCTCTACTAAAAATACTAAATTAGCGAGGCGTGGTGGCACATGCCTGTAATCCCAGCTACCGGATAGGCTAAAGCAGGATAATCGAACCCAGGAGGCGGAGGTTGTGGTGAGCCAAGATCTCACCATTGCACTCCAGCAGCCTGGGCAACAAGAACGAAACTCTGTCTCAAAAAAAAAAAAAAAAAAAAATTACAGTCATCTCCCAGAAAAATCAAGAAGGAAGACCATTGGAGGTTCAACCTATAGAAGATATGTTCTCATGGAATAAACCAAAAATAATTTTTATTTTTTAAAAAATCAAGAACAGAAGTCTCTCAACATTTAAGTTTTACAGACAAATAAAACCTGAGCCACTGGGTTAAACATGACAAATGACACACAATAACAAATATTGAAGACATCGTAATACCAAAGCAACAGAAGCAGCACCAGAAATGCTGCTGAGGCCACCATTTAATTAATGCAAGTTGAACATATGGCTTTGGTTACCTGTGGTTCCAGGCCAGAGGCATGAAAGTCAGTGTTTGGGGGAAAGCCAGGAGGAAAAGCTCCTCTCCTCACCCCCACCTTGTCACTCAAGGTTCTGGTGCCCAAATCTCGGGACACGCCTCCCATTTCACTTCTGCACCAATCCCACTCTTGTAACACTGCACATGCAAGATTGAGAGAATCTTCAAAGTGCGAATATTGCCTTCTTCATTTTAGAATCCATGATGTGCTTGTGGAGAGAATGAATGAATGCTCAAACATGAATGGAGACAGACAGAGAGGAAGGGCAGGCCTAATCAAGGAAACTTATTCTTTCCTAGAAAATCATTGATGAGCCTGGAGAGAGTTGGCTGAACAAAGGTAACAATTTTTATTATTATTATTATTTCACGTATTAAGTTGGTAGAAAAAGTAAAAGAGTGAAGCGAGGTTTTTGGATTGGAAGAAGGGGTCCACTGAGTTCCCTCTGGGATTGTGGAGTTTCTTTTACAGCCACATGTGGAGAAGAAACTAAGAGCCACAGACCAAGTGACAGGTTTGATGGCAACCCTGGAAAAGCCACACAACTTGGCCTGTTGGAGGAAGAGGAGCAATAGAACCTGTGTGGAGCCTGACAGAACCCAAGATGCCGTTCAGGAACTGAGAGGCCTTCCAGGATCACACACAGTTCTACAACACAGACATTTCGTCTTCTTGCCACTTAGCAGCGGGGCCCATCCCTCTGTGCCTCCAAGCTCCGTGGGCCATGTGGAAAACTCAGGTGTTCTGTCTCTGCCGGGATCTTCTTCCTGCTGCTTATTTAAGTGTCTGCTGCTTCGGGGCCTCAAGTGCCTGCTTTATCTCCTTCTCCTTTACTACCAAGTCTTCACTCTAAGCAATTTGCCAAGACAGAGAATCTCACTGGCCTTGTGGGGCTGAGCCTTCCTTCACTGGCTGACCAACAGGGAAGTGGGCTGCTGCCTGGATCAGGTGCGTGCCACAGTTCATCCAGCCGTGCGCAGAGTTCTAGGGTTATGCGCATGAGCCCGTGTGTGGGTAGAGGCTCTTAGCAGGGGCCGAGAGCATTGTAGGCATCTTGGGGGCCAGAGTTCCCAGCCCCAGATCACAGATACAGCATGATCAAAGTATGAGGGGTCAGGGGCAGAGATTATTTGGAATAATGTGCTGAGTTTGTACACTTTTGACAATTAAAAGCCCTATGTCCCCCTGATGTCATGCATATGCTCCAGAGGAGCCACTTGGGACAGAGAATCAACAATGGGCGCTTGGTGTGCACTGAAAGCTGATAGTGTGTTTTTGTGGGGACTATACAGGGAGAGGAATATGAAGCCTTGACAAGAGGTGGTGAGTATGTATCAGTGAGGTAGGTAACTCATTAATAAGGGACTTTGCAAGGTGGCAACACTGGTTCAAACAGATTATGAGAATAAAGATTTTGTGAACTCAGAGAACGAAAAGGAATGCTGATGTAAGATCACAAAGTTAGATACAAAACTGGTTAATGTGAGTGCTACAGGGCAGCAAAACTGTAACTTTTGGGGTAATTGATCTGACCAGATAGGAATCATTTGCATCTCTGCAGAACAGAAAAACAGTTACTTTTTTTTTTTTTCTTGAGACAGTATCTGGCTCTGTCCCCCAGGCTGGAGTGCAGTAGCATGATCTTGGTTTACTGCAACCTCCACCGCCTAGGCTCAAGCCATCCTCCCACCTCAGCCTCCAGAGTAGCTGGGACTACAGGCACACACCACCATGTTGCCCAGGCAGGTCTCAAACTCTTGAGCTCAAGCCCACCTCAGCCTCCCAAAGTGCTGGGATTACAGGCGTGAGCTACCATACCCAGACAGCACTTACATTTTAACAGTTTCTACACAGTACTATCTCATGTTATTTTATTTTGTTTATTTTTTAAAATCGATATGGGAATCTTGCTATGTTGCTCACATCAGTCTTGAACTCCTGGCCTTAAGCAATCCTTCCGTCTTGGCCTCCCAAAGTACTAGGGTTACAGGCCTGAGCCGGGGCTCCTGGCCTGACTAAGAGTTAAGAATGTTTGGACTCTATTTTATAGTAAAAAGTAAGTCAAAGTTATCTTCCCCTAGATAGCCAAATGACTCTCAAATGGGCTTGTCAGACATTGCTTTAATTTAATATTGAAAGAACTTTTTGCTTCCCCTCGTCCTAGTTTTAATAATTCTTAACAGAGGGAAACAGCAACAAAATTTTTGCTGTAGTGGGTATTAAAGAAGGGAAAACAGACATGAATGCTGGAGTCAAAATGCCCAAGGAGCGGAGGCACCAGGGTTCTCCACCTGGTTTGGCAGCGCACCAGCAGGTGACCTGGAATCTGATTTCACTGGAGCTCGGTGTCCTCATCTATAAAATGAGCTATTGAACTACACACTTGGCAGGACTTTGCCCTAAAGGTCATTTTCAAAATAAAATATATATATATATATATA
>NW_016814053.1:1618578-1635720 GCF_001698545.2 Rhinopithecus bieti | reverse complement strand
TTTTCCCACATTCACCCTGAGAGACAAAGAGGAAGCGGGAAGCCAGCACATGGAAGCAATTTATTGCAGACGTTCCTGGGTTGGGAGAGGAGCCTTCTGACTGCTGCAGAAACCTGTACCGGAGGTGCGGAGAACTGCTGCGGGGCTCGGCGCGTACCGGGCTCCGGGGTGTTCACGGGCGGCGCTGCCTCTGCTGCGCGCAGGACGGGAGTCGCCGGAGGGCCGGTGGTGGATTCCCTCCCCGCATCCCTCCTCTCCGTCCAAAGTCAAATTGCTCTTTTCTCCGCCCACGCGGGCGTGGCCGCTGATATCCGGTCGCTGGGCGTCCCCGCGCCCCCGGGGGCCCCGCCCTGCCGCTATCTCCGCGGCCCACCCCGCGGCGCCTCCCTGCGGAGCTGCTCCCCCGCCCAAACCGCCGCGGCGCGACGCCGAGCCAGCCCCGCGAAGCTGCACCCACCCCTGAGGACCAGCCTCTCGAAGGCAGGGCCAACACCTCCCCGGGCTGCTGCAGCCGTGAGCCACCCCTGTTTTGTGAAACACACTCTGCCGTTTCAGGCCGCACTTGGCCGTTGCCATGGGCGTTTTCTGTGTTGACACAAGCAGGGACACGGAATCCCTTGACTTTGAGTTGCAGATCGTGGATGTTGGCGTCTCCGCTGCGTTACCAGGAAGGATGGAAGGGGCTTCAGCCTCCATCCTCACTTTCCTTCTCAAGGAGTTGGCTGAGCACCTGTAGTTTTCTCTTTGGCTTGTCTCAGGTCCCCTTTCCCTGAGAGATGAAAAGTTTTTCAGAAAGATGAGCGCTTTCTCTTTATTCCCAGGGACCACTTCACACACTCCTTTTTCACCTCCAGAGTAGATGGAACCGTGGAACCATGGAACCCTGCCCTCTGGTTGTGTCTGTCATCTCCTACTGGGACCAGAGCCACAAAAGACCTAACTCTCTCCAGCGTGCAGGCATCCCAACTAGAGGAAGCAAGGAGGCAGGGACCAAGAGGACATCAAGAGGCGTTTGAACCCGCAGAGAGGGCCTGGAACACAATGCTGAGCGTGGGCCCCACCACTGCTTCACAGTGGGGTGGGAGAGTGGTGTGGGGAGAGTTGTTGGCATTTAGGGCAGGACAGTGCCCCGCCTTCGGCTTGGGACGGGGCTGTATTGCATCATTACTGTAACCACTAGCCACCCCCGCCCTCACAACCCCTATGTATGAAATGCAAGTAGCACCTCCCCATCTTTGTGACAACCCAAAATGCCACCTCCTATGCCCAAGCACTCTCTAATGAGGTGTTTCCTTAGGTTGAAAACCACTGTTAGATCATTTCCTAAAATATATCTCAAAAGACATCAATTAGTTCCTTAAGATATAAGTAGGTGTTATATGAAAAGAGTAGCATGCTAATATCAGTATCATGCTGAGTTTGGGAAATGGTGGGTTAAAAAGTGGAGCAGGATTTCCTTACAGGACTTCTCAGAACCTTTAATATGTATAAATATATGTTTTGAATCATCAAGAGAGATGGACTATGCAGATCCCCAAATTTAATTGGCCCCGAAATTCTTTGTAGGACCGTTTTGGGTGCAACCTACCTTAGATACCTCTGAACTACATTCTGTCGTCCAGGGCACTCTCTGGGGACTTCTGTATCCTCCCCAGTGTGAAGTGCAGGAGTGAGCAGGCAAAAGGCCCTTATGTTTTTTCTGAATTGAAACACCTAGAATGTGTGAAGATACCAGGACGGAGGCCAGAGCTTCAGGAAACTGCTGCAAAGATGACCTCACAAAGAAATCATTGTGGCAGGGCCCCTGGCGCACTCAAGGTGATGTGACGTGTCCTGCTCCTGAGAGCACGCAGCCCTGCTGGCGCCTTGGGCTTGCATGGCTCAGGGAAAGGAAAATAGCCCGGGTATTTGGAAGAGAAGTATGTGTGGATGGAATTACTCAAATGCTGATGGATGGATTGGGTCTCCTCTCCTGCTGGCCTGGCAGCCTCTGTGTGGAAGGCTTTGCCCAGGAGATGGGTCACAGCAGCTCTGGTGAGATGCTGGAAACATAAGCCCAGGCAGATATAATGGCAGTGAGTCACAGTAAACCAACAACCATCAGGTGCTCAGGAGGGAAGCTGAAACCAGGGGACTCACTGTGCTGAGCTAAGCGAGGAGCAGGACTCTCCTGTTGTGCAAAACACAAAGAGCAGAGTGTTCAAGTCCAAGGATCAGATTTCTCCAAATGGAAGCCCAAGCTGTGCACACTGAGCTCCAGGGCCGGCGATGCAATCACCTGCCTCTGCCCATGCAGGAGGGTACCACCCAAACATAACCCTTTCTCCTGGGGCATGGGCAGGGGCCAGGGGAGACAGGGCCCTACCACTTCCTGTGTAAAACTGAGTGAGCAACCCAGCGCCCATCAGGGTCGAAGCACCTCACCTGCACCCCCAGCCTTGTAATTTGGACTCTGCTCACCACGTGCTCTGTGCTAGTGAAACTGCCCTCTGAGCAGAAATAAACTGTTGGCTCTTAAGTTTTTCCAGACTAACCAGACTGGCCAATGCCTGAGGCTCTGTGTTCAAGATAAAAGTGCCTAAGAAAGAAAAAAAAAGTGCAAGTAGGCAGTCCCCACTTCTCCAGGGCTGGCGGGCCCTGAGGATCCTGCCTCAGCCTGCTGAGCAGCCCAGAGTGGCTTTAAGAAGAAAAGAAAAAAAAAGCCTGAACAACCTTTTTTTGCACATGGGTCACAGTCAAGCTTCTTAAACTTGGATGACAGTAAACCTATGACTAACTGGATAATTAAAGCCACAAGTCTGGAGGCCTGGGCAGGGCTCTGCTCTGGAATCTCCGGTGGCCTGTTCTATAGGCCAGCGTCCCTTGTCCTCCCCATAGCACAAATGCTTTCGTGAGTTGGAAACCCTCTGTGGTGACCTCTCCATCTTCTCAAGGTCAGTTCTCCACTTGTCCATGGCTTCATGCCCCCACCCTGCATCCCTGTCCACCGCATAGAAGGAGGAAATCTAACCCACCGGCCACAGTGCAGCCCACACTCCCCACCCTGCCCCGACAGGAACATGACAGAAGGTTTCCAACTAAAACCAAAGTTACTCAGCAAAACTTCCTGCCAGGCAGCCATGCTGGAGGGCGCAGCGTGCCTCTCTCTGCTCTTTCTGTTTTATGAAACTTCTCTGCTGCAAGCACTTGAGAGCCTCCCAGCTTCCTGGGGAGAGTGGACTGAACTTCAAAGCAGACACCGCTGCAGCTAAGAAGCCCCTGGGTTGCTTCAAAGACTGTCTCTTCCCAGTCTGAAGCTTCTGGTGAATATTTCTCCCTCATTTCTGAAACAACAGATAGAGCTGCTGAAGTTTACAACATCCCCCAAGGCATTTCTGTGTTTCTGCCTTTAATCTAGGCCCCGAGTGACCACCCACAAAAATGCCCTGAACCCTGACTGACTCAGGATGCATCCTGCAGTTTACATTCCCATGGTGCCTCCGCCTCCACTCCAGCCGCCTCTCTGGCCACCCCTGCCCCCTCCCTTCTCTCTGTCCTGTGTCCTCTGATGGTGGACGAGGGGATTCAGTTAGGAGTCAGGATGGTCTATGTGATTTTTGTACACTATTCCAGAATAGGTGTGTGGTTGCTTTAAAAATAAAAAGAAATGTGTCTTCCAAATCTTTGAAGCCCTTTGATTACAGGAAGCTGTGGACCCTGTTTAGCCTGTGGCTCTGTGTGCCCCTTGGCTGCTGCTGCTTACTCCTGAGTGTGACGTTGCTAACATAAGAAGCAAGAGTAATTTGGATTTGCGCTTCTTGGTAAAAACCCCTTTCCATTAACCTGTAAAACTCTAGAGGGCAGGGGGATCTCTCACATTGAATCTTGTGGTCTTGTGAGAATACCTGGAAAATAGTAGGCATTCTCCAATGATTGTTGGATTAATGTCATTGCTTAAAAAAAAAACAAAAACAAAGAAAGTCACTCTCTCAGCTCAGAATGGTGTATTTGCAAGTGTTTAGGTCAAACATGTGTTGAGAAATTGCACATACACTGTGTACATCTCATGTCATCAGGAACTTACGTTACCAGACCTCTTGTTTCGCCCACTATCTTGTCATCTGTATTGAGCAGACTAATACCTAGCAAACCAGATGAGCCTTCAGGAGGTCTGTAGACTGAGAAGGGCATTTGAGATAAAGAAATCCCACAGAGTTCTAAAACCAAAATGAAAAGTATAAAGATGATTGTCCTGTGAAGTGGCCCCAAGCCTCAGACCCATCACCATCTGCCTCTGGCCTCACTTGGGGGCCAATGAAGATGCTCAGCACAGAACCTCTTATCTGTGGTTGTGACTTCCTGGCTGGCCAGACCTGAAGGAGGTGGAGGAAGAAGTGCTGTGGTGAGTCCTGTGACTCAGAGGAAAGCAGCCAGGACATGACGCCGAGCACAACCGCACAACCGCCTGGGGTGGCTGCAGGGAGGTGGCC
This sequence comes from Rhinopithecus bieti, assembly GCF_001698545.2. NCBI lineage: Eukaryota > Metazoa > Chordata > Mammalia > Primates > Cercopithecidae > Rhinopithecus > Rhinopithecus bieti. Next base: position 1,631,251 of record NW_016814053.1, on the reverse strand, counting down.
TAGGGACAGATGAAGCTGCAGTGGGGACCACCTCCCCTGCAGAAGGAGCTTTCTTGTCCCTCCTCATCCAAACACACTCCAACCTAAAAAATCATGATGCATAACTCCGAAAGCAGCTCTATGCTGTACCTGTGTGTGTCCTACCAGATTTCTTTGTTCCTGGGGGAAAACAGCAATAAACATCACATTCCTTTTCAGTGTTGAATTGCTACTGCTTAAAAGTTAAGAAAAGTTGCAGTCAAACCATCTATTAACAGATAAATTTAAGAACAGTGCGAGTTCCTGCCAGCTGCTGCTGATGGGTTTTCCAGAAGGGAATGATATGCCGGCAAGGCAGTGATTAAGTATGATGACAACTACCAATTTAGTGAAGGGTCAGTGGTTTTCTTGTATATTTATTTATTTTTATTTTATTTTATTTCATTTCATTTTATTTTTGAGACAGAGTCTTGCTCTGTCGCCTAGGCTGGAGTGCAGTGGCGTGATCTCAGCTCACTGCAACCTCTGCCTCCTGGGTTCAAGTGATTCTTCTGCCTCAGCCTCCTGAGTAGCTGTGATAACAGGCACGTGCCACCACGCCCAGCTAGTTTTTGCATTTTTAGTAGAGATGGGGTTTCGCTGTGTTAGCCAGGATAGTCTCGATCTCCTGACCTCGTGATCCGCCCACCTTGGCCTCCCAAAATGCCGGGATTACAGGCATGAACCACCACACCTAGCCATTATTTATTTATTTTTGAATATTGAAACCCTCTGATTACTTACTTGAAATAATACCAAATAGTAGCATTATGGTAACAGCAAGAATTCAACCACTTCCTGGCAAGTAATAAGTATACTTCATTTTATTCTAATTTTCTCAAGTTTAGAAGTTACGTAGAAGTAAACTCTAAGTTGGGTCCACCCAGGTCTAAGGAAATCTTCCTTAGTGTCCCCTGAGTTTGCTAATCCCAAGACGGTCTCTGGGAACACTCTGAGCAATAAGACCAAGCCCCTGCCCCCCAGGCCATCTGCTGTCACCAAGCCAGGGCACCCGGCCTAGAGGGCTACATGTGGGTCGTAATGAGCCATCTGGCTGCCTGGCAGAAGGCATCCACGGGCAGGTGTCTGAGACGGTACTGACATTACCACCGACCTTTGCCAAGAAGCAGGTTTGGTTTTATCCAGAATGGCCCAGCGTGGTGGTGAGAATGCATCTTCCTGGTCCAGGACACTTTCAGGAACCAGGCTCAAAATTTTCACCCTCAACATTGAATTTTTGCCTGAGCAGTAGGGTCTACACTTTCCCTGGGTTGTTCTGGGACTTCATTCTGACCATTTTCCTCCCCATCTGGAACAAAGCGGGTCTCTACATACCTTCATATCCTTCCATGTGTCCTGACCAGTCAGAGGGGCAGTGTCAAGGCGTGGCTCCTGGAGGTTTTCTTTGTTTATTGGGGTTCTTTGGAGAAACAGAACTAGTAGGAGGTAGGGGTGTGTGTGTGTGTGTGTCTGTGTGGTGTGTGTATGTAAATAAAAGGAAATTTATTATGAGGAATTGGCTTCTGGGGTCATAGAGGTCGAGAAGTCCTGTGATCTGCCATCTGCCAACTGGAAACCCAGGAAAACTAGTGATATAATACAACCCAAGTTGGAAAGCCTGGGAACCAGGAGAGTGGATGGATGAGATCTCAGTGGAGGACTGGAGTTCAATGCTGCGATCATGGCTCACCACATAAAATGTCCCAGGTCAAGCAGTGAGGCCGGAAAAAAGGGGTAAATTCCTCCTTCCTCTACCTTTTGTTTTTAGGCCCTCAAAGGATTGGGTGATGCCCACTCATATTGGGGAAGGCAAGCAACTTTACTGTATCCACCCATACAAACGCTGATTCCATCTGGAAATGTCCTCCAAGACACACCCAGAAACAAGGTGTTACCTGGGCACCTGAGGCCAGTCAGGTTGACACATACAATTAGCCATCACAACTTTGTTTTTAAAATAGAAGTGCAATTTAGGCTGGGCTTAGTGTTCACACCTATAATCCCAGCACTTTGGGAGGCTGAGGCAGGCGGATCACCTGAGCTCAGGAGTTCGAGACCAGCTTGGCCAACGTGGTGAAAACCTGTCTCTACTAAAAATACAAAAATTAGCCAGGTGTGGAGGTGCAGACCTATAGTCCCAGCTAGTCAGGAGGCTGAGGCAGGATAATTGATTGAACCCAGGAGACAGAGGTTGCAGTGAGCCGAGATCGCACCACTGAACTCCAGCCTGGGTGATAGAGTAAGACTCTGTCTCACAAAAAAAAGAAAAAGAAAAAAGTGCAATTTATATCAAAAGAGTTTAATATACAACAAATATACGATGTAGCTTTACATAAAGTCCTTTAGCCATTTCTTGCTCCCAAACAAAATGCCACTCGCAAGAGTTTCCTATATAGAAATTCCATTGTCACCACTCATCTGCTGTGACATGTGTCACAAATAGTTTCTGATATAGTATCAGAGTACATACATTATTTATCTTTGGCCTGGCAGGCACAGTGGCTCATGCCTGTAATGTCAGCACTTTGGGAGGCTAAGGAGGGTGGATCGTTTGAGCCCAGGAGTTCAAGAGCAGCATGGGCAACATAGTAAAACCCTGTCTCTACAAAAAATACAAAAATTAACTGGACATGGTGGCTCATGCCAATAGTCCCACCTGCTCTGGAGGCTGAGGTGAGAAGATCCCTTGAGCCCGGGAGGTAGAGACTGTGGTGAGCCATGATCGCACCACTGTGCTCCAGCCTGGGCAACACAGCAAGACCATGTCTCAAAAAAATTATTTACCTTTAAAAACTAAATTGTAGCTCAAAGTGATTGGTGTTACAGGGTACCTCTCTGTTACTTGGGTTTAAATTTGTTTCTAGAATGGGAAAGGAGACAGTGTGAGAGCTTGTAGCCTGGCTACACTCCTGAGGAGAGCCAGGGAGAGGGCTCTGCTGGCACCATCTGAGCCCTCTGTCATCAGGGCTTATTGGGAGCAGTGGACAGGCAGAGGGAGAAGGAAGGTGAGGACTGCTGATCCATGGCGCTGTAGTAGGCTGTTATACAGCAGCAGAGAAAGTGGTTTCCTAAGGCTTTAGAGAGCCAGAGCCTTCCTTCTCCCTCCAACAACGGACGTCACCAAGTATAATTTATCCTAAATCCACCAAGTGGATTGAGGCTCTTAAGACGTAAGAACCTCCTTTGGGGTTCTGCCTATTTGGGGGCAGAATATTAGAGCACACCCAGACCAGTCCTGCGGCCAGGACTCTACCCAGACTATAGCCTGAAGGTGCAATTTGCTTGGTCTAAGGAATTTTTTTGTTATGTTTTTGTTTTTTTAAAACTGAGTTGGGGTTTTGCTATGTTGCCCAGCCTGGTCTTGAACTGCTGGTCTCAAGTGATCCTCTCATCTCAGCCTCCCAGTATTGGGATTACAGGCATGAGCCACCATGCCCAGCCTAAGGAATTGTAAAAATTAAATGTGCCGTCATTTTAAAATTGGGAAAATTCAGGTAAAATTGAGATTCCTGATTTCTTCCAAGAATCACAAGTTTCACCGTGTTTGGCAACACTAGACTGTGTTCCTACACAACAGCAGTGGGTAAGAGCACACGGTGGGTGAGCACACAGCACCCCCTCCTCTGCTCACTGCACCCCTACACTCACCCATGCAGCCCCACCCCACTTGCTTGGAGTGTCCTGCAGGCAAGCGGCCACTGTGTCACTCCCACCACAGAGCCCCACTCTCCTGTTCTCTCTGCCACTCAGAGGATGTCTAGACCCGTGTTTCCTGGACAGAAGTCAGCCCTAGGAGCCACAGTTTATTCCTTCCTCCGCCCCCACACAAACGCAAAAGCCTCCTCCCCATTTACTAAGCCAAAGAATGTCAGGATTGAATGTTTTGAAAGAAGAGTTAAAGACAGCTTTAGCCCTGGCGTTCCACAGCTCCTTATTAACACAGAGACTTTTCATAACTCTGAGACAGCTGGAGACACATTTTTGTGAATTCAAAACTCCTGTGAAGGATGCTGGCCTCAAGGGTGCGGGGGAGGCTGGTCAGGATTCCTAATCTGCTCTTGGACTCAGAGCAGGTGCAGCTGGTGTTCTAGACCACAGCACAATGGCAAGAAGGCCCCAGACCCTCTGGAGCAAGTCAGGGTCCAGGCACCACTGGCCCCAGGTGAGCCCAAGATGCAGGCTTCAGTGTCAAATTAGCGGAGAAACAGACAGGACCCAGGGCCCGAGCGCACAGACAGCCCCACGCACGTGGGATCACACACTGATTCGCTCACGGGAGCTGACTGTGAGGGCTAACATTGCCTTTGGACTGAATTGTGTGGGATGTGCTAAAAGAGGCTTTGGAGTCAAAAAATGTTAGAGCCCAGCAAGGCACTCTAGAAAGCATCTGTTCCAGGGTCCCCAACAGTGACTGCTCTTGAGAATCTTCTAAACACTTCCAAAGTACAGATTCCGGCCAGGTGTGGTGGCTCACGCCTATAATCCCAGCTACTTGGGAGGCTGAGGTGGGAGAATCACTTGAACCTGGGAGGCGGAGGTTGCAGTGAGCTGAGATTGTACCACTGCACTCCAGCCTGGGTGACAGAGTGAGACTCTGTCTCAAAAAACAAGCAAAAAACAAAATACAGATTCCCAGGCTCCAGCTACCCCTGCCCCAACACACACACACACACATATGCACATATGCACACACATGGATTCTGATGAGCATCCAGGTTTGGGAACCACTGATATAGTCCAAACCTTTCCATTCAGTTTCTCAAGTACAGTACTAGGTTCAGTGACATTTCCAGGGACTGGGATTACAGTACAAGTTTCTTGACTACAACCCAGGGCTTTTTCTACAACACACTGTCTCCTGGATGTATCATAAAGGAGGCTGCTGATGTACCCCAGAGATTTCTGGATGTGGAGAGAGGGTAAGAAGCGTAGTCTTTGTGCTTGTAAACTAAGGTAATTTTCCCCAATATTGGCCTCAGTCAAGTCTCTCTGGGCAAGAGATTCTGCTTGTAGCTCTACAATTACTGCAGTTTCCCTTGTTTTTTGAGAGGAGATGAAAAGTACTGTACATGTGTGTGGAGACTTCTCTGTGCCTCAGTTTACCTCTATTTAAAATGGAGAGAGTGGCCAGCACCCTTCTACCTTCTTCCTTGGGGCTCTGCAGATTGACCACAAAGAGACTGACCACACAGATTGATTGACCTGTGAAACCCCAAGGCAGGAAAAGAAACTTTCTGTGCCCACACAGGTATTCTTTTTTTTTTTTTTTTTGAGACGGAGTCTCACTCTTTAGCCCAGGCTGGAGTGCAGTGGCACTATCTCGGCTCACTGCAAGCTCCGCCTCCTGGGTTGACGCCATTCTCTTGCCTCAGCCTCCCGAGTAGCTGGGACTACAGGCGCCTGCCACCACGCCCAGCTAATTTTTTGTATTTTTAGTAGAGACAGGGTTTCCCTGTGTTAACCAGGATGGTCTCCATCTCCTGACCTCGTGATCCACCTGCCTCGGCCTCCCAAAGTGCTGGGATTACAAGCGTGAGCCACCGCGCCTGGCCACAGAGGTATTCTTAAAGTCAAGGTTGCTCTTGGCACACATATTAATAATCCTGATGTCTAGGTACCATTGCAGATCCTTCGGCTCCCCTCTACCCATTCCAGGAAAGACTGCCTGTCTTCTCCCAGTTTCTTGAGGGCTGATGAAATATTTCCTGAATGTGATCTCAGGCGGAATCCCAGTTTTGAGGGACCAAACAAGATTTTTCTTTTTTTTTTTCTTTGAGATGGAGTCTGGCTCTGTCGCCCAGGCTGGAGTGCAGTGGCACTATCTCGGCTCACTGCAAGCTCCGCCTCCCGGGTTCATGCCATTCTCCTGCCTCAGCCTCCCCAGTACCTGGAACTACAGGCGCTCGCCATCATGCTTGGCTAATTTTTCTATTTTTAGTAGAGGTGGGTTTTCACTGTGTTAGCCAGGATGGTCTCGATCTCCTGACCTTGTGATCCACCCACTTTGGCCTCCCAAAGTGCTGGGATTACAGGCATGAGCCACCGTGCCCGGCCAAGATTTTTTAAAAATTAAATACTACTACTAAATAGCTGGTATTGAGTTATTGCTAAGTGCCAGGCATTATGCAAAACACTTTACATGCATTATGGCATTTAATCCTCACCACAACCCTAGTAAAATAAATATCAATATAATTAAAAGTGTAAATATAAGTGAAGTGTTATAATAGTCTCATTTTACAGATGTGGAAAATGAGGCTCAGAAAAGTTAACGTGCCCAAGATCACACAGCTGCTAAATGACAGAGCCACGATTCAACCCACATAGTCATCTCTAGAAGCAAAGTTCCAGTAAAGGGGTTGATGACTGGTCACCATCGTCACGAACTTGACCTTTCCTGCAGCACTGCCTGGTACTTTCCCAGTACAGTGTTCTGCCCTGACACAGCCAAGGCCAAGGGCAGTGTAGGCACAGCAGCCGTGACTGTCTGCTGGGAGGTTAACAGCTCCCTCAGTTCAGGGACTGCCTGACCCAGCCTGACCAAATTAGAGCAAGTAATGGGTGTGACATAATTTGACATGTACATTGTTAATTGAACCCAGTGGGAGATGATTTTAAATAGAGGCGAATACCACACTGTGAACTATTTGGGTTATGAAGCTCTTATTCTCTTATGCTTGCAGGAGAAAGAATTGTGCCATGAAAAATGGAAAACTCCCGAGAAGCTGTTCCAGCATCAGGAGAGCAGCAGACAAGCTGGACTGGGGAAGATTCTTCCTGGAAGTTTCAGATATTTCACTCTCATTTCCTAGCATCTGACCCCCAAATCCTCTGAAAGCCCAAATCAAGAACCACAGACTCTAGTCATCTTTCCCCCAGAGACTTCCTAACTGAGGGACCGGAAACCCCAATTACAAAGCCTGCCCTGGTAAGACAGCAAAACAGGCATCGCTTCAAGTCCCCAAATGCAGCCCTCACAGCAGTCTCCCTTTCTGAGGTTCAAAGAACCAAAAGCCCACCCCCGGTCCTCACTGAGGGACTCATGCAGGTGCAGTCTCTCTGGGCGTCACCCTATGCCCAACTCCTAGGCCTCTTCCCTCCTCACGATCAAAACTTACCTGTCCTATTTCCCGTGCCCTCCTACTTGCTTCCTGACCTTCATGAAGAGTACGAGTGCCCTGTGGGCTAGTGCCACCGATCCTAATGGCTTATGATGTGTTTATCCTCTCAGACAAGACCTGCAGAGTGTACGACACATAACCAGCACCCAAGAAATGTCTACCGAGGAATTAATGAATGAGGTAAGTTGAATGAGTGAAGCAAAGGTTTTTCAGGAAATCCCACGCCTTACTGCAAACCAGTAAGCCTAATACTGGGTTTCAGGCTACTGAAAATGAAATTTGAGAGCAATAGACCTTTTGGGAGCAATTTGCCTTTTAAAAAATTAAAGTCCTTTAAATAACATTACCTGGTGAGGATGACCAGGAAAAACATAGAGCATAGCGTGGCCTCCCCACAGGCATTTTTCTTCTTTTCTCTTTCCTAACAGGGTCCCATACTTCCCAGCCATGCTGTTGGCAGGGATTCACGTAGTCACAATTCTCTGGGTAGACCTTGGGAGGTTTAAGCCAACCAGTGATCGCCATCATCCTAGCCCCAGAGATTGGCTTAGGGATAGTGACCCAAAGCAGGCCAATGCAAGGTGACTTTGCCAGGGGCTTCTGGGAAAGAAATTTCCTTTCTCTGAGGAAACGTGAATGAGGACATCCATAACTCAGGTGGTGTCTGGCAGCCATCTTGTGATCATCTGGCAAGACAGCCCAAGAATAAAGCCGCCACCATGGTAGACTAAGAAGAGACAGAAAGACACTGGGTCTTCATTGACTCGACCAGCTGTACATGAGGCCTTACCTGAAGCCCACGTGACCTCTGCACTTCTCACTTACATGAGAGAATAAAGCTCTTTTTTGTTTAGACCAAATAAACACATGATGCAATTACATAATCCCTTGATTCCTTTTTATGACTGAGCTCAGAGACTATATTTTGTCATTTTAAATCACCTTTATCTTACAGTTTATTTAACTGAAACAAATAAACAAACCAAAACACGCCAGTTTTTCACTCCTCTGTCAAAGCCTTTCCGAGATCCCTAAGCTTGTGATGTCCTGGGTGAATGAAGAAGTAAGAGTGTTTTCAACAAAATAGAAGCTTATTTCTCTCTCATATAAAAGAAGGCTGGAGTCTGGCTGGTATGGGAGCTACAGCGTCATCAAAGTTCTATCTTTTCGTCCTGCTATCCTTAGTATACGGTTTTCGTCTTCAAGATCATGTCATAAGCTATGAGGATGCAAAGGTATAAGAATGACATATGGACTTTGAGGACTCAGTGTGGGGGAAGGTGGGAGAGGGTAAGGGATGAGAGACTACATATCGGGTACAGTGTACACTGGTCGGTTGACAGGTGCACTAAAATCTCAGAAATCACCACTAAAGAACCTATCCATGTAATCAAAACCACCTGTACCCCAAAACGATTGAAGTAAAACTAACAATTAATTTTAAAAAAAAAACAGATAACTTCATGGTCCAATGTGGCAGCTAGAGCTCCAATCATCACGTTAATCTCCCTGTTCCAGAAAGGCATGGGAGGAAAGGAGAAGGAGAAAAAGGAGGGTGTCAGTAGTCTATACATCTTTAGGAGTCCACAGAAGACTACCCAACAACTTCTGCTTATATCTTACTGGCCCTCAGGCTGCAAATGTGGCTTCCAAGTGTAGTCTTTCAGCTGAGTATATTGCCACCCAGATTAAAATCTGGGTTATGTGACTAAGGAAAAAGAGGAGACTGGATACTGGATAGGCAACTAGCAGCCTCTGCCCCACCCTGCTTAACAAACTGGTCCAGCTTCTGTGTTCAGATCTGATGCTTAGTGCCTGCGTCTCCAAGGAGATCCCATGATTCAAGCTGCAATTACTCTCTCCACAGGCCCTTAACAAGGAAAGCCGATTTTTTCCCTCCTGAGGATCCTTTGACCAGCATCTTTGGATTTTTTTCAGTTAGAAGTATTCACTAAGAGCCTGTTGTTTTGTTTTGTTTGTTTGTTTGTTTGTTTTATGTTTTTTTAATGACCACATCAGTCTCATTAGCATCTTTGCTTTGATTTATCTCATTGCATAGTTGAATTTCTTCTCTGCCATATTCCAGCCAAACCCCATTCATACTCACCCATCTTTGTTCACAAGTCTCTCCCTAAAACTATGTTTTTTGCAACATGGATCCACTCTTCCGTAGTTAGTTTCTCACTTCCCTCTGGCATTAACTTTCTCAATCTGGTGGATAAGGCACTTGTGGCCCAGGGTAACAAGAACTATCGTTGGTTGGCAACAGCAGCTGAGTGGGGCTGGTCTTCTCTGAATCATGAAGGACAGGGAATTATTTTGCCTGGAGACAGGTGACTGGGTGAGGCTAGGGTGATGATTTCTTTTTCAGCTCTCTCAAGGCCTTCTGGCCCCTTATTGTACATTTCAGGCCCCATAGATAGTGCTGCAAGCCTCTGTTAGTAATTCACAGGCACAAACAAGGCAAAATCAAACAATAATAATGAAGCAAATTATTGTCTCACTAGAGGCAAAACATCTGCTCCTCCCCACCTCACTTGCACAAAAGCAGAAAAAAAAATTAAATCAATGTTGAAGAATGTTAACAAAACATGTTACCTTGACTCTTCATATGAAGAATACCTTTTAGAAATATCTAGTTGTTTCATTTACTTGAATGTTCCCATTTTTATTTTAATTATAAACTGAAAGCTATTATAAATCATAATTTTACATTCTATTATGCATTTTCAAATGGAAACATCCTTAGGCAAATGTGAACAATTATCTCCAAATGTTATTTTTTTTTAAGTTATAATCTTCAGAGGAACAACTAAATTATACTTTAAATCACTGGTTTAAAACTAAATCTCGCCAGGCACAGTGGCTCATGCCTGTAATCACAGCGTTTTGGGAGGCCAAGGCAGGCAGATCACTTGAGGTCAGGAGTTCAAGGCCAGCCTGGCTAACATGGTGAAACGCTGTCTCTACTAAAAATACAAAAAATTAGCCTGGTATGGTGGCACACACCTGTAATCCCAGCTAATCAGGAGGCTGAGGCAGGAGAATCACTTGAACCCAGGAGGTGGAGGTAGCAGTGAGCCGAAATCACACCACTGCACTTCAGCTTGGGTGACAGAGCAAGACTCTATCTCAAATAAATAAATAAATAAAACATAAAATTATGAGACCTGATATTATGGGCTTAACCAAGAGGACTTGCCATTGGATTTTTAAAGTTTTAAAATTTGTATAATCATCCCTTTTATTAGAGATACTCATATATTTTTAAACCAAATGATTGTGATAATGCACATTTTAGGGTCACAGGCATTCATTATCTTAATGGCCTAATGATAAATGGTGCAAAGGTTTGAGACCTAAGAGACCTTTACTGTATTGAGAGGGCAGGTGAAGAAATTCCAAAGGGAGGTATTAGCATATTTCCTCTCTGCTTTTCAATCTCCAACAACAGACAGTAACATCATAGTTCTGAACATTCTCCATATATTATTTGGATTAAACAGTGCCTTATTTTCCAGGGAAAACAGGCAGCATGAATTTTAAAAGGTGCATTTTGCTGATAAGCCAATCTGTACCCAAACGTCACACCACATTCACTCTGATAAGATCCTTCAAGAAACTCAGCACTAGGAATGACTCCATTCCCCTGGAAAGCACAGTCACAAGCATCCAAGGCCACTGGGAGAACTGGATGGATATCAAGGGATGTGTCTTTTTGGAGCTGGAGAGGATATACTGAGGAGGGCAGACACTAAAGCAGACAGGATCTATCTCAGAAAGGTCATTTGAAAGAGAACTTACAGAGGAATGGCATCCTCCTTTGTCTTTGGGTAGACCAGCCAGGTCTCTGGCAGTCCTACTGCCTGGGCTCCTTTCCAGGGCTGAAGCACCCCTACGAGCAGTTGAACAGCATGACTCTGGCAGCGAAGAAACCCTTGATGGGCCTCTGAGGCTGGGGAGCCTGACCAGTACCTCACTGATGAGAAATTGCACTGTCCTTGGAGACATTGTCCTTGTTGTCGCCTTAAGAGCTTTCCTTTGTTTTTTCCCTTCCAGTATACCACAGTTTGATTTTCTTCCTGCTTTCCACAATAGCATTCTGCATAGAGGATCATGAGGCACAAAGCTAGGGGGACCATGTGTAACAACTTATACAAAGAACATGGTCCTGTAAAACTAGCTATGTGATGTTAGGCAAGTCACTTAACTTCTCTGTGTCTCTGTTGTCACAATTGGAAAATGGAGATTATAACAGCATTCATCTCCCAGAACTGATGAGTAAATACTGCCTAGCTGATAGAGCTCCATAAAAGTTAGCTATGACTGCAAGGACAGGTGAGTAGTTTCTTCTACTGTACTTTCTCCCTGGATTTACGTTTCACTAAAACACACATTTCCCTCTCCAAACACAGGACCAAGATCCTAAGAAAATGAATTGTCTCATTTGGAATTCTTTAATTGGTCTTGGAATTCTTTAATTCTGTCCATAGTTCTTGAGATATCAAAAGATATCTGTGGCCGGGTGTGGTGGCTCATGCCTGTAATCCCAGCACTTTGGGAGGCTTAGGTGGGCAGATCACTTGAGGTCAGTAGTTCTGAGACCAGCCTGGCCAACGTGGTGAAACTCCGTCTCTACTAAAAATACAAAAATTAACCGGGCATGGTGGCACACACCTGTAATCCCAGTTACTCAGAAGGCTGTGGCAGTAGAATTACTTGAACCTGGGAGATGGAGGTTGCAGTGAGCCAAGATTGTGCCACTGCACTGCAGTCTGAGCAACAGAGCGAGATTCCGTCTCAAAAAAAAAAAAAGACGTGTGTGTGTGTGTGTGTGTGTGTGTATGTGTGTGTGTAGATTCTTTTACTCACACAAAGTCTATGCTGATTTGGTTAAATGTTAATCTAATGGTGAAGGGCTAAATAGCGTTTGTTAACTATTAGCACACTGGCTTCAGGAACATGTGGATAAAATGTAACTACGTTATCTTGGTTCAAATTCCTTTTTTGTGACCGACTGTTGTCTCAATGAACCTTTGCCGGGTTTTTGTTTGTTTTTTTCTTGGTTACAGCAGAGAGTAAAATAAGTACATCCAGACTTTCTCATATGGAGATAAACTGATGCCAAATTAGGTCTGTAGAGGCCTTATTTTGGCTTCTCTGGTCACTGTGCAGACGCATTTTCATGCACATTGAAGACAGTCCATTAGTTCTTGGCAAGGAGAATTAAGTTTTCAAAGCTGCTGTCTCTAACAAGCCTCCCCTTTCTTATGCACAAAACCTCACTGAGGGCGAGAGGCTCTTCTCCATTTGGAGAAGAGAGGCAAGCTCCATCTGCAGTTGCCCCACTGTAGCCCTGACAATCATCACTCCCAGGAGGCCTCTGGACTCTGATTTGGATCAATCATTAAATTCCAGCATACAACCCAGATTAAAATCTTTCCAGGCCGGGCGCGGTGGCTCAAGCCTGTAATCCCAGCACTTTGGGAGGCCGAGACGGGCGGATCACGAGGTCAGGAGATCGAGACCATCCT